>NC_054835.1:5803465-6141679 GCF_018345385.1 Vulpes lagopus | reverse complement strand
GGGGGGTAGAAGGCGAGCTGGGCTGCCCCCTCAGTCCGCAGGGATACCAAGAAGGTGGAATGGACCATGGGGACTTGGAAGCAGCCCCGGCGCTGGCGATTCTTGGTGGGGAAGTAGTCGGCGGTGCGGCGGTAGTAACCCTGGGGAAAGGGGTTGCTCTGAACTCTGATGGCGCCCCTCTGTCCCCAGAACACTGCTCCCCTGCCATAACCCGCACCCCAAGGCTTCCATCCTCAGCCTTACCTGGGGGGTTATCCCACACCAGAAATTGGAGTAGTAAGTCTGAGAGTCCAGCATTGGGGCCACCACAGGCAGCCCCTGCTCTATCAGAAGCCTCAGTGTCTGGTTGTTGGTCAGAATGTTGTCTGTATCTGCAAACTTTTGGGAAGGAGTTGTCACAGATGCCAGCCTTGTCTGGGCTGTACCCCCAAGAAGTCACTGAGTGGGATCCCTCTAGATGGTCAGAGATCCCACATGTATCCTGGGATCCAATGGGGTTCTGTTAGAAAGTTCTAACCCATAAGCCAGTAGGTCTGTTTCTGGACCAAGGATCTAGTCTGGAGCACCGGCCCTGCGATCAGGACCAGAGATTAGACTCGAGTTGCTGATTTAAGAGCTTGATTCTAGATCTGACTTAGGGAGTAAAGCCAAAGACCTATTCTGAGTTCTAGTCTGGGGAACCAAGCTCAGTTTATACTCTGGGCTCTAGTCCAGGAACTTAGGCTCAGTATCCAACCTGCAATCTGTCTCAGGGATCCAGGCTTCATAGCTAATCTGAGCTCAAGCATAGGGATCTAAGCTCAATATCAGTCTGGATTCTGACCCAGTTTGCTAGCTGAAGAGTCCAGCCTACAGGCAGTTAAGTCACACTGAGATTTCTGTCAGGGACAGATACCACCACCTATGAGAAACCTCATCCTAGCCAGGCTTTCTTACCAGGATATAATCAGCCCCCCAGTCCCTGGCAAAGGTCAGGGCTTCCTGTTTCAACTCCATCAGAAACTGGTGCCTTTCTTTGGTCCAATGCTTGGGACCCTCTTCATCTGGGTAGGACCTGAGAGGGTAAAGAGATGAGAAGTTCCCAGGGGGCAGGTGCATGTGGTCCCCCTCTCTGCAGGGCAGCAGACAGAGCCCTGGGCTGGAGGTGGTGGTTCAGGGCTGCAGCTGTTGCCCACTTTCCCAAGAACCTTTCCCCTCAATCTCCACCTGGGCTCCCCCTCGGGCCTCCAGACCACAGTTGCATAGTCATCACCCACAGCAGCTAGCCACTCCTGCAGCATCTCCGTAGTGTTGTCTGTGTTGTGGTCTGTGGCACACCTGGGGACATGGGAGGAAGAAGGGTGAGGGGGAGGTGCACAGCCACAAAAGGGCCAAACACCAAGGTGGCCTTGACCCCTGGAGCACCAACCCCTGTGAGGCTGGACACTTGGGTGCTGCAGGGGAGGGAGGTGTGCTACAGAGTTAGGCAAGCACCGGGGTCCCAGTCACAAGTCCCGTCCATCTCTAGGCTTCACTTTCTCCCTCCGTAAGTATAAGGTGGGCTGAGACAGCAGAACATGAATGCACGTGAAAGACAAAGTCCCTCAGCTTTGAGGAACACACCAGCCACGCACCCTGGACACCTTCCTTCCTCAGGACTGGACCAAAGAGATGCTGTTTGCCTCTGCCTGAAAGTTGTAATAAGGACCAAACCCTACTCGAAACATCCCTGAGAAATGCTGATGGGCCTGAGCTCTGCTGCCACAGAGCAGACCCACTCCTCTGCAGAAGGGGCTCCCAAGACAGAGGGCGGGTGCAGAGGGCTTAGCCAAGATCCCAAGTTCTAGGTGATACTGCCCCTTTAAGCCAATTCCCCAGAAGTGAAGACTAACTACGTGTCAAGTCTTGTAGGGGTGGGAACTAACTAACTCCCAAACTGTGGTAATTGTGGGCAGCCTCCCCAGGCCACGGCTCAGGCCACGGCTCAGGCCACGGCTCAGGCCACGGCTCTGGCCACGGCTCCGGCCCAACTTTGGTGTGTTGTGGGGGTTAGTTTGTCAATCCTCTCAATTTATCCCCAGCCTCAGCTTGGGACTCCTCCCTGTTCTGGCTCCCACAGACCAGGGCCTAGGATCCCAACATACCCTGTGGGGACACCCAGCAGGGAGGCTCTAGGGGAGGGGCTCTGCCCTTGGCTGGCAGGACCCAGACCTTCCACAGGGAGGCTGGAAACAGCCCAGAAAAGGAAGAGCAGGTCTGACCCCCTCTGCAGAGAAGCATGGAGCCAGACAGCACACTCACCTGCTCCCCAGAACCCCCAGTTCTGCTGATCTCTGCCATGGGGGTGCCCAGAGCACGCCAGCTGCTCCTGCCTGCTGCCCTCCAGCTAGGTCAAGGCAACCACAGGGCCCACGGGGGAAGGAGGGGGTCTTCGGCTTGGGCTCTGAGGCTAGGGCAAGAGGACCCAACTTAAAGCCAGAGGAGGTCCCCAGAGAAGGAGTAAGAGCCGGGGTGAGTGTTCCGGCGTCAACCTAAGGCCTCAGAGGTCACCCTGCAGGGCCAAGGGGATAAGGGGTCCCATGCAGGGGCCCAGGGCCCTCCAGGGCCTGTGTGCCAGGGGAGGCGCCCGTCTGGGTGGTGTCTGGACTGAGCGGATGGGGCCATCGGGAGCGCAGTTCTCTGTGGGGCCGGGGTACACGCCCAGAGGGTGCCAACGCGCGGTCTCTCTCACCAGAGGGCCAGCCTGGCCCGGGGGTAGTCCAGCCGCTCCAGCGCGCCCAGGTAGTGGGGCAGCGAGTGCTCGGCATTGCGGGCCAGGATGGTAAGGACCACGGCGGGCAGCGGCGGCTCCACGGCGCCCGCAGCCAGGAGCCACGGCCCCAGCAGGAGCAGCAGCCGGAGCAGCCGGGCGGCGGGGGCGACAGGCATGGCGGGCGCTCGGGCGGCGGCCGCGGCTGCCCCCGGGGCTCGGGCCCGGCGGAGGGGAGTGGGTGGTGCGGCCCGGCCGGGGCGGGGCCTGGGGCCGGGGCGGGGCCGAGGCGGCCGGAGACGGCAGGGGCCGCGCGCCCCCGGAGGCTGAGGACCCTCCGCTCCTGTCCCCCCTCCCGCCCGCTCCGCGCGGATTCCCAAGTGTCCGCTCGGCAGAGGGCGGCGGGGGCCGGGGCCCGGAGACCCTCCCGACGCGTGACCCCGGGGCAGTCCCCTCCCGGCTGGGCGCGGGCGGTGGGGAGGGGGGACAGGAGGGTCGGTCGGGGAGACGGCATCCGAGCCGCCGCGGCGGCTGAGGACGCTCCGCTCTGAAGCCCTCAGAGCCCGGTGCATTCATCCCCCGGAACCCGGCTCCACGGAGCGTCCGATGCCCTCGAGTCCGGATCGCCCGGCCGTGCTCCGACCCTCGGGGGGAGCCGCAGCCCTTGCGGGGCTCCCGGCTCCCGCCCCGCCTCCGCCCCGGGGCGCCCTCTGGCGGACCCACGCGAAACTTCGCAGACCTGCGCGGCGACGCCCGGCCTGGGGGGCGGGGCGGGAGTCCCGGGGTGCCCCCGACCTGAGTGCTGCCTCCCGCGGCGCCTCGAGCTGGGCGTCCTCCGCGCGTCGACGTCGTCGCCTCTGCCGCCAGCGCCCGCGCGGCTCCGGCCCTTTAAGAGAGCAAATCCAACCTTCAGGCTGAGTGCAGACCCAGGGGGCACCACAGGGCTCGGGCTCGGGCTCGCAGCTCGAGCCAGCCCGGTCCAAAGCCGGAGGTATGGCCTCGCATGCGGCAGAATCGGGGTCCTGAGGCCCCTGCTGAAATGTGAAAGGCAGGAAAGGGAGGGGCCTACCGGCGGGCTCCAGCTCCGAATCTGCTGTGATCACAGGCCACTTTCCCTGAGCCTCTGATGATCCTCATCTGGATGGGTTTGCAGGGATGCCTTGAGAGAATGAACGCTCTTGAAGCTTCTCTCTGCATGGAGCCTGATCTTGGGAAGAGTTGCTGGGGCTGGAAGATAGGAATGCAGAGGAAGCCAGGCTCCCCTTCCATTCACCCACCCACCGGGAGGCCTACTTTCCTATGGCAGCTTTGGATCTCCCTTCAGGCTCTTCCCAGGGTCAGAGAAGAAGACAAGAAGACGGCTAAGCCTGTGCCCACTATCTCTGCTGGGAGGGGAGGGGTGGGGAACCAGCAAGGAATGGACTTGCCTGGTGACGCCACAGCCCGTAGCGGCATCAAACCCAGGAATCCTGGTCTTCAGCGTGGCTCCCAAGCTTCCACTGGGCCCCAAAGCTTCTAGGTGGCTAGTGGCCCTGCAATGAAAGGCCTGAGGCCCCATAGAAGAGTCCCTTCCCCTGGCATGGTAGCCTCTTCCCAGAAGGCACTCGCAGCCCCAGAATGGGAATTCCCTTTCTAAAGTGAAGCAGTGTACCCCACCTTACCCATCCCAGAGTCATCCCAGCGCCTCTGCCCATCCTATTGGTGCTTCCAAATTTTTCTCTGGCCTCAAGTCCTCTTCCTCCTCCTTCTCCTTCCCTGAATGCCTCCCACTGTCTCCTTCCTCCTTCCCCATGCCCTCCAGTGATCGATCCATCCTGTCACTGCCTCCCTTGCCTGCGGGTTCTCCCATCATCCCTGCCTGGGAAAACCATATAACCATCTTGGTTTTTGGCACGGTGGGGCTACTGCAGACTCAGAACTTCCACTCTCAGCTGGACTCTCACCAGGCCCCACAGTCCAGTTTTCCTATGCCCCTGCCCCCTCTCCTCTGTGGCATTTCATAGCTTCTGAAGCTCCCATGCTACTTTTTGGAGAAAAGAGAAGCCCTCACCTGGGACCTCTCGTTTCCACCCTACAAACCTCCATCCCTGGCCCCCAAGTCTGCCCCAGTTCTCCTGCCTGGTACAGTGGAAGAGGCACCACCCTTCCTCACGGTCAAATGGTCCCTAAGCTCCAAATGCCATCCCTTTGCCCTTCCTAGACCATCAGAAGCCCCCTCTCCTCTGGGTGCTCCTTTTAACCTTCCTTTTTTTTTTTTTTTTTTTAAGATTTTATTTATTTATTCATGAGAGACACAGAGAGGCAGAGACACAGGCAGAGGGAGAAGCAGGCTCCAGGCAGGATCATGCCCTGGGCTGAATGCGGTGCTAAACTGCTGAGCCACCCGGGCTGCACTCCTTTTGACCTTCCAAAGGACTTAAATCTCCCCCAGCTTAAAATACGAAAACACCAAGCTGCCTGCTGGCCCCCCAGCTGCAGCCTTATCTGTCTCTCTCTCCAAACATCTGGAATGGGGATGTGTGCTTTGCTTTATTGAGACCTTCCTTCATCTCCCTTCATGGCTTGACACACACCAAGGTTGCTCTAGCCAGACTGCTCCTGCCAACACCAGGATCCTCCTGGTCACCCCCCTCAATGGACATTGCCTCCTCATCCAAGAGGGCTCGCTTTCAGCAGCAGAGCACATGGGCCACTCTCTTTCTAGAAAACTGACATGTGTCTCCACTGCCCATTTGGATGCAGATTCCAACAGTTTTTTTTTTTTTTTTTAAGTAAACTCTCCACCCAGCGGGGGGGGGGGGGGGGGGGGTGTCAGCCTCATCACCCTCAGATCAGGAGTCACATGCTCTACTGACTGAGCCAGCCAGGTACCCGAAAATTCCACCTGTTCAAAACAGAACCCCAACCTTTCCCCAAAACATGCTCCCCGTCTGGTGGCCTCCCCAATCTAACAAACGGCACCTTGGCCACCTGGCCCCTTGAGCTAGACAGCTGGGGGTCACTGAGGACATGTCCCTCTTTCAACCCACTGCATCACCTTATCCTGGCAGGCCCACCTCCTCCACATCTCTGGCACATGGACACCTCTTTGCTTCTGCACTGCTACTTGCCTGGCTCAGGGCACCAGCTTTGCTCACCGGGCCCACAGGGTCTCCCAGAGACCTGCTCCCCACGCTTTCTCCCTGGAAACCATTCTGCACTCAGCCACCCTTTCTAAATGCCTGGGGTCAATATCCTTCAGGGACTGCCTGCTGCTGTCACCGTAGGGTTCAAACCCCTTCAGGAGCACTGAGGCCCTGCATGGTCTGCATGATGTTTCTCCAATGCCTCTGACTCCCCACCACCCCCAACCAATCTGATGCTCAAGCCGATTTGGGCGAGGTACAGTTTCCTGAACACTCTGTGCTTTATGACTGTCCCATATCCTCGCCCCCACCACCCCTGTTTCTTCCCTCTGCCTGAACTGGTCTTTCTGGCCAACTCCCACAGGCCCTCCAGTCTCAGTCTAAACTTCCTTCTTCTGGAAAGCCTTCTGCATGTCATGTCTGGGGGACATACCCTTGACGTGGCATCCTATATAATCCCATTCATTCAGCAAGTATTTATTGAGCACATGCTCACTAAATGTGCAGCTGGAAGGTGCACAAGACAGTATCTGCTTCTAGGGTGCTCACATCCTGGTGAGGGGACACATACTGATAAATTAATAAATAGCTTCAAAGAAGGGTAAATGCTATGAATGGCATAAAACCAGCTAATAAGAACAGAGAGTAGCTGAGAGTGTGAGGCAACGTTGAGTAGAAGAGTCAGTGAAGGGATCCCTGGGTGGCTCAGCAGTTTGGCGCCTGCCTTTGGCCCAGGGCACGATCCTGGAGTCCCGGGATTGAGTCCCATATCAGGCTCCCTGCATGGAGCCTGCTTCTCCCTCTGCCTATGCCTCTGCCTCTCTCCCTCTCTCTCTCTCTCTCTCTCTCTCTTTGTGTCTATCATGAATAAATAAATAAATAAATAAATCTTAAGGAAAAAAAAAAAAAGAGTCAGTGAAGCTATTTCAGGGCACAAGGGGAGCCAGCCAAGAGTAGTACTGGGGGAAGAATGTTCCACTGGAGGGACCAGGTCAGGCCAAGGTCTCCTGGTGGGTGAGGGGTGGAACAGGCAGGGAGGCCAGTGGTTAGAGCCCAGGGAGCTAGGGGAGTGTGGGAAGAAGTGAGGATCACCTAGGGCCGTGAGGCTGCAACAGGATTTTGGATGTTTTTTAAATGCAATAGGAACACACTAGAGGGGGTAAGCAGAGAAGTGAAGTGATTTGTCCTAAAAGGATTGCTCTGGCTGCCACATGGAGGGTGGACTGTGGGGGCAAGGGTGGAAACAGGAGAGCCCCTTCAGGCTTGTGGGATTACATGTGGGAGACAGAGCAAGGAATCGAGGTGATAGGCTTTGCAGCTAGACTGCCTGGTGGGCTAGTTACTGAGTGGGAAAGATCTGGGAAGAAGCTGGTGGAATGTGACTCAGGGTTTGTCTGGACCTTATTCTGAGCTGCCTTTTAGACTCCCAGGTGGGGGGACACCTGGGTGGCTTAGCGGTTAAGTGCCTGCCTTCAATCGGGGCGTGATCCTGGAGTTCCAGGATCGAGTCCCACGTTGGGCTCCCTGCATGGAGCCTGCTCCTTTCTCTGTGTCTCTCATGAATAAATAAATGAAATCTTAAAAAAAAAAAAAAAAAAAGACTCCCAGGTGGGAAGATCACATGCCACAGCTGCCTGGCTGTAGCTCTGAGGCAGGGACCCATCCACCTCATTTACCATTTTATCCCCAGTCCTAGAGCAGGGCCAGCAGGACATAGGGTGGGCTCTCAATAGACGTATGGGGGGTGGGAGATAACTATGGTGGACTGATCATACACCTGTACTGCCACTTCCACTCATTTTTTGCTCCAAAATACAAAAATAGGACATCCTCTACAAAGGTAATATTGGGCCAAATTCACAGAAACACTAAAGCAGTGGTTGTCAGAGTATGGTCCCTGGACCAGCCAGCATCAGCCTCACCTGGAAATTGTTAGAAATGCAAATTCCTCATAGGCCCCTCCCCACACCTACTGAATCAGAAACTGGGAGTGGAGGTTAAACCAAGAAGGCTTCCAGGTGATTTTGATGTAGGCTGAAGTTTGAAGCAGCTGTTCTATGGGGCCTATGGCTTCATTCTCCACATAATGTAGATTATACGCCTGGGAAAAAAATGATGGTCTGGGCCCATCTGGCTGAATAGGTCCAAACCACCCTGAACCAACATCTAACTAGGCTCTGGTTCATCCTCACCCCACCCAAAACAGCATCTTCACTCCTGTCCCTCAGTCACTGTGGTTCTAGCCAGAGCCAGGTGGTGGCGCCAGCGCCTCAAGCTTTGGTCTGGCATTGGGACCCAGAGACCCCGGAAGAATTGTCCCCCTCCCCTGCACCTTCTTCCCCCGCTGGGAGCCTCTGCTCTGAGGCCTGCTCACTGGCAAAGTCTTTGCGGGATGGCTTTCAATAGGGAGAGAGGCACTGAGGCTGGCACACCCCAGGGAGGGGCCAACCCCCTCTCCCTCGGGGTTAGGAAGGTGGGCTAGAGAAGCCCCCTTGGTCAGAAAGAAATTAGGGGTGTCTGGACTGTGGGGCTTGGGGGTCAGAAGCCCAGGCAGGCGGCTCTGGCCACTGGACTCTGGCTATACCCGTATTAACCCTCTGTCTACCCTACCCAACCTCATGTGAGGTCTCAGGTACTGCTTTCCTGCCAATGGGTGGGGGCAGCCTAGAGATACCCTGGGGCCCAGACAGAGCCCCAAGGTTGGGGGTCCTCACAGCCTGGCAGCCAAGCAAGCTAAGAACAGGGGCGCACAGCGGAGAGAATGCATGGATGGAGCTCTTACCAGCTGCCAGCTTCATGACTCCTGGGTTGGGGGCTCTCTGGGCCCCTGTCCTGCTTTGTGGTCAAGGGAGCCCAGCATCTTGGCCAGAGGAAGAGCCCATGCCCTGCTCCTGGTCCTGGGTGCAGCTCGGCAGATAGGAGTCCAGGATACCCGCCTGGGTTCCTTCCTAGCTCAGATTCCAAGCCCGGTTCCAAGAAGACCCAGGACTGAGTGCAAGCTTGACCCCCATCGGCTCCCCTGCTCCTCATCTTTCCTCTTTGTGGGAAGACTGAGACCCCTTGCCCAGCTGGAATCACTCTGCCCATTCTGCTTAGACCTAGCATACCTTGGCCTTGGCTCTAGGAATCTGCCCACACCCCCTCGCCTCCAGGGGTCCCACCCAATGTCTCCAGAGGACCACCCTCTCCCTCTTGGCCATGCCCTCGTCTCCCAGGACCCCAGATGTAGAGCTACCCTCCTCTGAGGCTCTGCCTCAGTCCTCAGGAAGCTGGGGCCAGGCCAGCTGTTTTCCCCAGGCAGCCAGCTGTTTTGCCCATCAGGAAGAAGTCCTGGCTCCTCTGCTAAAATCCTTGCTGTGGCTGTGGCTGCAGCGTGGCAGCACTGCTGGGCCTGGGCCTGGGAGCTGTTAACTCCTCTGGGCCCAGCTCCTTCCTACATCATGCCCTTGCCTGGCCCCTGGGAGTAGCCTATTTTTTTTTTAATTTTTTAAAAAATTTTTATTTATTTATGATAGTCACAGAGAGAGAGAGTCAGAGACATAGGCAGAGGGAGAAGCAGGCTCCATGCACCGGGAGCCTGATGTGGGATTCGATCCCGGGTCTCCAAGATCGCACCCTGGGCCAAAGGCAAGCGCCAAACCACTGCGCCACCCAGGGATTCCCCTGGGAGTAGCCTATTGAGAGACTTCCAGAGACCCCAAGAAGACCAAGCATTGCTCTCCCCAACCCCCCCTCAACAATTGCTAACCTGACACCCCCTCCCCTCAACAGAGCCTAGTCCTCAGGTGACCCCAGGTGAGAGGGGTTCAAAGGGACAAATGAGAGCCCCCTTCAGAATAATAGTAGTAGTAGCTATCAAGAACATCCTGCTGAGTGCCAGGCATTGTGCTAAGTGCTTTAAATGTGGTATCTGATTTAATTTTGCAACTGTGCCCATGAAGTAGGGAAGATTTTCATTTCTTTTTTTTTTTTTTTAACTTTTTTTTAATTTTTTATTTATTTATGATAGTCACAGAGAGAGAGAGAGAGGCAGAGACACAGGCGGAGGGAGAAGCAGGCTCCATGCACCGGGAGCCTGATGTGGGATTCGATCCCGGGTCTCCAGGATCGCGCCCTGGGCCAAAGGCAGGCGCCAAACCGCTGCGCCACCCAGGGATCCCGAAGATTTTCATTTCATAGATGAGGAAACAGAGGCATGGCAAGTCTAAGTTGCTTGCTCAAGCCCACACAGAATTGGGCTGCCTGCCGTTCCTTGGCAAGCCCTGGTGGTTCCCCAATTCCGAGCTGGTGGTGGTGGTGCTATTTCAGTTTCCCCCAGCTCCTTGCTCCCCACCCCCACTTTCTTTTCCTGGTCTGAGCATCAGTAGTAGGGCCATCTGTGAAATGGAATAACTGGACGCCCGGGTGGCTCAGCGGCTGAGCGTCTGCCTTCAGTCTGGGACATGATCCTGGGGTCCTGGGATCAGGTCCCACATCAGGCTCCCTGCAGGGAGCCTGCTTCTCTCTCTGCCTATGTCTCTGTCTCTCTCTGTGTCTCTCATGAATAAATAAATAAAATATTAAAAAAAAAAAAAAAAGAAACGGGATAACTGATGGGTGGAGTTAATACTACCAGCTCCCGGAGCAGTGCCAGGCTCTGTGTTCTGTACCTTCCAAGTATTCATTAGCAGATCATTCCTCTCGGTGGCTGTGGGTCAACCTGGGCTAAAATCCCGGCTTTGCTGTTTCCAGCAGCCTGGCTTGGGGCAAGTGACTTGACATCCTAGTCTCCATGTCCAAAGCTGGGGAATGGGTGTCAGAACAATATTCTGCATCCTTGATTTTGTTGTAAAAAGGATGAGATCATGCAGGTGAGGTGGCTGGCCCAGTACCCAACACGGAGAATTTGGGTGGAATGTTACCCCTTACTAACAGACTACTAACCTCATTCTGGAAGGGTCGAGTGGCCCATCCAGCACCATTCACCCCCACACCCAGCACGGAGCTAGCACACAGGAGGGCTCTGTTGCTACTTGTGAATCAATGAACTCTGGTCCGTGGAACTTCCATGGGGACAGCAGGCCGAAAGAGGGATACAACATGCCCAAGATCACAATGACTAGGGTAGAGCTGTGGGGATCCCAAGGCATCCAGCTCTTAACTCCTGCACCCCTGTGGCCTTCCCTCCTGAGGCAGGAACCTGGTCTGGTGGGAGGGGGAGGAGGGACAAGGAATAGGGACGATCCCAGAGCTGAGACGGCCCAGAAGGTGACTGGGCCATGGCTGGGTGGGATCTCAGGGTCTGGGAACGACCCCTCAGGATGCAGTGACCCGTGCTCTCCCCTTTTGTCCTCTCCCCCCTGCCCACCATGGGTCAGCTCCCTGGTCCCAGCCTAGACATCTGGAACTGGGGCAGACAAAGGACTTCGAAGAGGGACAATAGCCTTCTGTCCATTTTCAGAAGCTGGGCCGGGCCTGGCCAGGGCTGGGGGCCGGAGCCCCGGCGAGGCGGTGCCAGGCCCCCCGCGGGCAGCGGACAATGTTGGCAGTGATGGAGAGGAGGCATTTCAAAGCGTTTTGTTCCCGCTGACCCCCTCCCCTCCACATCTCGCCCGGTTCGGGGTGAGGCCCCAGCCCCACCCCCAGCCACCCAGGCCCCTGCTCCTGGCGGCTTGGGGACCGGCCACATTCTTGACCTCAGGGGAAAAGTTTAGACTCTTTGCGGGCTGGGCAACAATAACGGTGTCACAGAACTGATTTAGGAGCGGCACTTACCATCACAAAGCAGCAGACAAAGAGCCAGGGCTGAGAACGAGCTGGGCTTCTGAGCCTACTCTTCCAAGCAGGGCCACCACTTCTCTCCCTGGCTCTGCCTGGGAAGGACTGGGTGCCAGGGCCTGACCCTGCGCTCACCAGAGGAGGGCCGGAGCTGGGGAGAGGGAGCAAAGGAGAAGTGATGGGGATCCCACTGTGGAGGAGGTGGGGGGTGCTGAGAGCCACTTTCTGCTTAGCCACCAATTTGCCATGTGACCCTGGGCAAATCTTTCTTCACTCTGGGCCTCAGTTTCCTTGTCTTATTACAATAAGGAGGCTAACCCTAAAGGCCCAAAGCATGAGGCTCTGAGCTTGCAAACAGAGGGATTTCCATAATGATGATGATGACAATATAGTGATAGTGAGAAGTATTTACCCCTTTAATTCTGGGCACTTCGCAGGTGCCAGGTACTGTAATCACTAACCTCTTTCTGGCCTTCGTCTTTTTTTTTTAAGTAACAGAGACCACTCAGCGCCATCCTCTCCCTCTTGCTCTCCCAAAGGAAGAGAAGGACAATTATCTATGACAAATGGCAGTTGCAGAAGCAACACCACGAGCTGGCATCACACTCAGGAGGGAATACTGCGCCCTCCTCATGGTTTCTGAGGTTCTAGATGTTCAGAAAAACTTCATCAGTAACAAACTATAGAAATGATCCCTGAAAATACAGTCTTGTCATTCCCTTTGATCACTTTGATCATATCACTCTCAGCAACCTCACAAAGCAGGTATATCATGAACTCCAGTTGACAGTTGATAACTGAGGCTCAGAGAAGGTAAGTCACTTGTCCAGGGCCACACAGCTTGGAGTCTGTGGAGCCGAGACAAGACAGGGCTGGCTCACTTCTGATTACACTGCAGTGAGAAGGAGAGAGGCAAAGAGGCAGCTGGACCCTGGGGAGTTCTGGGTGGGAGGGCTTCTCCTCCTGGCCAGAAGGCTATGAATAAATAAATGTCTGATTACCCCCAGGGGGAATTCTACCCTTGGAGCAGGTGCTTTTAAAAAACGAGATTGATTCTTGTCTGTGAACAGAGGTTGGCCTGAGCAGACACCCAGATGCAGGGGATTGGACAAAATGACCTCTAGTGGAGACCTCCTAGGAATTAGAAGCAGGATAGAACATTTAAGGGAGCCAGGCAATGGGTTCTAATCCCCGCTCTGATTTTTCCTGGTAGTATGTCCATGATGGACAAGTTACTGCCTCAGTTTTCCAACCTGTAAAACCGAACTCACCTTGTAGGAGTGTGGTGACCATTCTGTAAGCTACACAGAAGGCCTTAGAACGGCACCTGGCTCAGTGAGGGCTGCTCATTGCTATCATCAAGATCCTTGCAGCCGTGTCCAATGGCCAGGACATCTCTAGGTCAGCCTTCCTTTCCAGGAAATGGTTGTATTTTGATTACAGTATAAGGGACTATGGTCAGACACCGAGAGCAAAGGGGGCCCTATTCTCTGGGACCTGTAAGGCAAAGACCAACTGTGGCTTCTCAGGGGCAGTCAGGGGCTGCCCAGCCCTGGGCATGGTACCCCGCCCTGGGAGAGGACAGGAAAGGAAGGGGGCCCTGCGGGGTGCTGTTCAGAGTCTGTCCCTCTCCACTACTTAACTCCAGAGGGACCAAAGTATATGTGGAATGCAGAGGAGAGGTGGCCAAGTGTGTGGCACCCATAATGTCAACAGTTATTGCCCTCAGCCTGGTAAGGGAGCCCGGTGGGTCTGAGTCCCAGCTCTGCCAACTTGCTGTGTCACACAGGAAGAGTTGCTGCCCCTTTCTGAGTTCATTCCAAGAGTCTTTTAGGATCTAAAGTGTCCAAAGGAGACTATCACAGGAGCCTCTGTGATTCCACAAGTCTAATAAAAAATTGGTTTGGAGCCCAAGAGACCTGCTCCCCAGACTCCAGCCCGTCATGTCTCCCCTCAACCTCAGACTTCACCTCCAGCTTTTCTAACCATCCTTCCCCTTGGCTCCTTTCACCCAAGTACCAGCGACACGTACCACAGATGGAGGGTGAGACAGCATAGTGGAAAATGTCATAGATTCCTGGGGGCTGAGGGGTGATACCAGCCTCCCCGTTCCTCACCATCTGGCTGTGGGGCCAGAGGAGAACTCACCTGGGCAGAGCATCTTGGGGTCCCCTCAGCCCTGGGAGGCAGATGGCACTGCTGGGGCTGTCTCTGGCACAAGGTAACTTCTCACGCAGTTCCTGCTGCTGGAAGGGCTGGTCAAGCAGGCCCTCAGGTGCCAGACCTTCTTTCCCAGGCACAGATTTTCCTGGCATCTGCCTGGCAGGAAGGGCACCAGCTGGGGGGTTGGGCAGTGGGGCCAGGAAAGATTCGGGTGAAGGTGTGTCCTGGAGGGCTTGTCCACAGCCCCTAAACCCACTTACTTTCTGGATGCTGGGTACCAGGGAGCCAGGAAGCCAGGGTCCCTCAGGAGCCAGAAGAGGCAAAGATGAGCCCAGGCCCCTGCCCATCCTGCCCCCCCACCCCCACCCCCAAACAGGCCAGCCTGGCCCAGGCTGAGGTGTTTGCTTTTCCTGTCTCTACACTGACTCCATTCAGAGAGGACTTTCTCCACCCCCGGCCACTGGCCAGCAAGCCAGGGCACCAGGGAGAGAGATCACCACCCCCACCCCCAAATACCATCTTCATTTCAGGGAAATGGCATCTTCCAGGACTTTCTAGTTTTCAAAGGGGGGTGCTGCTGAAGTAGGGGTGGCGGAGGAGAAGGGGCCCCCCAAAGGAGAAGAGGGAAAGAGGGAAACCACATGGAGGAGTGGGTGGTGGGAAAAGAGGGACATTAAGTGAGGCCGGGAAAGAGAAGAGGGACAGAGGACCATGGAAGGGGACTGGCAGAGCAAAGGGCTCCTCAGGGAGGAGGCCCCAGGCAGAGGTGGGGTGGGGAGGGGCACAGTATGGGGAGCCACAGGCAGAGACTGGCCTCAGAAGGCAGGGAGAGCCTTTACAGGCTGAGCCAGGGCCTCATGCCTGGCTCTCTGCCACCAAAGTGGACAGGGCCTGAGGCAGATCCTAAAGCTGGGAGCTCCTGACTCCCACCTGAAATTCCCTGTGACAGGAGCCCAGGCAAGGCTGTGACCTGGTCTGGGGACAGGGGAAGGAGGAGGGTGAAAAGTTTCCCCAAGTCAGAAGGCCAGGGGGGAGGCATCTCAGGGGGTCCTGCTCTTTGCTCTCTCTGACTGTCACATTGGTACATAAAGAGGGTAAAAAGGTCAGCTGTGGCCTTTCAGGTCTGTGGGAAAAACTCTGCCCACTTCCCTAATGCATATTTATTGGTGTGAGCGGCTGGGGTGGGAGGAAGCCCCCACCCCACCAGCCTCCCAGCCAGGCCAGGTTAGCACTAAGAACGGCTCCGTGTGTCACCGAAATCCTACTCTTTGTCTCCAGATTGGCTCCAGAGTCCTCCCCCTTCCCTCCTCCCTTTGGCTCCCCCCACCCTCCTTTGGGGTTGCCAAGCAACTGTGGAAGGGTAGCTGAGATATTTTCTTTATTACAAGCAAAAGCAAGACAGCATCATGGCCCCAGGAGGGGAGCAGGGTGGGGGCTGGGGAGAGCATCCTGTGCTCTGGGGGGAACCTTACTACCTTGGTGTGCTTTGGGCTTGGACAGTGGGGAGACTCAGAGCCCTAGGGAAGGTAGAGGATGGAAGGGAGTGGTGGGGTAGGCAGGCACAAAGACACTGATCGGGTCTACATCATGCTGAAAGAAGCAGTGCCAAGGGGCAACCCCCTGCGAGCTCTTCACCTATCACCCACCAGCCCTACATTCAGGCCAAATCACTTCCCTCCTCTGGGTCTAGTTTTCCTCCTCGACAAAACGGGGATAATGATGTGTACTATTATCTCATTTAATGCTCACGTCAACCCCAAGAGACATTTATTTTTCCCATTTTACTGGTTAGGAAACTGCTCAGAGACAGCAAGTGACTTGCCAAGCAAGCAGGTAAATGACAGGGGAGACAGTTCAGCCCAAACTCCTTTATTTGTTTAATTTTTTTAAAGTAAGCTCTATGCCCAATGTGGGGCTCAAACTCACGACCTCAAGATCGAGTTGTATGATCTACCGACTGAGCCAGTCAGGCACCCCCCTGGCCAACCCTTTTTATAAAAAACATTTCTATTTGTATGTGACACTGTGGCATTAGTTTCAGGTGTACAACATAGTGATTCAACATCTCTATAGTTATACTATGCCTACCACAAACGCAGCTACCACCTGCCACCATCCAACGCTATACAATATCATAGACTGTATTCCCTATCCTGCCTTTTATTCTTGCAACTTACTCATTTGTAACTGGAAGCTCTACTCCTTCACCCATTTTGCCCATCCCCCACCTGCCTCCCCTCTACCCAACTCTTTATTTTTATCTATTTATTTATTTTTAAGATTTATTCACTTTTATTTTGGAAAGAGAGCACAGATGCAAGTGTGGAGAGGGACAACAGAAGGAGGAGAGAGAATCTCAAGCAGACTCCCTACTGAGTGTGAAGCCCCACACAGGGTTCTACCTCATGATCCATGAGTTCATGACCTGAGCTGAAACCAAGAGTCAGACACTCAACCGACTGAGCCTACCCAGCTCTTTACTGAGGTGTAATTCACACACCATGCGATAATCCATTTAAAATGTACAATTTAATGGTTTTTAGTATGTTCACAGAGTTGCACAACCATCATCATAATCAATTTTGAACATTTTCATCATCTCCAAAAGAATCCCTCTGCCCATTAGCCTTCACTTCCCATTCCTTCCCAACTCCCCTTCACTTCCATCCTGGACAACCACTAATCTGCTTTTTATATCTATAGATTTGCCTAATCTGTATATTTCTTTTTTTTTATTTTTTATTTATTTATGATAGTCACACACAGAGAGAGAGACAGAGGCAGAAACACAGGCAGAGGGAGAAGCAGGCTCCATGCACCGGGAGCCCGACGTGGGACTCGATCCCGGGTCTCCAGGATCGCGCCCTGGGCCAAAGGCAGGCACTAAACTGCTGTGCCACCCAGGGTTCCCTTTTTTTTTTTTTAATTTTTATTTAATAATCTGGATATTTCTATAAATGGAATCAGACAATATGTCTCAGGTGAACTCTTTACTTCCAATGAATGGCTCCAAGCTCACTGGGTGCTGGGGTGACAGAGAATCAGGTATCATGGTGGCATGATTAACAATGTGGGCTTTGCTGTTAGACGGACTGAAGTCTAAAACCTGGCTCTGCCACTCAGTAGCTCTGTACCTGGGGGAAGTGGCTTCCTCTCTCTGGGCTCCAGGTTCCTGATCTGTAAAATGGGGTGAGGGATGGCATTTCTCACAATGCTGTAGGGATCACGAAAAGTGCTCAGCCCAATGCCAGTACTAACTAGTTGTTGGTAGTTGTTGACTAGATTACATTGATCCATGCATCCATCTATTTATACCTTTACCTGGGGCATTTACTAAAGTTTAGCACCTTCTAAGACTCAGGCATTGTTTTAGGTGCCGGGGATTTAGCAATGAGCAGGACATGATCCTTACCCACATTGAGCTCACATTCTAGTGGACAAGTTAAGACAGCCAGTGAAGGGTGCAGCCTCGGTGGCGCAGGGGTTTGGCGCTGCCTGCAGCCTGGGGTGTGATCCTGGAGACCCGAGATGAGGTCCCACATCGGGCTCCCTGCATGAAGCCTACTTCTCCCTCTGCCTGTGTCTCTGCCTCTCTCTCTCTGTGTCTATGAATAAAAAAAAAAAAAAAAAAAAAAAAAGACAGCTGGTGAAGGAGAGGCTTTCAGAGTGATAGTTGTGATGAAGACAAGAGCACAGGGGATGGGATGAAGCACCCCAGGTGGGTGGAGGTGGCTTTTTTTTTTTGGAAAGCTTCCCTGCCCTGTCATCTCCCGGACAGGAATCTTTTTTTTTTTTTTTTTTTTCAATGTAGGCACTATGCCCAATGTGGGGCCTGAACTCATGACCCCGGGATCAAAAGTTGCATGCTCTACCAACTGAGCCAACCAGGAACATCATTTTTTCTAAACTGAAACATCCTGTGCAGGGTACGAGCATTCTTAGGGTCCCCTCTGGGTGGGGGAGGTGGCCTGGCTTTGTTATCTTCTGAGAGTGGGGACAGGTCAGGTTGTCAATTCATTTATGAAGGCAAGCCACTTGATCATCACCACTAAGAACCCAGGTTGCTCTTCCAGAACTGTACAGACAGGGCCTGGCGAACAGGGGACAGGACTCCAGGTTTGGAAATATCCTGCACAGAGGTACAACCTGACTGACCTGTCACCAGGCTGCTCCTTAGGCACTTGCCTGCCCTGCTCCAGGTCTGGGGCCTGCTTCTGAACTACAGAGTCCAGGCTGCAGCATGAAGCCTCTTGAAGCCTCCTTCGCTGAGGCCCACCCACAGCAGTATGTCCTGTTCTGCATCTAGAACCTCAGCTCATTGGCTCCATTCATATATCCAGGTGATCTTTTCATATCACTTTCTTTTTTTTTTTTTAATTATTATTATTACTTTCATCCAAATGTCCCAACATCTGTTTTATTATCTGTCCATCCACCTATTTAATTATTACTCTAATAAAGCATCCACTCAGTCATTCATTCAACAGTTTACTGAGCAGGTCATTTGTGCTGGGCACAGTGTTTGGTAAAATGACAGTCCTGGGGGCATAGTGCATGCTTAATTGACAGTGTGGCATTCGCTTCGGCAGCACATATACTAAAAATCGACAGTGTGGACAACTTTGGACAGGAGGGACAACCTCCTTCCCGAGTGCTGGTCTAATAAGGGAAAAGGTAGAGCCGAAGTTAGAACACCTGAATGCAAGCATTCAGGGCTGAGCCTGAACATGTATCCTTGTTGTGTTTGTGTTAGAAGGCGATGTTAAAATCTTACTGCAAGCAAATGCAAGGTGTGTGTTTGGACCCTTCCAACACCACAGCCATCTGCAGGGAGGCAGGACAGGTATAATGGCCCCATTTCACAGAGGCAATAACTAGTTCAGTTCAGTCTATTGGAAATCACTTGCTCAAGGTAATGCTGCCTCTACCAGAAGATTCCTCAGGTCCTGTTGGAATGAATCGCTTGGTCTTCTATAATCCCCAATAATTCTGCTATTATTTCAGCTAAAGAGTTTTTCTGTGGCTCTGCTCCTTTCTTGGGGTCTGGCTGGCTATTTGTGTGTCTGTCTACTTGTCTACTGGATGGATACTTCTGGAGAGGCAACAGCAGATGGCTCATCTTTCTCTTTGCCCTCTCCCCAGCCTCCAGCACACAGGGTACACCTCAGATACTCATAAATGTTATTCATTGCCAGGGGACCCGCCTGAGGTCACCTGCCTGTAAGAGCAGGTTTGAGACCCTACTCTGCCATCTACTAATCCCAGGCCACCACCAGCTGTCACCTGCAGTAGTAGCTCAATGGATCTCCTGTCATCCAGCTAGTCCCATCCCCTGCCCCACCCCCATTCTCTACACAACAGCCCCAGCAAACCTTTAAAAATGTAAATCTGAACTTGTCAGACCTTCCAGGACCCCCACTGTGTTAAGGATAAAATCACAAATCCTCCCAATGTCCTACAGGGCCCAGCAGGGTCAACCCCAGCTTTATCTGGCACTTCCTCTTCCTCTCCAAGCTCCAGCCACACCAAATCTCTTCCCTTCCCACTCTCCCAGTTCTTTCTTGCCTGTTAGCTTTGGGGTATGCCATTCCCTCTGCCTGGAACAGTGCCTGCCTCAGGGACTGTCCGCCTTCATCTCATGCCCTATTCCCCTAGGACTGGGGTCTCCTCCCCCGCTGGTCTGCCTTTGGGGACACTGCCCACTGCTGAAACCCTGACCAGCACACAGTAGGCATTCCAGAAATATCTTTTTAATGACTTGCGTGATAAGACCCTGCTTAGGTCTCAGTTTCCCAAAGGATGAGGATGAGGCCAATTGACCCTTCTCTGTCCAGGACTAATGGCTTTAAATAGCTCTGACATACTCTGGAGGTGGAAAATGTAGATTAGATTGTAGAATGTGGCTTTAGGCCCTGGGAGTTCTGCACGGGAGTTCTGCACGGTGGGTGCAGAGACCACTCTGGCCAGCTTCATCAAGGTTGTGTTCCTACCAGGCTGGACTGGGGCTGGGACCGGGTGTATAAGAAGACACAGATGTTTCTGGGTCTCACCACTCTGTATGTGCATTTTCACAAGTCCTCTCAGTATCTCTGCTGAATAAAGGATGGAAACCACTGTGCAGTGAGTTCCACAGCCCTGGGTCCCAGCTCTGGCTCCATTGCCTGCCAGCTAGCATCTAGGGACTTCACTGCTACCACTCAGTTTCTTCATCTGTAAAGTGGGGCTGCTACTAGTACCGACTTCTCAGGGTTGCTGTGAACAGTCCACAGGCTACCTTAAAAATGTTTAGTGCTTGGCACATCAAGCATTTATTGCAGCCATTATTATTAGCAGATGGTTCATTCCCAGGAGTTGGGACCTTGTTAGTTAGCAGTGCTCCCTCTCTATGAAACCTGGACTTCAAGTACTACTTCCCAGAAGCCATATATTTTCAACTTTTTGTAAGAAACTCCAAGAAGTTTATGTGGTTCATGTTTAAGCCACTGGTGGATGTTAGTGGACATTCAATGATGGGTGGTGGTGGTAGGGCACTGTCCTAGGCTCCAGAGGCAGGAAGATTAGTAGGATCCACTTCTTGTCTGGTGAGAACAGACAAGCTGATAATTACAATCCAGTGGGGGCATGTGTTGAGATGGCCCACAAACTGTGAGGAGAGGATAGGATTTCAGGGTGGGGGCAGCGGTCCTTTGAGTGGAGAGCCCCAGAGTGGATGGAAGAGGGGAGGATGTATGGGTAGAATGGCCACATACTCCCCCACCAGGGTGTGAAATTCACTGGGAAAGACAGGTTGAGCTCTACGGGTGATAAACTGGTATATAATCCCCCAGCTGAGCCAGACCTGGCTGGGCTGGAGGTAGGGGGCACATCAGCCCTCCTGAACCAGTAGGCTGTCCAGTGGAAGAGACAAGACAAGCATTAATAGCATCCACGCCCCTCTCACCCTCCCTCTGCTCCCCCCTCCTACACCCTCCCTTGCCAGAGTTGAGGTATCCAGGAACCGGCAGGAGGTACCCTGGGAATCAAGCCCCTGTCCTTGGTCTGGGGAGAGAGCAGTCTCCAGATCTCTAGTGGGGGTGTGGTCTCTGAAGATGGCATCTTCAGCCTTGGGGGTTGGGACTGTGTGCCCTCCTCCTTTATCCTTTAGCAGAGCCTTTTAAGGGGGTGACCCCCTGACCTCCAGACTGTTCCCCCTCACCCTCCAGCCAGAAGTCCCTAGGGCAGCAGCTTAAGGAAGGAAGGCTCCGCAGGCCTCAGGTTGAGCTACAGATGGAAGGCCATCGTTGCGCCTGAAAAGACTCTGGGGTCCCCTGGGCGCTCCCGGGGAGCTCGATCAAGGCCAGGGTGCCTGAGTCAGGTCCATGGGAGTGCAGCACCGAGAGGCGGGTGCCTGGCTGGCCCAGGACAAGGGAGGGGGCGAAGGGCGAAGGGTTCAGCCGAGGGAGCAGGCGGGGCATGGGGAGTCTAGGGCTCGGGATGGGGGTGGGAGGGTGAGGGGTCCGGCCGATGCAGGGGAGGGGGCGTCCCTGGGGAGGGGCACGCTATGTCTTTAAGAGCTGCCTGAGCGCAGGTTGCAGCTGCCTGGCCGGCCCGAGAGACAGCGGAGATTCATTACCCGCCGACACAATGACCATTGATGGCCCCGTGGCGTTATTCAAATCCAGTACCAATTGCAGCCGAGCCCCTTTCTCCGCGCCAGGCCCGTATTGTTGGAGCGGCCCACTAAAAGCCCGCCCCGGCCCCGAGCCGCCAGAGGCGCCCGCTCGGGTTCAGCCCTGCGCCTCGCCAGCCTGCCGGCTCCCGGCCCGGCTCCCAGCCCGGCTCCCCGGGCGCTGCAGGTGACCCGGCGGCGCATTCCAGCGCTCCCCGCCGTCCCGGCCACCGCCGCCACAGCCACCGCCACCGCCGGCGCCCCGCTCGCGACTCAGCCACAGGGAAGCGGAGAGCGCCGGAGCCGGTGCGTGCGCGGGGCCGGGCGGGGGCGGGGACCTCACGAGGCCAGCAGCCCGCACCCCGGGCTCGGAAACGCGACCCGGCCTCCGGCCCCTGCTTTCCGGATTCCCGGCGAGCCCGGGGAGCCCAGGCTGGGGGCGGGGAGAGGGGAGTTGGGGTTCCCCGGGCCTGACAGGGGAGATTCCCCCGACTCAGGGCGGCGCAGAGACCCAACGCGGGCTACTCTAGGGACCCCGGGCCGCGATCGAAGGAGACGCACGCCAGGGGCGATGGGGATCCCCACCAGGGTCGGGATCCGCGTGCTTGCTCGTCCACCTTACCGCGGGATGGGCCGCGACCGCTGAGCGTCTGCGAGGTAGTGGGACGCGCAGCTCCGGAGATCTCCTGGTCCGGCGCTTTTAAGGAGCCAAGCGGAACCCGGCACGCAGGAGACTGGGGCCCCGAACTCGGGGGCTTTGCCACTGATTGTCCAAACGCAATTCTTGTACGAGTCTGCGGCCAACCGAGAATTGTGGCTGGACATCTGTGGCTGAGCTCCGGGCGCAACAGGGGCGGAAGCCGCAGGGACAGAGCTCGGCGCAAGCGAGACCCCTCGGGGAGGCGGCTGGTTAGCCCCAGCGCGAGGATCGCTGCCCCAGCCCGGCGCGCAGAGGAGGGACGCCGGTCCCTGCCACCAGCGCCGCCATCCTCATCCTCGTCGTCGTCGTCCTCCTTCTCCTCCTCCTCTGCGGGTGACCAGTCCTAGCTGGCGGGGGGCCTCCAGTTGATCGCGTCGTTTTTCCCTTTTTCAAATTTCGGCCGGGAACGAAGCTGGCACGCCGCGGCTGGCCACGATTGTGGTCCGGGGAGCCCGCCCTCGGCCCGAGCCTCAGCAAGTCAGGGGCGAAAGAAGATGCCGGCGGAATGGGCTCGCTAATTCGTTTTGAATTGGTTTTAACCTAGCCCCCACCAATACTCCCCCCCAAACAAAAAGCCTAAACTGACCCTTAAATCCCAAATAAACCGACCCCTCCCGGCAGCCCCATCCAGGCGGACCGCTGGGCTGAGCCTCCTCCAGCAGCTCCAGGAGTCAGGAAAGGGAGAAGCATCGGGAATTATGCGCTCCAGCCGGGCAATCGCCTCGGCTTTGGAAACAACTTGGACAAACGAATCCTTTTCATTAAAGACAAATCTTCGGAGATAGTGGGGTTTACTTATTCGTTTATTTCCTCCAAAGCGAGGGTTCAGGAGTTGCGGGGAGGGGGGGGGGCAGTTGGGCGTTGTTGAGGCTGAGCCCAAGTCACCTGTTCCTGACCCTTGTCCCACTGGGGACTGAAAATGACCTGAAATGTTGCCAAGCAGGGTTTGGGCCAGTTTCAGCATCCCTCTCCCCAGAGAACCCAGTTTTCTTGGTGTAGCCTCCTGCCCTACCTCTCCGCATTAATTGGGGGTGCCCTGGCAGAAGGGATATCCCACATCTACTTTCCCTCTTCCCACTGCAGGCGGGAAAGGAATCCTATCATCCAGTTTCCAGGACCTGGAATCCCAGGTGGGACAATGGGCCACTCCAGTGGAGCTGGAGGCAGGGAGGGACCTCCAGGTTACAGCAATCAGTGAGATCATAGGGGGCCATTTCAAATCCCTTGCTCTGTTCCCTAACATGGAGACCATGACCTCAGTACTGAGCACAGGCTGGTCATAAGCCTTTCTAGACAGCACTTGGACCCCAACACTGGTCTTAATTTGCACTCAGACCAGCTCCTACCCAGAACCCCAACATGGCTCGCCCCTACCTGCACATACCCAGAAAGTCTCTACCCACACAATGCTGGAGAAAAGCTCAGAAGCCAGAGGTCATGTGTCCTCTAGGCCTTCAGACTGATGTGTACACACATCCCCTCTACCCCCAACACTGCTGAGACAACTATTTGGCACTTTCATCTCCATAGGAGAGAGATTCCACCTTAAATTACTGACATTTAATGGAAAGCAATGTTTGGGGTGGGATAATGCTAATGCCCTAATTTTTTTTTGAGGTTTCCCTCCAGCAACGCTTTTTCTCCAGGTCACACAGGAAAGGAGGTTTAAGCAGTCTTCTATGCCATCCCTATTCTGGTTTCTGGGGCTGCTGGCTGCAGCTGGTAGGACAAAGCCTGGCCTTGGACAGACAAGTAGAGAAGTGTCCTGGGACCCAGATTGGTCAGCACGGACTGGCTCTGCCATCCCCTTCTCCAGATGGCCCTATTAGACCATCTCTCCCAGACAGTTTCTGTGGTCTGGTTTTTAACTCCTGCCCTCTTTTTGGGTGAAGGGCAGCTCTGGAAGCCCTAGGCTGAGGGCAGAGAGGTTGGATCGGGAACCTTGGCTCAGGGGATGTGGGGTGCCACTGGTTTCTAAGGATGAAGCTCCAGGCAAAGCTAGTAAACAACCTAGTCTTTTATTTGCCCAAGGCCAGCTGTTGCAGGCACTGAGGCCCCAGGACTTCCAGAAGGATGGAGGGAGGAGGGGCAAACCATCCTGCCTACCAGGTGCTGTCTGCCCCTATTCTGCTTCCTGAAGGAGGTGGAAAGGAGATAAAGTCTATGTTTGTGCCATCAAATATAATGCTTCCTTCAGATACTATAAATATTTAGTTGCTGTTGAGGAGGAAACTGAGGCACTCTGACCCCACCCCACCCTGGCCTCTTATGTGCCAGTCCGAGGTTTTTGCCTGTTCCTCTCTCTCCAGAATGAGCTGCAGGCAGCCTTTTGCTGGGGGAGGGTCTTAGGAGCCCATCTGGTGGCCTGTGGGGGGAGGGGTGGGGGGGGCAGGCCAGCCAGGGTCAAGGGCTGGGGATGGGGGAGCAGGAGGAGGGGTGTGGTTGGAAGAGCAGCTGCTGGGAGGGGGTAGTTAACACTGAATAGGGGACCCCAGCTGGGGTTCCATAATGATATCAGTGGGGGACAGCCAGAGCCCTCTGCTGTCTAGAAGGGGAAACTGAGGCAGAGAATCCTCTTATCCTTGAGAAGGGAGGGGCCTTCCCCATCAGCTATTCCAGTCCATTCATCTTCCCCAAGAAGACACCACAGCCCAGGAGCTGGAGTGCCTTGTCAGTGGTCACTCAGTGTTCAGCCTGACACACAAGGAGTGGAAGGCAGCTGGGTCACCTGGCCATGGGGTCCCCTCCTGTTGTGACAAACCAGAGGGGCACCCTCCCCCACCTCAGCTGCTGGGGAGGGAGGCAGGGCTGAGCCTGTCCGCCTCTACTCACGTGCCTGAGAAAGGCTCATTTTTAGCACCTGGCCTCTTTTCCCTGCCTGGAGGGAGCTCAGGGGACAGAGCAGGGAAGAAAGCAGCCAAGGGGGACAGGGAGACCTGGAAGCAGGGCCCCAGGGGATGTCTGATTGTGCTCGTCTCCCCACCCCAAGGGAGCCCGAGCACCGAGTGGGGCCCTCAGCCGCCATGCAGTGTGGATATGAAGAGGATGCTGTCCTGGTCCTGCAGCTGGTAGTCCAGCTCGCCCTGGTCCAGGAGAGAAAGGAGGAGATTGTCAGTGGTTTCTCCTCAGCTGTAGGGAGGGGAAGAGGGGGCCTGGCCGCTTTGGAAGAGAAGGAAAAAAATCTACCAGAAACATGGGTGCCCTACACACAAACCTGTAAATCTTCAGGATGGAGGAGAGTAAACCACTTCCTCCAGCTACCCGTTCCTCTCTGGGGTAGAAAACTTGAGTGGCCTCAGTTTGGAGGCCAAGCAGGACAGAAGACTAGCCAGCCACCCCCACTGGGCCTGACGAAAGACCCAAGGCTGTTGTGGGGAAGCAGTGAGGGGAGGGACATCCCCTGAGGTACTGACCAGCAGTTCCCAGTCGGCATCGTTAACCAGCACCAGAATTCCTGGTCGCCTGTGGGAAAGAGGGTGTAAGGAGCAGGGCGTGAAGGGCAGGAGGTGGCAGGGATAAAAAGGCTAAGACACTTGGGCTGGGGAACAGTGTGGTGGGAGCTGTTCCTCCTGAGATTCTGATTAAAGATCATCCAGAAGTGGAGGGGACACTAAGTCTAAAGGAACCCAGGCCAGACATTCGTAGCCTTTAGGATGATAAGGAAAACAGGTGCAAATTCCAGCACCATCTCCCAGACCTTGGGCAACTCATTTTGTTTCTGAGCATCAGTTTTCTCTCTGAAAATGGCACAAATTACACAGTCTTCATCCCAGGTCTGTGCCAGTATGAGACAGGATGATGTGTATCAGGTACCTGCCTGCCTGCATCTATCCTGGTAAGCACTGGTAGCAACACATTTTCCCAGAGGGCTCACCACACTCTCCTAGGCTTTCCACAGGCTCTTCCTGGACAGGCTATCTTGGCTCTTTGGAATCAGGGAAAGCTGCCAGGGGCCTCAAGCACCCACATGCCCAAGAGCAGCTCTGCCTAGTGGTAAGGCAAGGGAGGTTGACATTTGGATGGGTATCTGCCTGGTCCCTGCTGGCAATAGCCCAAAGAGCACTACTGTTCAATGGGGATGGCCTCCATGACCTGAGCCAGAGGTTGGATGGCAACCTTAGCTCCCAGGGTCTGCTGGAGACCTCTACATCAAGGGGGTGATAACTGGGTCCCACAGTGCCTTGTCCACCTCTTTACACATTAGGTTGGCCTTCTTGTAGAAGCAGAGTGACTTCTCGGGCCATGGAATGTGGCTCTTTTCCCAGGAGGCCAGACTAGGTCTGGGACAGGCACAAAAGCTTTGGGCCAGGGGTAGAGCTAGCTTTGGAGTGAGCACAAATATGCACGTGTGTGTGCATGATGTGTGTGTGTACCTGTGTGTGTATACACATGCGCACAGTGACTCCCCAGAATTCTAGACTTGTGCACTCCAACACGGTATCTATGAGCCATATTCACATTTCCAGAGCTCAACAGACTCCTATGTTTAGCAGCTACTATATTAGCACAGATACACATTTCCATCATCATAGAAAGTTCTACGGGACAACAGAAGTCCCATATTGTTGAGGGATGAAAGGGACCATAGGCAGCATCTTTTTCTTAGTGCTTCCTGTGTGGAGAGAGTAGCTGGAGCCCAGAGATGGAGGAAGGATAAAGGGGCAAACAGGACCCTGAGAAGGCTGTGAGTGAACCCAAGGATAGGGGCTCAAACCTCCTCCCCACCCCACCCCCTGCCCACCTCAGGGAAGGGAAGAAGGGGACTCACACGCTGTCTCCCTGGATGAACAACTCTGGCCGCTCTTTTAGCAAATTCTTCTTGATCCAGACAAGGAGACTCCGGATGTCCCCTGGAGAGGAAGGCACAGAACAAGCTGCCGTCAGACCCCAATGATGCCTGGCCCCCAGAGCCTTGCCTGGATCAGAAGGAAGGGAACATGGGGCACAGGTGGCCTCTTTCAGACCAGGCTGTCGTCGCCTCTGGACTTGCAGTTTCCCAAAGTGAGGAAGTGGGTTAGGGAGCCGGCACCTTTCCAGAGAGGCCCTTGGAGAAAGTGGCACTGCTCAGGGCTTATAGAGGCAATGGGCCTCCACACAGACTGCAGAAGGAACCCACATATGTGGGAGGGTGGGAGACAGATCCACACCACAGACTCTTGGAGACAGTCTGAAGCTAAAACAGACAGGCTTCTGAAGGACCCTGAAGGACCCCCGCCACCCTTCTCTCTTGAGCCCATCCCAGACGATGGGGAGGACTCAGCTTTGCTCTCAGAGGGGTCTGCATATATTTCCCTTTGTGAGGGAAGAAAAACAATTGCTGAGCCGATAACATCAGTTAATTTCCTCTGGCAGAGGGAGAGAAGGATCCTTCACCAGCCAGAGCTGCTGACAGATTGCTGCCCCACTACCCCCACCTTCACAAAGCCCCCCAGGCCGGGGACAGCCACCCTAAAGAGGCAAGAGGTTCGGGATCAAAAGGGCCTCTCCTGCTCAAGCTTAGACACTGGGATCTGCCACTCCATGGTTCTTGGACAGCCACTGAGCTCTGTGCAGACCACATGGAGGCTGAGCCACCTGTCCCTGGGTTACCTCTCCTTTCCTAGATCAGGGTCCCAGGCCACAGCATACTGAAATCTGGCTCTAGAAACTCCTCAAAGCCTATGGCTCCCAACCATCCACTCCTCCAACAGACTGTCTCCCAAGGCGGCAGGAGTTCCTACTCTCCCTGAGGCCACTTGAGGACAGAAGGCCCAGGGGAGTCAGTAGGAGCTTGGGGCTGGCTACCTCTATCCTGACTTCATCTCTCAGAGGGGTCCGCTGTCCTGGGCCCACACCTGAGACAAGGCTCAGGGGCAAAGCTGAAGAAAGGCCCAGGCAGTGCTTTGGTTTCTCTGTGCAGTGACAGCCTTGGCATGTAAGTAAGGGAAAGGCTGCTTGGACAAGCAGCTCCGCTCTGCCCCAGTCTCAGTCCAGCAGTGTACCTCAATCACAGAACCAGCTTTGGGCAGGGTTTGAAGGCATTCTCCCTGACCTGTATGCCACCCTCCTGAAAGGCAGGCAGGCTGCACCCGGGATGGACTCGCTCACTATGCTCCATGCCAACTTCCCTGGATCATCCGCCAGCAGAGCACAGGCCATGGGCAAAGTGTCCGATATCTGAGGCTGCTGCCTTTCAACTGGAATTCCTGCTTTTAAACAAAGCAGATCGGATCTGCAGATCATGGCTCCTGGAGTAGGCAGGGGATGGGTGTTGCCTCCAACTAGCAGCAGTCCGTTTGGACTTCTGGCTGGGTTCCTCCCTTAGGCCTGGTTTCAGAGGTTCCCCCTTGGCCTCCATCTTGGCACTGTCTGGTGGGCCGCCAGCCCATATATCTTGTGGCTGCTCGATATAGCTGCTGCGGTCTGACACATCCATCAGCCAGCCGTGGCAGGCGGGGTTGTGCCTGTGTGTGTGTGTGTGTGTGTGTGTGTGTAGGAGCTGAGAGGCACTGGGCAGTGCCTGGCCGAGGGCCACCAGCTGCACCTCCACAACTCTGGCTGGCCTGTACAGAACCAGGACCCAGTTGGGTTAACGGTCCGGTGTCTCTCCAAAAGGAAGAGTCTTCTGTTCCACTTTGGATAGGCTGGGGGGTGGGGGGAGGGCTACTGGTCATGTCAGGGTCATCCAAGTGATGGCACCATCATGGAGTCCCAGGGGGGTGGACTAGGGGGTGAGCCTGCTGTTGGTCCAGGCTCATTTATCATGATGCTCCTCTTGGCTGAGGTCACTCCCTCCCTCCTCTGTGCCCCCCAGGCCTGCCCACATTCTTGATAGCCTGTTTCCATGGTGAGGTCGCTGTATTGTTCCCCCATGCCTGGATTTGGGGGTGGGGAGAGGTGGAACTTGCTGCTCCCTTCTCAGGGAGGCCTGCAAGGGCCACTAGGCCTGGCCTGAAACACACCCCCAGGGACATCTTGCTAGGCTTGCTGGGGCCCAGACAATATGCAAATAGCCTCCAAGCCAGATGGTCGGCTTCCAAACACGCCCAGGGGAGGAGAAGGGTTAAGCAGAGTCAGGGACTGGTGGCTCTGGGGAATCACCCGTCCACCTTCCCTCTCTATGTCCTCCTGCCTTCCCACTTTCACTGAGGGTGGTTTCCCTCCTGGGATCCCATGCAGTCATTCACAAGACAAATATTTATTGAGCAACTACTACGTGCCAGGTGCTAGGAAGACGGTGGACACAGAGCCTACCCTCATGGAGTTAACAGGCCGGCAGGGGGGATGGCTGCTATTTATTTCATTAGTTGTGATACATGCTATCTCCTTCATGTAGGGGCAGGAAAATTTTTCTGAAGATGTTCACGTTGATGTCAAGGCCTGAGGTATGAATAGGGCAGAATGGGGAAGCATCCTAGGCAGAAGGAACATACACGAAGGCCTGAGGCAGGATGGAATTGGCAGGTTCAAGGTAAAAGAACAGAGAAGCCAAGAAGATTAGCAGAAGAGGAGGCCAGAGCAGTCGCAAAGGGGCCAGATCATGCAGGGCATGCTGCGGCCTTGAGATGGGTCTGTTCTGGAAGAGGCCTCTCCTTCCTCATGAACCCCAAGTGTGCTCCATGGGTACAGAACCCACACTGCGTTGGCTAGTGCTCCATGTTTCTCTGGCCACGCACGTTACCAAGAGCCAGCTCAAATGCACGGCATGACCATTATGCGCTGGAGTGTGTTCTGAGGACCTGCTGCCGGGCACAGCACACAGCACAGAACCTTCCACCAGAACCCGCCTGAGATGTTTGCTGTACATGTGGACAACTTCAGAAGGGACAAGAGGCTGAGAACAGAGATAGTCCTGGTTCTGAGTTTGAGCCATTACTTTCTGTTCCTATTACCCTGGCTATGGGTTTCTCTAAGCCTCAAACATCTTTCTGTGGCAAGTGGGAATGGTAAGAACACTTCACAGGGTTGTTGCAAGGATCAAATACCATGATCCATATGAAGCTCCTGGCACATTTGTGTGTAATTGTTCTGTGACCCACAGGAAAAACCTGCACCCTTTGCTCTGTCCCAATGTTCCGAGCTTCTACATGCTCTGCTCAGGCCCCTGGCACCCTGGGATGTGCTTGGACAGCCTGGCAGGTGGAGTACAGTCAAGTACTCATCAGATAGTGCTGGGACTGGCTGGGGCTTTCTGTGGGATTCATTCCCTTGCCATCAAACGTGAGAGACAATGAGGGAATGTGGGGAGAAGGGCCTTGGGAATGACGAGGCGGCCCTACACAGTGGCCTTCCCTCCATTTTATTATTTTAAAAAATAGTTGTTGTTGTTGTTGTTGTTTTTTAAAGTAAACTCTATATCCAATGTGGAGCTTGAACTCACAAACCAAGATCAAGAGTTGCCTGCTCCACAGATAGAAGCAGTCAGTTGCCCCATTTCCCCCATTTTAGATGTTCAGACCCCCAATGTGTTCTCGGAACAAGGCAAGCAGGAAGGAATCACAGTCTGAGGCTGTGGAGGCCAGAATGCCAGCGCTGGATGAGCATCCAATACAAGGTCTCCAGAGGGAAACGTGGGGAAGAGCAGTAGTGGGAGCCACTGCTCTATGGCAGGGTGGTTAAGGAGTTGGAGGTTCTAGAGAGAGACCCTGGACTGCTGCTAGATGCCTTGGGTAGGAAGTCACCTGGCTTCTCAGTGTCAGTGTCAGCCTCTGACAAATGAGGACAGCAATCTAAACCCCAAAGCACTGCCATGAGGGTTCAAGCATAAAGTAGCAGCAGGCCCTGTGGAGTGTCCAACACAGAGGACAATGTCCATTTGCCCACAGGGACTCAGGGCTCCTTATCCTCTGGCTGCCAGATCCCTCTCTTGCAGGCTGCTGGCAAAGGGGCATCATGTACACCACTCAATGATGAGTACCTACAAAAGCTCCCACTAGGACTGCTTGCCCTGGTGGAGTGCCCTTGTCTGGGGACACTAACCAACCCACTTGGCAGGGCCACTGGTGTCCATCCTAGCTTCTTGGGCTGAAAGAGCACAATCATGAGGTCTTATCTGATAATGAACCGCCAAATGCAACAGACCCACATCCAGCCTCTCTTTGATCACCTCTAGGGAGAACTTTTCTCCTAACTAGTAATCTGTCTTCCTGACACCCTCCCCCATGTGCCTGGTTGGTCCATGGGGACCACACGAACAAAAGTGGCCCTTTTTCCCCACGCCACTAGGATCAGGGAGGGCTGGATCCCCTAAGTCTTCTCCATGAGGTTAAACGGCTCCAGTTCCCACCAAGTCCACCAGGCTCCAGGCTCTTCTGGGAGCCCACCCCAGGCCTTAGTTGAAAAGGGAGAAGAAAGAGCAGGGATGGGGGAGTAAAGGAGAAGAGAGGGTAGAGGGAACATCAGAGGGTCTATTTACAAGTGAATGGGGGTAAGAATGGAGCAGTTTGTGGGCTAAACTGGCCTCAGAAGGAGGTTTACAGATGTGCAGGGGACGCTCCTCATTGTTTAATTAAGCAGAAAGTGGATCTTTTCAAAAGCAATTTTGCACAGGGACTGGGAGGGACTGGGGGAGAGGAGGGTGGTGGGGAGGGGATCAGCAAACAGGCCCCAGAGCAGAGAAAGGAACAGCTGGCCTCAGAGAGGCTGTGAAATGCATGCTAAGCAGTTTAAAGCGCTGGGAGCTCCCTCCAGCTCCCTGGCCCGCCACCCTGTAATACAAAGGCAGGGCAGAGGAAGGGCAGGGAAAGGTGAGGCCTAGTGTCTCCTCCTAGGGACCAGGGCAGGTAAGGCCCTGCCTTTGTATTATGGGGACGGGACAGTCTGTCTTCCCTGACATTTTAAGTTTGCTCCAGGGGACTAACCAACCAAGGGCTGGGAGCCTTGCATTGAAGAGACCCTTGGTGCATAAAAGCCAGCCCCCAGTGACAATATCTGAAACTGATGGCTTCTACCAACCTCTGCCAATCAAGGAGATGGCCTGTTCCATGGAATTGGCTGTTAGAATATTCCCTTCTATAAGCATACCTTCTGGCCAACACATCCTAATGTCTAGAATTGTGTGCTTAACTCTTCCAAACTGCGGATGTCCAATGGATAACCAGCTCCGTAAACACTAAATCTAGCCCAATCTCCCATTTCACAGATGGGAAAAGAAAGGCCCACAGAAGTTAAGTGATCTGCAAACTCACACTGCCAGGGCTCCTCTTACAGGCTCACCCCATTTGGCCTTGCCCATCTTCTTTTCCCAAGTTGGCTGGTTTGGAAGCTCTCCCCTGGCCCAGGACCCAGGGCCTTGGAGTCCCCTTGTTTGTGAGACTTGTCACAATCCATAATCTTATGGTTGCCATTTTCTCCACTGGAGTCTCCAGGACCTGCTTGGCCAAGTGGCAACCCCTGGGCTGGGAAGGCTGCCAGTTGACAGAGCTGGGCACAGGCTGGGGGGAAGAGTGAGACTCTGCCGGCAGCACCCGCTGGGCTCCTGTGTGCCAGGGTAATGTCTGGCAGCTGCCAGCCGGCTCTGAGGCTGCGGTGAGACCTATGCCTCTGGGCGCAGCAGGGCAAAAATAGGAACCAGGAGTGGAGATCTACAGCCAAGGGCACAAAGAGTAGGTCAAGGGGCCATTTCAGCTTCTCTCCCCTGTTTGCTTTTCTGTCATCCCAGAGAGGGTAGGGTAGGACCCAACTTACCTGCTAAGCAGTGAATGGAGGCTGAGAGATTGAACACTTGGGTCTTAGCCCCACTCCCTATTTATCTAACTCTGGACAGGTCAACATCTCTCTCTCTCTCTCTCTCTCTCTCTGACGTTTGGTTTCCTTGGTCATATATAGTATATACTGGGGTCATTACAAAAATCAATATAAGTAGCTGTTAAAAGCATGAGCGAATGGGATGCCTGCGTGGCTCAGTGGTTGGGCACCTGCCTTCCACTCAAGTCATGATCCTGGAATCGGGGATCAAGTCCCGCATTGGACTCCCTGCAGGGAACCTGCTCATCCCTCTGCCTGTGTCTTTGCCTCTCTCTCATGAATAAATAAAAAATCTTAAAAAAAAGCATTAGCAAACAAACAAATGAATAAATGAACGAATAAGTGAATGAAAAGTGTAAAACCCAGAAAAAACACTGCAGGTGTGAGAGTCATGTGGGTGACTCAGGGAATTTGTGGCACCATGCAAGGATTTTGGAGACCCTGGAATCTGGTTCTAAATCCCAGCTCTGCCATTTATTTATTTACTTATTTATCTATCTATCTATTTATTAGATTTATTTATTTACTCATGATAGACATAGAGAGAGACAGAGAGAGAGGCAGAGACACAGGCAGAGGGAGAAGCAGGCTCCATGCAGGGAGCCCGACGCAGGACTCAATCCCTGGTCTCCAGGATCACGCCCTGGGCTGAAGGCGGGCACTAAACCGTTGAGCCACCCAGGGATCCCCAGTTCTGCCATTTAAATAACCATATGGTGTGGACTGAAACCCTTGACACCTCTGAGTTTGGGTTTCCAGTTTTTAAAAAGGGAACAATATTGGGGGTCACCACCTAAGAATCTGTGACAATTATTTGTATGACCAACCAGGGTTGTGCCTACCATGCTCAACTCAGCCTGTGGCTCTCATCACACCGGATTTTCTTCAGTTCCTGGACTTACGTGAGGCTTTTGACCAAGATGCCCTCCCAAGAGCTAGTCCCTCTGCCTGAACTGGACCCCTGCACCTGTGCTCTCCTTCCCAACTTACCAGGCTAGCTGCTGCTGCTCCTTTTTTTTTTTTTTTTTTTTACCCTTCAGGCCTTCACCTCAAACTTAGCTCTGTAGAGGCCTTCCCTCACCATCTGCTCTCCTTCAAAGCACCTGTTTGCTCTCCTTATGCTAATGCCCACCACCCGTGCGGTTTGCATTAGGTTTTTTCCTGGTTTACAACCTGCCTCTGCTTCTGATATGGTACATGTCGGGCAAGAACCACGTGCTTTGCTCACCACCGAATACCCAGCTACTAGTACAGTGCCTGATATAAAGGAGGCACTCAGAACAAGATATGCCAGCCACAAGCACAAAGTACTTACTTCCAGCTCTGGCACATGGTAACTCCTCAGCTAAGGGACAAATGAAGGGGACTGAAATCACTAAACCTGGGGACTTCTGTGCCATGCTAATGCAGGTTAAATGAATCATAACTCGTGAGACTTTACTAACTTCCTGGCCAGGTCTTTAAGGCTGAATCTTTGAGAGGCTTCTGAGAGCCCCTTGTTCCCTCCCAAGGCTGTGTGGCCATCTGTCAAACTAAGAAACAGTCACCTTTATTTTCATGGGTCTTCCCTCACCGGGGACACTCTGTTCCCCAGTCCTCATGCCCACTCCCAGTTCAAGGATGGCAGTGTCCTGTACTTTGGTAAGTGTCCCCCAGCCTCTGAAAGTGGCACATAGATCGACCCTGTGCCACTGCTCTCCAACCCAAAGGAGGGTCAGGGACAGCCTTGGCAGACAGTGAACTTGGGCAACTGTTTGATTCCTAGCAAATGTGTGCACACTTCCAGAAAAAAACCTGTCAGACCTCATGACCATTTCTCAACTGCCTGCTTCCCTAAACCTCATTCTCCTGCCTCCTCATACGATTGATTTCCCTCACCTCAAGAACTATCTCAGCCCTAGGTGGAGATGGGCTTACATGTCTGTTCTGCCCTTGGGAGGATCCATTGCTAGAGCTGCAGAACAGCTCTAGGGTTGTGATGCCCAGGCCTCTGCCTCTAGGCTATGGGGGATATTTACCCAGCTGGGCTCCTGCAGGCTACCTCTTCAACAACCCCCTCCTCGTGTGAAGGCAGGGCCTGGCTCATATTTGCATGTCTCTCCAGTGCCTGGTACACAGTCTGACACACAAGAGGTGCTCAGTATATACTAGTGAAAGGAAAATGAACCAATGCTTGAATGGACAAATGGAAAAAAAAACCCCACTGTCTCCCTTGGTCAAGTTCCCCCATCCCACCTCCTTTCTGGCTGGATACTTTTCACCTCAGCTAATCCTCTCACAGTGTTAGCCCATCCACACTGTTCCATTCTCGATGAAACCAAACCCCTTCAAGAGGACACCTCTCTGCTGCTATCGGAGAACAATGGAGATGCATGCTATAGCTTTTAGCACATAGGGATTTATGCTTTACCTCACATGTAAGAATGCTAAAGCTCAGAGAGGTGAGACCCCTGGCCTGAGGTTCTTTTTTCTTTTAAGATTTTATTTATTCATTTGACAGAGACAGAGCACAAGCAGGGGGAACAGCAGAGGGAGAGGGAGAACCACTGAGCAAGGAGCCTGACTCAGGGCTTGATCCCAAGACCCTGGGATCATGACCTGAGCCGAAGGGAGATGCTTAACAATTGAACCACAAAGGCGCCCCTGGCTTGAGGTTCTAAGGAGATCCAAACTCAAGTCTGTCTGAATACAGAACCTGCATCTGTAAGGACTAAATTATGCTACCTCCCTCTTGTACAGCTGGCTCATCTCAGGGGAGGGGAAGGGAGAAGGGTACTCTGGTGATGTCTCTTCCTTACTCTCCTCCCTACTACTGGCCAGGGAAATCCTACCCATTCTTGGACAGGACTGAGTGAACCCTTAGACTCCTCTTCCATGGCCCCCCCCAGAGAGGGGCTCAGAAAACTCATACTCACAGGGCTCCTCCTGTCCAGGCAAGGTGACCTGATGTTTCTTTACGCCATCAAACAGGAGCTCTGCACCGCCTCTGCAAAGGAGGGCCAGAGAAAGATAGCCAGGTGAGCTCCTGCAAAAATCTAGCCAAGACTGAAAACTGAAGAGGGAGTTGATATTAGAAGCCCAAGAGAAGCACAGACCAAGGCTCAGGGACATCAGTGGGGTACCAGAGTGACTGATTCTCAAATGTGACTTCCTAACATGGTCAACAAGGATGTAAATAATTTCCACCAATCAAGAGCCCAAATTTGCAGGCTCTCATATTTACTCCTCTGCTTTCTCAAAAGGCAGCTCAGCATATGGGTGCAGAGCACACAAGCTTTGGAGCTGATGCCCTATGATGGAAACCACATTTCACCTCTGCCTGATGCCCAGACCATTGGCACGTGACTTCATGTTCTCAAGCCTCAATTTTTCCATCAACAGAAGTGTTGACAAGCCACCATCAGACAGAGACCCTGCACTGTTGAGGGGTTTCCTCTAGCCAGGGAATGGTCTGAAAAGCCCCCTGCTTGTGCCACACACTGCTGGCCTGGTAGGCACACCACAGTGCTAGAGGCTGAGATCCACTGGGCTTAGCAATAACTTTGTCATTTACAAAAACATTCTTCACCTCGTTTCACCCACAGGGCATCCCAGGTAAGGAGGAAGGGAGGCAAACGTTATTAGTTCCACCTGATGGAGAAGCAGGCTGAGGCCTGGAGAGGTTAAGTGACTTGTCCAAGGTCACACAGGCAGTGGCTGAAATAGGATCTAAATTCCAGTTGGTTTCTGCTCAGCCCCAGCAGCCTTGGCAGAAAGAAAGCAAGGCTCCCCAAGGTCAGAAAGCCCCTTGAGGGCAGATCTTGGTTCATTTCTGTGTGCCAGCACCTGGCCAAGGGAAAGCTGGGACAGCAGAGCTGCTTGGAGCCACATCCAGAAGCTGGGGCTTATGATGCAGACACCAGGGCTCTTTCAATGCCTCACAATGCTTCTTCCTCTGGGTCTCCTGATTCCCATCTCAGACTTCACATGGATCTTAACTGAGAAGGCCTTAACAGACTTTTGATGGATGTGACTCTTCCCACCCCACCACCCTTTCCCAATTTCAGAGAACAGAGATGTCCTGAGACAGTCCACTGGGAGGCAAAGGCAAGGCAAGCATTGTCATGGGGGAAACATGGGGCGACTGTCATCCAAACAAGGTCACGCTTTGTTGATGCAGAAATGTGGAGGGGGAGAAGAGGCCCATCTGTGGCCGCGCGCACGGCCATTTCAGCTGCAAGCCTGCACAGAGCCTCCATTTATCCCCTTCCAAGAGCTTCGTTCTCTCCTGGGTGGGGGCTGGCACATGCAGCAGCTGGGGTGGGGGAGGGTGACAGGCAAGGGGGCTCAGGAGTTGGGGGTCAGAGAAGAGGGGTGGGAATTGGAGGCCCTGGGGCCCAGGCAAACACCCAAGAACAGCCAAACCTGGTGGTGCCAGGCTCAGAGACCAAGGCTGTTTTTTCCTTCGGAAGCGGATCAAGAGAGAAGCAGTCTGGCTCAGAGTGACCTCTCACCACTGGGTTCACTGGCCCCCAAGAGAGGGGTTGGCACTTCTACTGCCAGCACATCTGGAGGGGAGGAAGGTGAATGCCCAGCCTCTGGAGAGATTCAGGGAGGTGGGCAAGTGGCCTGTGTTGGCCCAGAAGAGAACCAAAGCCAAACTTTCTTATGTCCTGCAGGGTTTGCTGTTCAAACTCAGTTAAGGAGTCACATCTGAAGATACTTCATCTTCCCTTCACCCCCTAATTCCCAATAGGAATGTTTGTTGGTACCAGTGGCTGCTACAGACGCTCCCCAAACCGCCTGCACTGTTTCCAGCTTATCTCCATCTGTTTGTCTCATACAATTTTTGTTTTATTTCCCTTTTATCTGCTAGAGTATAAGCTCTGCCTAAAACACAGTCTGGCACACAGTAGGCACTCAAGGAATATTTGCCAAATGAATGAAAATGCCCATTTCTCCTTCTTCTCTGAACTCAATGGCACTACCTCCCTTTGCCAACACCTTCTAGACTCAGAAGAAGGAAAAGGGGTGAGGGAGAAGGAATCTCACACCTGGACCGCAGGGACATACAACACATCTCTACTGTGTACTTTGAATCTTGTATGATCTGAGAAAATTAGCTGCTAAGAACGGTTCTGGAGGCAAGACAAAGGATGGCAGAACTGGTTTCTGACAAGAGAGTACAAGATGTGAGAGGTCTTCTAGAGTTTATCAAAGCTGGTGGGACTCACAGGACCACATCTGCTCCAGGGAAAGAGGCAAAAATCCTACCTGGACTCTTTAAGGACCAGAGTGGCACTCAGGAACAAAAGGGAGAGAATGATGGGTAAGGAGGTTTCTTTGCAAATTTGCTCAGGTTCACAATGAGGGGTGAAGGAGGTCCACTAAGAAATGTAGGTAATGAAAGACAGGCCAGGGGTCAAAACATGCACTGAGACAAAAAGAGAAGGAATCTGGGTTTGGCATCATCTTAGACATTCTTGCTTCCTGAAAAGCCACTATTCTCATTGGATACTGTGGTGATTAGAGGAGGTATTAGGAGATTGGGAGATGGGACAGGAATGTCGTGGGGCTCACTCTTGCTCTGGGGGGCAAAGGAGGCTGAAGCTAGAGATGTTTAGACTAGAAAAGGGGTAGTTAAGCTAGTCTGTAAGCTCTGGAAAGCAGGGGCCACATTTTCCTCATATGACTTCCCTACCGCTGCCAGCATAGTACTCGGCAGAGACATTTCTGATGAACAAATACCATGTTTGACTCAGTGAGAATGAAAGGTAAGCTGACTGCAGATAAACCTGTACACCAGCAGCCTGCAGCTTCTCCCTTTTCAGCTCTGCTGAAGCCAGTCAAAGCAGCAGGAATTGGCCTAGAACCTTTAAGCTACAGGGGGTGGGGTAGGGTGGGTGTATAGCTGAGCCAAGGGTCTGTGAAGCAAAATAGTCAGGAGGCCAGACCAGTATTGTTCTAATTGGACCTATGGGGCCAGACAATATTGTCAATTAAAATGCAGTTAACATTCATGAGACTACCCCCTTCTTCTAAGGGACAGAAACACTGAATACTGGAGGACATGGACAGAGTTCTATTTATCTTTGTATCCTCAGTGCCTGGCTCACTGCCTGGCACATGATAGGCACTCAATAAATGGCTACTGAATGGACTAGCCAATGAAGGGAAAACATGAAAGAAACTGAGGGCATCCAATGGAAGGAAAGGCATTTATGGGTAGAGGTTTTAGATGATTATTTCAGACCTTCCCTTTCATATAAGCCTTGGCTTGTTCATCTTCACACACACATCTAGTCCTGGCTCTTCCCATGTGACTGGAAATTATACCACCCATTCTTGGTCTCAGTTCCTTTGCCTTCTCTCCAGGCTCTGCAGTTTCTCTCATCTCTGAAATTACATGACAAATCTGTTTGTAGGGGATGGATAGGAGCATGAGGAGGCTTCCTCCCTGATCTAGGTTTCTTCAGCTACTGGTGTGTGTGGCCCAATCCTGCTCCCCTTGTCTTGTGCATGCTGTACTGGCAACTTAGCCTCCTCCATTGTGCTTTTTATTTATCCCCGTTACCTCCACCTGACTCAAGACTTGCAGAAGGCAATCAGCAAGTTTACTGAAGGTCCTCAAAGGGCTTCAGGTCTGTTTTAACACCCCCACGTCTTGAAAAGAGAAGGAGTCCCGTCTTGGCTACACATCCCATGAGAAACAAGGCTCCAGGGACCGTATAAGCGGAAACTGCTGCCCGGAGGAAGAAATCTGGGGGTGAAGGATGGTCCTTCTCGGGTTCTAGAAGCTCAGATGCCAGACACACGGCCCTGTCCAAAACGAGATTAGCAAGGAAGGTAAGGAAGTCGCCAGCTAACCGTCACGGCTTTTGGATCCAGCAGGGTACAGGGCGCTGAGGAGTGCCCAGAGAGCACTCCACGCCCGGGCTTGCGCCTCTATTCCCGGACATACGGTCTTGTCGCCGGGAGACCGAACCTCTCACACACTCCGAGGCGGGTGGCGCAGCTCTGGGAAGGCGCTTGTGGGCCTCGGCGACTCGGCCGTGACAGGGCCTAGAGCAGAGGGAGGGGAGCTCCGGGCCCGACGACTTCAATCCATCCCCACGGCGCCCCAGCTCTGTGACTCACCCGAACTCCACCTCCACTGACAAGGGCGCCGCCATGTTGAAGTAGCCGAACTCACAGGAAATTCCCCTCAACTTCCGGCGCTTCCGCCCCACTTCCGGTTGCCGCGGACGGAAGAGGCGGTGCCCAGGGAGCCATCCCTCCTCAGCTATTGGAGGAAGGCCGGGAGCGAGGAGCCGAGGGGAGGTCACGGCGCTGTTGGAGGCTCTAGGCTTGGTCTCCCAGTGCGTTTTAGGGACGGGGCTCCGGGGGCTGGGGGCGGGGGGAGGTGGGCAGCGGCTCTCGGGCGCTACGGCGCTAGCGCGGGAGGCGGGAGGGCATCCTTGCGCAGTACCTGTGAACCACGTTATTGGTTATCTTGGAAAAAGTTAACAAATCTCTTCGTAAGCCCGCACACCCTTTGGGTGAGCCCGTCGTTTCGTCTTGGCTTGATTTGAATTATAAGTGACTGCAAATCTATTTCCAGCCCAGCAGTCGCTCCTGAGCTTTTGAGCCCCTATTCAGCGGCCCCTTTGGTTATTGATTTGGGTTTTACTCTTTGAACAGATAATTTATCGCACGATCTCTGTGCACCAGGCATCTTGGTCAGTGCTTCACGTGCAGTGGTGAACGGGATTGGTAAGGTTCCTGCCTTTAGGGCGCTCACACAGTCTAGTGGGCCAAGCTAGTTGTAATCAAATAAACAGAACAATCATAAATACAAAATCTGAAACCGAAAGAAGTGACCTGAAGTTACAGGAGCTTCGAAAACAAACTGGGCTGTACCCGACCTGTGCTCTCAAGCCTGAGTACAGTAGGTGGATGTGATGGGGAGAGAAATCTCCGGGAGCATTCCAGTGAGGAGAACAGAAGATGCAGAGCCTCTGGGTGGGAGACTCTGTGGGAGCACCCCAGGAGAAGGTGGAAGTTGGGGAACAGAGGGCCTGATAAAAGATGAGGGTAGAAAGGGGACAGGGGCCAAATCATACCTTGGGAGCCGGGTAAGAACTTCAGTATGTCCTTCAGTATGTCCTAAGCGTAGGGGGAGACTTTTGCAAGGTTTGCGGAGGGGGGACATTTCAACTGTGTTTCAAAATAACCTTCCAGGCATCTGGGTGGCTCAGTGGTTGAGCATCTGCCTTTGGCTCAGTTTGTAATTCCCAGGTCCTGGGATCAAGTCCTGAATCAGGCTCCCTGCAAGAGCCTGCTTCTCCCTCTGTCTACATCTCTGCCTTTCTCTCTCTCTCTCTCTTTTTTTATTTTATTTTATTTTGTATTTATGATAGTCACAGAGAGAGAGAGAGGCAGAGCAGGCTCCATGCACCGTGAGCCCGATGTAGGATTTGATCCCAGGTCTCCAGGATCACACCCTGGGCCAAAAGCAGGCGCCAAACCGCTGCGCCACCCAGGGATCCCCAATCTCTGCCTTTCTCTGTGTCTCTCATGAATAAATAAATCTTTAGAAATAAATAATAAATAGATAATAAATAAATAAATAAATAAATAAATAAATAAATAAATAACATCCTTACTGGGGCATCTAGGTGGCTCAGTTGGTTGAGCAACAGGTTAATTTTGGCCCAAGTTGTGATGTCGGGGTCCTGAGATCAGGCTCCAAGCTCAGTGGGTGTCTGCTTGAGATTCTCTCTCCCTCTCCCTGTGCCCTCTCCTCCATTCTTGCACGAACACTCTCAAATAAATAAATCTAAAAAAAGAAAACCAAAACCAAAAAAAACCCTAAAAAGGTAAAGTATCCTTACTTGCTGCAGTGTGAATGATTTGAAGGGGATCAAGGAAGAAAATGGGAGACCACTGGAGCCTGTTACAAAAGCTCCAGAGAAATGGAGTAAAGCAGATGTCCTAGACTTACTTTTTTTTTTTTTTTTTTTAAGATTTTATATATTCATGAAAGACCAAGGCAGAGAGAGAAGCAGGCTCCACACAGGAAGCCCGATGCTGGACTCAATCCCAGGTCTCCAGGATCACACCCTGGGCCAAAGGCGGCGCTAAACCGCTGAGCCACTCAGGCTGCCCTCCCAGACTGTCTAAACCACACTTCCAAATTGAACTCAGCATTGGTAGCGTATGGTGGGGTAGCCTGATAGTTGGTGGTGGAATGCCAGAATGATTAAGAGCTAGTTCAGGGTGCCTGCTTGGCATAGTAGGTTAGGCTCTTGATTTTTTGGCTTGGGCCATGACCTCAGGGTTCTGAGAATGAATTCTGGGTCAGGCTCTGCACTCAGTGAAGAGTCTTCTTGAGACTCTCCCTTTTCCTCTGCCCCTTCCCCAGCTCATATTCTTTCTCTTTCTAAAACAAGTAAAATCTAAAAGAAGGAAAAGAAAGAAAAAGAGCCAGGAATTCAACTGCCATCTTTATATCCAGGTCCCACCACTTCCTACTTGTTTATTTTAATATAGTTTTCTTTTTTAAATCTTATTTATTTATTTTTTTAAATTTTATTTATTCATGAGAGACAGACAGACAGAGGCAGAGACATAGACAGAGGGAGAAGCAGGCTCCATGCTGGGAAACCAATGTGGGATTTGGTCCTGGGACTCCAGGATCACACCCTGAGCCAAAAGCAGTTCAACTGCTGAGCCACCCAGGTGTCCCCTAGCTGTTTTCTTTAAGTAAGTCCCTTAAGTTACATGTTTGTGCCTCAGTTTCCTCTGTAAAATGGGGATAACAACAAACCCCTAACTCATAGGGTTGTAGCCAGAACTGAATGAGTTCTTGGCACAGTGCCTCCTTCCCTAAAATGGGCCCTCTCCTGTGTTTCCCGTTTCAAGGATACCATTGCCATCCACTGAAACACTCAAGCAAGAAGTTGGACATTGTTCTTCATTCTGTCCCATATTCAAATAGTCACTGATTTGGATTCATCTATCATTTAAGCTAATTTTGCAACCCTCAAAATCTTCCACCACCACCACTACTCTCTGGTCCCCGTACCTGCTTCCTCTCTGTTTGCCTGCCCCCTACATCCCTCACTCTGGCCTTGGCTTCATTGTGCAGTCTGTCTCTGGATAGCCCTGAGCCATTTCAATGTATTAGGCACTGTTCCAGGACTCTGGCAAAGTGAAGACAAATGAGACACAGCCCTGGTCGTCACAGAACACAAAGGAATCCTGGGGCAAATGGAAAGGCCCCACATTTACCCTGCTGTGTGGGTTGGTCACTTCCCCTCTCTGGAACTCAGTTTCCCCCATCAATAAAGAAGGTTGGGGACCAAATGATCTATGGTCCTTCCAGCAATATTCTAAAATTCTGCTAGACCCAGCTCCTCCAGGGCAGAAATCTTGCCTGATTCATCTTTGATCCTTGGCTTGTAGTAAAGGAGTTTTATTTGCTAAATGCTTGCTGAATGAGTGAGTGAGTGAGTGAGTGAGTGAGTGAGTGAACACATATCACTCCCCTGCTCAAAGTCATTCACTGGCTTCTCTTTGCCAACAAGATAAGGGCTTTCCCAGAAAGTATTCAGAGCCCCTGAACATCTGATCTCGACTGGCCTCTATGAATTGAATATCCTCTCACCTGGGGAACTGCCCCCTCCTGGGGCTGGAACCTGAGAGCAAGGGAGCATGGTTTCCTCCATCTGACATTTAATGAGCATCTATTAAGTGCCAGCCCAATGCTGGTGCTGGGAACAAAACAGCAAACAAAACCAACAGGTCCCTGCCTTTCTTCTGATACTGTTGGAGAAGACACAGATGTAAAAATGGACCACACAGTGTGATCAGTAATATAAAGGGGGAACATGGGGCCCTGTGGGAGCTGGAGGAGCCCCCTAATCCAGCCCTGGGATTAGGGAAGGCTTCCCAGAAGTCACACCTCAGCCCAAATCCAAAGGAACAGTGGGAGGGAGAGGGCACCTAGGCAGTCGGGAGGAGGCATCTTCCCACATCTCAACAGGCAGGGGTTCTTGTCTTCTTGCATAGTCCCAAAGATTGGGAGCTTGCTTCTGGGTAAATCAGCCCATTCTGTGAATGCCTGGGTCTCAGAACGTCCTTCCTTCTGACCCCAAGCCTACCCCCCACTCAACCTCTTAATTAGTAACAATATTAGTGTAACATATTCAAAGTGTATTTATGGAACGCCCACCTTACACCTGACAGGTGCTTTACATGCACTATCTGATTGCTCACAGGGACTACTGTTATCCCCACCGTCCAAATGAGAAAACGGAGGCTCAGAACCAGTGGTTTGCTCATGGCCCCTAAGTGTTGGGCCTCAACCTCAGGTAGTACCTTCAGCATCACTGACCCTGGTGGCCTCCCATTGGATCAGGCTCACCCAAACACCTTCCCCTGGGATCCACGCAGAAGAGGGGCTTGGGCCCCATCCCCAGTCCCCTCAAGCAGGCCGGCCAGCCCAGGCGTCGGCCTCCAGCCCCTTAGAAGCAACTAGGGAAACAATGGCAGGGTCGGCGGGGAGGCGAGGGCGCGGGTGCCCCCCTGCCTGCCGCCCTTTGTCTTCCCGCCTGCTCCCCTCGTGCGCCCCGGGAGGCTGGGAGGCGCCTCGCGCAGGCTTCCTCCTCCCATTCTTGTGCTAATTGGGTGTCAAGCTGAGATCAGTGAGAAAGAAATCCGCCCCGGCTCGGGTTAAACTGCCGCCAAAGACGAGGGCTGAGCCCAGAATATCATTAGGCTGGGAGGAAGCAGGGCCCCCCTCCCCGGGGGGAGGGGACGTCCTCGCATTCAGGCCCCTTTGAAAGTCACTTGGTCACCCCCTCCCTTGCTGCCACCACTTCAATGGGCCTCTCGGAGGTATTTAACCTTCTTCCCAGGGATTGAAAGTGATACGCCAAGCACCGGCCTGGTCAGCCACTTGCCTGTCCTGAGGGCGGTAGGACCTCCGGGGATGCTCAAGGCAGGCTCCTTCCATTCCAGCCTTCCCCCGGCACTGTTGCAGATAGGAACGCTGAGGCTCTGGGAAGGGGGTTTGCATCCCAGCCCTGCCATTCACAGGCTCTGTGGTCCTCCACAAGACTGCTTCCCTGAGCCTCAGATTTCTCATCTGTGGAGTGGGGATGAAAATAGTAGCAGCTTTGCGTTATGGATTTAATGAACCCAAGTGCTTGGGTTCATTCAGCAAAGCACGTTGCAAAGCTGCAAAGCGCCTGGCACATAGGAGGGGCTCCATCCGTGGTGGCCATTAGCAAGTCTAAGGAAGTGGGTCTGACCCAATGCCGGGACCTCCTAGCATAGCTCCTGGTCTCTGGAAGTGTGCAAGTACAAGTGCTCTCAAAGGACTAATTTTTCAACTGGCTTCAGCTCTCCTCCATCCCCAACCTGCACTCCCTGCAGCCTCACTGCTTGCTGTAATCTGTCCCAGTCACCCTGTATTTCCAGGCCTTTATATTTTTCTGCTACTCTTGTCCCTCCAATTCTTGGATAACTCTTTGTTGAAAAGCCTCTTCTGACCAGGAAACATGACCATCAGGGCACTGGGTTAGTAGCTGCAGCTAACCACACACTCTGCTTCTTTACTCACTAGCTCCCAGTCCCCTGACTCCAGATGGTCGCTCCCGAGATCTGTCTTGCTCACTAAGCACCACCTCTGCCCCCTGCCCCCAGCCCCATGTAGGCCTTTAGAATCAGCTCCATAGATGAACTTGACACAGTACTTTGTAAACTGTGAAACACCATATAAACGTCAGGAATGTCCAATAAACAACAGCTATCGTTAACCTCACAAGCACATATTGAGCATCTACTCCATAATGACTCACACAGCGGTGCTTGAGGATGACCAGAGGCAGATGCTAGAGCTCCCAAGGCCCTTCAGGGGTAGGGGGAACAGTGTGGAAGTGGTCAACTCAGGCCTAGTCTGGGGTCTTGACACCTGAATATATATCTTTTTTTTTTTTTTAATCTTGTAACTGCTACATACTGAGCAGATAGGAGCACCAGACTGCGTGTTTAGAGATCTCCAGGCACAATGCATGTTCACAGCTATCTGAGATCTCCATTTACAGAAGAAACTGAGGCTTAGCCTGGTGAATGGACTTGAATACATCTGTTCAAGCTGGAGCTTTTAACTGCCACGGTATACTGCCTTTTGGTAGTTGTGTTGAACCTCAAGGAAGGATGCCCCTCCGCCCAAGGTGGGGGTGGGGTGGGCACTAGCCCATTGGAAAGCACTCACTCCCTGCGAAGGATTAAAGACACAAAGCCTTGCTGTCAGTCAGGTCCAGCACCTTAGAAGTCTGACCCTGGGCCCTCAAAGTCCTGCCATGGGGCGCTCTGGCCTGGGTACCTGCCTGGGCCAGATCTCAGCCCCTCCTTCCCACTTTTGTTGGAGGCTGAGCGCTCAGGGCCAAGATGGGATTCTCCAAGCTCTGCATGCCCTCTGCTGGCCACACTGGGACACTGCAGCCGTGACTGTCTCCCTCTGCCTTAAACCCCTTCAACACCTCTCCAAGGGCTCTACTCTAGCTCTGCCTCCCACTGGTCCCCAAGAGCAGCATTAGACTCCTCTATCTGAATCCAAGTCACTCCCTCAGGGGGCATCCTAAATCTCATCCCGGCCCCCTCCAACTGGACCTTCAGCTGCAGGCCTAGGGTGGGGCCCACAGTTGGCTCCACAGGCATGGGTGGAATGAAAGCTCTTTTGGCTTTGCCTTGGCCTGCTGCACCAGGAGGCAGTGGGGCAGCAGGAAGCAACAGGGGCTCCGGTTTGCATTCTAGCCCCCCCCCCCCCATGTGACCTTGGCAAGTGACAGACCCTGGGGAAGCTTACATAGCAAAGATAACTGCCATAGTCTGAGTTGGATCCCTTTCCCAACGGGCTGTGCGTTTCCAGCCTGGGTGTGACTCCAGCCATGGGGCCTAGGAGACAGCTGGCTCTCCACGGGCACTGCTGGTGCTGCAGCCCCGGGAATATCACTGAGCTTTTCTGGACTCTGCCAGAGTTGGTCAGGCAGCCCTGCTCTGGCTCACACAGCCCCAGAACCCTGGTGATATGTACCCCAGGCAAAGGGAACAACACCCTCAAGCATCTGGAGATGGGATCTGCCCCTGGGTCAGGGTTTTCTCCCTCAAAAGCTCTGAAGGGCCCTTTCCTCAAAATGTGTACCTGTATTCTCTGAATCCTCCTGACTCAGATGGGGAGACTGAGTCACTTGCCCTAGCCCACAAACTCAGAAGTGATACAGCTGCTTTGGACTTTCGAGTTCATGCTATTTAAATACCTTGTGAACTCACTGAGGGCATCTTACCTGCTGGATCCCTAAGTCTGAACAAGTAAATGGGCTGGAGGGGCAGGAGGTGGGGCCCGAGCAGGTGGGGTGAGCTCAGGTGGCATGCACACAGGCTAGGCTAGGGGGAGTCAAGGCAGTTTATTGGCCCCTGAGCGATGCCCCCCCACCCACCCCTTCTCTCATAGCCAGCCCAGGACTGAGATGGAGAAAGTAACATGGACAGACCTACAAGGAGAAAGGTCCTGCCCAAGAGGTGGCCAGGCAGCCACCTAGGAGAGGAGGATGGTGGTGGGGCACTCAGTCCAGGCTGCCTGCTGCAGGTCGGAGTCCTCCTCCTATGGTCCTGGAGGTGCAGGCAATCTTGAGTGATACTGGAAAAGCTCTGGGGCCAGTATCCTCATTGCCACCTGATTAATAGCCACTGTAGGCCCTGCCCACTCTGCTGCCTTCCTGAGTCTGGGGGCTTTGGGCCTCGTCCCATTTACAAGCTCCCTACTCTCAGGGGAGTACTTTGCAACGCTCCACCTGCCCCTGCCCTGACCCAAGACATCATCCTGAGGGACCCAGTCTGTCTCAGCCTGGGGCCTGGTGGCCCCACCTGGCCTTGAAGACATAACATGGACTTGAGGCTTTCACAGAAAGCCTCATGAGGGGCAGGAGGCGGCGGCAGTGAGTCACTTGGCAGTTTTGAGGGGGAGGGGGTCAGCACCTCGAGTTGGAGGTGCTGGGCCCTGCTTGCTTTGGTCTAGCATTGCCCATGACCCCTCTGGGGTGGGAGCTGGGGCTCTGGATCCAGCACCCGCTGGCCCTTAGAGGGAGTCAGGGCAAATCACAGCTTCTCCTCGCCCGCCTGGATGCGGGCGTAGGCCTTCTGGTCCAGCGGGACGTAGCGGCCCTTCCGGGCATCCAGGTAAAACAGTGGGTCTCTCACAACTGCCGGGTTAAAACCTTCCTTCCGAAGCTCCATCTTCTGTAGCTTGAAGGTCCCTGAGGGAGCAGAGAGGATGAGTCAGAGGGTACAGGGCAGGGGGCCTGAAGTTGGAGGGATGGAGGAGGAGGAGGGCTGGGGAGAGCATGGGAATGGGCACAGAGCAGAGTGGAGCACAGCCCTAGCTTTGCAAAGGCAGCTCCAGCTGTTGGTATTACTACTGCTGCTCAGAGCAGCCCTGGCACAACGGCGGGAGGGCGTGGTAGCACTACTTGCCTTCTTGCAGCTAGGGAAACTGAGAATCAAAGAAGGGAAAAGATCCACACACCCTGAATGACAGCAGAGGGAGGGCCAGAACCTGGGCTTTCAGTGCTCTGAGAACCTCCAGGCACAGGCTCATCTAATGTGCACACGAATCCCAGAGGCAGGTGCTCCACCATATTCTATGGGTTCTACAGTGCACATGTTTTTGGCTTCTAACATATGTCAAATAGTTTCAACAGCAATGTCTTCTCAGTCATAAGTCACAGAAGTGGGCAGCCCTGGTGGCGCAGCGGTTTAGCACCGCCTACAGCCCGGGATGTGATCCTGGAGACCTGGGATGGAGTCCCACGTTGGGCTCCCTGCATGGAGCCTGTTTCTCCCTCTGCCTGTGTCTCTGCCTCTCTCTCTCTCTCTCTCTGAATAAATAAATAAATCTTAAAAAAAAAAAGTCACAGAAGTTACACAAGTCTTGGTCACTGGCATCATCCCACTGGAGAGATGAGAAGACTGGCGTGGGGAGGCACATACCTGTGTCAATGCCACACAGCTAATAAGTGCAGGAGCTGGGATTTGAACCCTGGTATGAGAGATTGCTAGAAATGGCCAGGTTCCTTCCTTACCTGGACACACACTCCACTGCCTTGTGGCTTGGCCATTTCTCTCAACAAGAGCTAGAGTCTTTCTCACCCTCCACCTGAATCTAACTGGCCTTGTGACTTGCTTTGACCAAAAGAACATGGGAGTTCTGAGTTGAGGCCTTGGAGGCCCTGCAGCTTCCACTCCAGGAGGGGAGGTGCCTGGCACCAGCGTAGTCTCTGAAGGGTGAGGAGCCACCAGAGTAGAGGGGAAACATCCCAGGAATGCCCCCTGGACTGGTACTATCCAATACGATAGCCACTGGCCATATGGGCCTATATACATGTAATTGAAATGAAGAAAAATGTCAACTTCACTTCCTCAGTCAACTGGTCCCAGTTCAAATGCTCAGTGGTTACGTGGGGCTTGAGGCTGCAGTGTTGGTCAGCATGCACATAGGACATCGTCATCATTGCAGACAGCTCTGCTGGACAGTGCTGCAGAAGCAACCAGTGGGGAGCCAGACAAGCGAGTAAGGACACTCTAGCCCTTCCAGCCCTAGCTGAGTCACAAGTGATGGCAGTTGATCCATCAACAGAAGAATCGCTCAGCTGAACTTAACCCCAATCGCTGACCCACAAGCAAGGGGGAAAAAAAAAGGCTGCCTTAAGGGACGTTTATTCTGGAGCAAAGCCTCTGAAACATGCTGGCTTCCCTGCTTCTCCTACACAGAGAAGTCAGCTGTCACCCAAACCTCAGGAGCTCCCAGCCTCAATCATGAGCCTGGCACCAGTGTCCCCATTAGACCTGCTTCAGGGGCTCCCAGGAGCCTATCACCTGACAGGGGCTAACATGACCAGTACAAGGGAGGTGGCCCAAGGCTGAGCAGTTAGTGAGCCTGACATAGTCCAGGCCCTCCCCAGCCCAGAGTCTTCCCCACTTGGCCTCTCTGCCCCACCTGACACCGCTGCCCACAGCTTGGCTCCAGCTTTGGGGGCCTCCTTTCCTTCCCCTTGTGCCCAAGTGCCCTTCTGGCTTAGGGACCAGCCCGGAATGCCTACCCTGTAAAGCCTACCCTTTCATTCAGGTCTCATCTCAAAGATCACCTCCTCAGGGGAGCCTCCCAGGCACCCCATACCCCCTTTGTTTGCTTTTCTGTCAGTTCAGTTTGTATTCTATTCTTTGCCCTTGGAATGCCTTGCCCTGTGCTGCCTCTCCTACTGCTACAGAGAAACTCCAAGATGGCAAAGGTCCCATCAGAACTTGTCACTTCTATCCCTAAAAGGCCTAGCATGGAGCCTGGCAGGCACACGATAGTTATTCAGTAAACATTTGTACCACTAATGGATATTTGAACCTTCTGTCTCTGACGGCTCGGCCCACTTGCTTGTATATAGAGAGGTGTTTACCAATGACGCAGCAATGCTGTGGGAGAAGGGCAAGGGACAGCCCCCCAGGATCTCTCCAAAGGAACCAAGAAGGGGCACAGGCCTGGAACCTGTGAGCTGCACCAAGGGAGAGGACACACCTGTTTGTTTTGTTTTGTTTTAAAGATTTCATTTATTTATTTGAGAGAGAGAGTGTGTGAACATGAGTGTGTGTGGGGGGGAGGATATGGGTAGAAGGAGAGAGAGAAGCAGGCTCCCCGCTGAGCAGGGAGCCCGATGCGGGAGGCTCAATCCCAGGACCCCGGATCATGACCTGAGCCAAAGGCAGACACTTAACTGAATGAGCCACCCTGGAGCCCCGGGAACATACCTGTTTTGTGCAGCTCAGGAAGGAAGCGCAGGAAGATGGGGCGGGCATACAGGGGCAGCTCCTTCTCTAAGAGCTGTGCAAAGTGCTCCAGGTCACAGCTGCCAGCAGAGTTGGCCACGGCAGCCATTCCAGCCCGGCCCTCAGTTCCTGGGGGTGGCAGCATGGACAGTGAGGTGGCAGTGACCCCTGGCAGTGCCTCCCCATACACACCTGGCACCTCCCAGTGCCCCATAGGTACCTGGCACCTCGACACCATACACTGCCACATCGGTCATGTCCAGCAGGCGGCTGAGTGTGCCCTCCACCTCTGTGGTGGATACATTCTCCCCTTTCCAGCGGAACGTGTCTCCTGTGCGGTCTCGGAAGTACAGGTAGCCCAGCTCATCCATCACCAGCACATCACCTGGGGGGGGGGCCGGGGGTGCTATCTGAGCAGGGCTTGGGCCAGTCGACCATGTGGGACCCCAGGATCTCTTGACAAAGAGGGCTGGAACTGGGGCAGTCTGGGCAGTATTCTCCAAAGGTGGGAGAGGGCCCCTTCATTCCTCTCCACCCTGCCCATATCAAAGGGGCTAGTGCCCACCCACCAGTGAGGTAGGCCTGGTCCCCCTTTTGGAAAACGTCCTTGGCGATCTTCTTATTGCTGGCACCCTGGTTCAGATAGCCATCAAAGCGCCGCAGGGGGTCCTGCTGGATGATGCGGCCCACTAGCTGGCCTGGCTCACCTGGGGGCAGAGAAAGAGGGGCACCTTTACCTTGGTGGCCTCCTCTACCAGTTCCCCAGCCCAAATTCACCCTGAATCTCGATCTGACTTTTGGTTACAGTGCTTCCCACAGAAATGCTATGGGCTCTGGTGCAGAAGCCCTGAGGGCAGGGAGCTTCTCCTGGTGGGTCTGATGGGCACAAAGGCACTCAGTAATGTCTGGAGAGCAGATGGAGAGATGAATACGAAAAGGTGGCCAAGCTCTGTGTAGACAGCCTGACTAAAGCCAGCACTCATTGGTCCCTTGGCTCTGCTCAGAGGCGTACGTTCTTCAGCATACATGATCCCCAGAGCAACCCCAGGATGCAGTGTTGCCATCAGCCTCACTTGCAGATGAGGGGACTCAGGCACAGAGCTAAGGAGCTGAGCTAGGATTAATCCCAGGGTCCTCCACACAACAGTGACTCAATGGACTGACAGAGGGGATGAGGAATGGAAGGACGGATGGACGAAGATATAAATGACTTGTGGCCCTAAAAGAAGAGCCAAGTGATGGCCACTGGTCAGAAAAGGGCTCCCCACTCAGCCCAGTCCCATCTCCTCCCAGGCCAAACTCTCCTGCTCTGACTCCACTTCCAACCCTGGGACAGACCTGGTTGGCAGGGAAGGCAGACACCATTGGGCCCCCGGATCAGTTCCATGGTGTCCTCGTTGACTCGTACCAGCCGGATGGGGTACACAAAGGACAGGATGCGGCTGTTGAAGCCACAGGCCCCCACCTGCAAAGGCCAAGACTTGGGCCTGGGCTCTCCCGCCACCAGCCTGAGGCTGGACAATGGTGGGGAGCCTGGTGCCCACACTCCCACAACTGCCCTGCCCCAACCAGACAGCAGGGTCTCCAGTGCCCACACTCCTAGCCGGACCTGCCCACCCTCCACAGCCCCGCTGCCCACCTGGCTGTCGAAGTTGCCCACACTGCAGTTACATTCAGTGGCCCCATAGAACTCAGCCACTTGGGGGATGTGGAAACGGCTAGAAAAGTCGGTCCAGATGGACTGGCGGAGGCCGTTGCCAAGTGCCATGCGCACCCGATGCTGGTGTTCCGCCTCCCGGGGCGGCTGGTTCAGGAGGTAGCGGCACAGCTCGCCGATGTACTGCACAATCTGGGGGGTGGACCTGGTGTGAGGGTGGCCCTCGGCTGCTCCCTCCTGTCCTCCCAATCCCGCGGACCTCAGTCTCCCCATCAGAACAACAGGAATGTTGCCCCCAAATGAGTGACGGGCTTCAGCTGCCAGACAGATGTCCCCATGTGGGGCTGGCAGGTCATGAGGGGTTGGGCGGCTCATCCTCTGCCCTTCTCACTTACTGTGCAGTTGTACTTGATACAGTCGTCCCAGAACCGGGAGGCTGAGAACTTCTTCCGGATCACCACTGTCATGCCATGGAGCAGGCACTGCCCTATTCCCACGATGTTCCCTAAAGGTGGAGGGCTGGGCCGTGAAGGTCAGGGAGCCGGGAGATCCCTCCTTCCAGAGCTTCCTCTTGCCCAGCCCACCTCCTCAAAGGCCCTTCCTCAGTCCCTCCTTCCTGTCCTGTTCCTCCAACACTAACTAATCACACCTCTCCCCTCATCAGACACCTCCCATAGTTCCCTGCTGCCTCCCCAGTGTGGGAACGAGTGCATGCTCCTCAGACTGTCCCTGGGGGTCCTAGAGCTGGCCCCAAGCTCTTGCTCCTGTACCTGTAATGCTGCCATTCAGCTAGAGGGGGACCAAGCTAGCACTCCTGGCTTCTGCACCTCACATCTGCCTGACTTGGGAGCATCTCCTCCAGAAAGCCTTCCTGACCATCACTGGACTCTTCTCTTGAGCTGAGCTCCTACTCCCTACCTGTCTTCATACTCACCATGCCATCTCTTATATTAGTCAGGTGAGTTCCCATCCTTCACCCTGCCCTAAACCCACACCTGACTCGAAGCACCTTGAGGGCAGGAACTATAATTATTCCATTTCTGTGTTTCTGTTCCTAAGCAGCAAGGCTGTGCATACCTGTGGAAATGAACTGGCTGGTCAGATTAGCCTGGGTGCCCTGTGGGACACAGCTGCACACATTGTGAGGCTGGTGTGGCCATCTTGGTTCAGAGGTCCAGTCAATGGCCACATCTGAGTTTGAACCCACATTTGACTCCCAAATTCATGTGTTTCTACCCACAAGATGCTGCCTGCCAAGAGGGGTGGGGTTCCTGAGGCCCAGGGGCACCAGAGGCTGAGAAAATGGGCCCAGTGTTACCTGCTGAGTGGTAGAGGGGCAGGCAGTCATAGACAATGTCATCGGGCCGCATCCGGAATCCATAGTACACCAGGGCAGCCATGCGGTAATACCTGGGAGGGCACAGAGAGAGTGCTTTGCAGGCCTCTGGGGAGGCAGGAGGACGGGCTCCCGGGCCCTGCCACCCATCCCCAGCACCCACTACCCCCCAACCCCCGGCACTTGCCCCTTACCTGCTATGTACCACGATGGCAGCTTTGGGCAGCCCTGTGGTGCCTGATGTGTAGATGTAGAAGAGCTTATCTAGAGAAAACAGACACATAAGTGGCTGTGAGAAAAGACAGCACAGGGCTGGGAAGACACTGGCTGCAGGGAGTAGGGTGCACAGAGAGCTTCTCCACTACAGATCATTTCTTTCTTTCTTTCTTTCTTTCTTTTTTTATAAACAGGCCAACAAGACCTATCTTAAATTATTTATTTATTTATTTATTTATTTATTTATTTATTTATTTATTTATTTATGATAGTCATACAGAGAGAGAGAGAGACAGAGAGGCAGAGACACAGACAGAGGGAGAAGCAGGCTCCATGCACCGGGAGCCCAATGTGGGATTCGATCCCGGGTCTCCAGGATCGCGCCCTGGGCCAAAGGCAGGCGCCAAACCGCTATGCTACCCAGGGATCCCCCCACTACAGATCATTTCTTTACCCCACCCTGATCCTAGATCAGGGACTGTCACCTTTCTTTCTTTCTTTCTTTCTTTCTTTCTTTCTTTCTTTCTTTCTTTCTCTTTCTTTCTTTCTTTCTTTCTCTTTCTTTCTTTCTTTCTTTCTTTCTCTTTCTTTCTCTTTCTTTTCTTTCTTTCTTTCTCTTTCTTTTTTTTTTTTTTATTTTTTAAAGATTTTATTTATTTATTCATGAGAACACAGAGAGAGAGGCAGAGACACAGGCAGAGGGAGAAGCAGGCTCCATGCAGGAAGAGCCCGACGTCTGGAGCCTGGGTCTCCAGGATCATACCCTGGGCTGAAGACGGCGCTAAACCACTGAGCCACCTGGGCTGCCCTGTCACATTAGTTTCTATAGAGACTCGGGCCCACCAGGCTGGAGTAGAGTCCTAGGTCAGGAACATCATGTAAAACTGCATGTCATGCATCAACCATCTCATGCCCCCTGGATACCTGCTTATGCCAGCCCTTGGCTGGGCACCATGAAGACACCAGGCTGACCCAGCCAGAGACCCTGCCCTCAGGTAGCTTACAAAAGCACCCAGGAGGGGCGCATAGGTAGCTCAGTAGATTAAGTGTGCCTTCAGCTCAGGTCATGATCTCAGGGTCCTGGGATTGAGCCCCACATTGGGCTCCCCACTCAGTGGGAAGCCTGTTTCTCCCTCTCCCTGTACCTGCTGCTTCCCCTACTTATGCTCTCTCACTCTTTGCCAAATAAAATCTTAAAAAAAAAAAGTACCCAGGAGACAAAATTCACATATGACAGAGATAAAATGACCATGATGCCAACAAAGACTGGTTCCTGAGCATTTCCTGTCACACCCGAGCTTTCCACTGTCTCATTTTCAATCCTCAAAGCCACTCCATAAAATCGGTTCCGTTACCACCCTCATTGTTACGACTATGGGAACCGAGGTTCAGAGAGAGGACAGCTCAGGTGCTCAGGGTCACAAGGGAAGCAGTGGGCTGAGGCATGAACTCAGTGCCAGCTCTGAGCCTCTGGGTGGTATAGCAAACTGGGGGCTCCCCAGAGCAGAGTGGAGCGGAGGAGAGGATGCAGGGTTGGAAGGCTGCCTGGAGGAAGGGATGGGGAGGCAGGGCAGCCTAGTGCAGAGAGAGGATTGCAGGCTGACAGGGGCTGGTACCGAATAGGTGCAGAGTTAATATTTAGAGGGTTTAGCCCCTGGCCCAACCCCAGCTGAAATTCAGACCCAGTGGTTTCCTAGGATCCATGTGACCCTGTACATGATGGATGGCAATGAAGGCTAAAGAATCAGGTTTTCTGGACTCCTGAGTTGTTGGCACCATGTCTTGCATTTTCATATACATCAGCTATACATCAGCCTTCAGAGTGACCCCATGGTCACTATACTCATCTTCCCAGTTGGAAAAAGGGAGGTGACAGGACTCACTCCAGTTCACACACCAAGTCTGCAGAAGAACCCAGGCCTCTGGCTCTGGGGCCAGCGTTCTGTCCTGGGCCCATCTGAGAACCCCTCTGTGGGGTGGGAGGCCCACCTGTGAAGCCCTTGTCAGGACGACTGGGCAGGTGCTTGGGGGCATCTTCCAGGATGGGGTCCAGGTGCTCCGTGCTGGCGGGCAGGGTGCTGGGATCCCAGGGGCCAGAGCAGAAGAGGCTGAGTGAGGGGTCCAGGCTGGCTTGGATTTCAAAGATGGCTGCAGGGGAGACAGAGCCAATTAGCAGACAGACCAGGAACCTCATGTCCCCAGGACCTCTGCTTGTGTCAGAGCTGGCGTGTTGTCAAGGGGAGACAAGCTGTGTGTAGGGAAGAAGATGACTGAAGCACCTCAGCTCCCTAGTTGCTGGCTAAGTACACGGCAGATTCCTTGCGTGCACTCTCCTGCTCACACAGCCCAGGAGGTAGGTACCAACAGAGACAGGCTCCAAGAATGGGAAGGCCTGCTCACAGCTAGAATGTGCTGGAGCTGGGACTCCAAGCTGGCTCTCTCACATGCCAAGGTCTGCACCCTTCCACACTGTACCATGCACATCTGTGGAGTACCAGAGGTCAGCAGCCCCCAGCTTCTTCAGGCCCCCCCATGCACTATAGCTGACTGGATGCTCACCTATGCTGGGCATAGGCCAGTCCTAGACCCCTCAGCTCTACTTCAGCCTCCCTCTGGATCTGTCCAACCCTCTCCCCTCTCCCTTCGGGATCCTTCCTCTTCCCTTCTCCATATGTCAGTAACCTTCCCTGGCCATCATCCCAGGATGAAATCCTGCTTTGGTGTGACCTTAAGTGAGCTCCTCACACCACTCTGAATGTCAGTCTCCTCATCTGTAAAGCCAAGATGGCCATCCCTACCTCACCTGGCTTTATGAAGATTAGGGCTGCTTTTGTAAGGCACCAAGCTCTGTACTCAGTCAGTGCTCAATGTGGCAGCTAATAAAACATAAGCTCTGCAGGAGAGCAGAGGATACATTTTTTTTTTAAAGATTATTTATTCATGAGAGATACAGAGAGAGAGAGAGAGAGAGAGAGAGAGAGAGAGAGGCAGAGACACAGGCAGAGGGAGAAGCAGGCTCCATGCAAGGAGAGCCCGACGTCTGGAGCCTGGGTCTCCAGGATCATACCCTGGGCTGAAGGTGGCACTAAACTGCTGAGCCACCCAGGCTGCCCAGAGGATACATTCTTGTTCTCATTCTATAGATGAAGCAAATGAGGCCTAATTAGTCACAAGAATCGCTACCACTGCATCTGTGGGCTCACCTAGCATCAGGCACTGTTAGTACTTCTGGTGAAGTATCATCTTGAAAATAATATGTGGTAGGTACTACAGTGAGGAAACTGAGTCACAGACATTTCTAGTCTTAGTCAGTATCTCCAGCTTACAAGCAACAGAGCCCAGGCCATCTGATACCAGGGTTCATGCCCTTAACCCCTGAGCCACACACAGTTTCCCCCAGGCCTAGAGGGGGGCTGTGGTCTGTGTAAGACCCTGTGGGACCTCTTGCTTGACCCCACAGCCCTGGGACTCACCTGGGGCCATCTCACTGCCAAAGATGAGGACCCGGGCCTGGGAGGTGGTCAAGCAGTGGCACAGGGCATCCCGTCGGAGGTTAGTGTTGATGAGGGCCGCCTCCACGCCCAGCTTGGCCATGCCCAGCCACAGGCCCACAAACTCATTGCGGTTCTCCATGAAGAGGGCAGCTACATCACCCGAGGCCAGGCCCCGAGCCTGCAGAAAGTTGGCCACGCTGCTTGAGTAATCATCCAGCTGGCGGAAGGTCCAGTGGGTGTCTGTGCCCTCAAAGATCAAGGCTGTCTTGTCTGGGTGGCGCTGTACCGTAGAAGCAAACAAAATAGGCACTGTCCGCTGCTCCCGCAGGTACCGCCGGACCTTTGCCTTGACCTTCAGGAGTACCATGCCGCCACTACATGGAAACAAGAAAGGGAACTGTGACTGCTGGGGTTGGGAGTGGGTGGTCCCAATATCCTGGTCCAGGTTGCCATCCCACAGGCCTGAGACTCCCGAGCCTGATCACTTGTAACACTGCCCTTTCCCAGCACCTGGGCGCCAGGCACCATGCCAGGCACTGACCCACTGATGCTGCACTAACTCCAGGGACTCGGACGATAACTCCCTCCTCAGTACACGGGAGGAAAGGAGGCTCTGCAGGACCATAGCTCACCCGGAGTTCACAAGCTGAGATTAGGTCCCTGGTCCTCTCTGGCATCAGGGTTCAACGCCCAGGACTCAAGAAGCTCTGCTTTGAGTCCGCTGCTCTGTCAGAGCTTTCATGACTCTCAGGCCCAAGTCAAAAGTCTCAATTCATTTGAGATCCCCCACAGCCCTGTACTGCACCTCTTCGGACCCCTACCATAGTAAATAAGGGATAAGTTTGAGATTTGTTCAATCTCCCTCCCTGTGAACCTATTGAGGGCAGGGCTCCATCTGTTTACCACCTGGTCCCTGGGGCCCCACTTAGTCCTGGGCCCAGAGCTTCACTAAATGCAGAACCATTTGGCAATATCTCCCTCTCCTGCCCTGCCCCTGCCCCATCTGACCTTTGAAAGTTCTTAGCTCCCTGAGTTCTATGCCTATTCAGATGTTGTGCCCTCTGGTTGGAATACCCTGCTCCCATCACCTGGAGGCGCCTCTTGAATACAGCTTTTTGTCCTCCAGGAGGCCTTCTCTGATTCCCCAAGGCCCTGGCCTGAAGCCATCTCTCCCTGCTCCACACTCCCACAGCTTTCTGCTACCACCCTTCCTGCAGTGGCCACTCAGAACCTCCTTTTACAATCAATTCAGATGACAAGTGCTGAGCTGCCTGTTTTGAGTGTGGGTCACTGTGCTGAACCGTGGGACACCACCTGTAAGCAAGACTGCCAGGGGCTCTGCCAGCAAGGTTTTGTTAGTTTAGGGATTTACTGTATCTCCTTCCTATCTCCCTGACCAGTCTAAGCTGGGCCCAAGACTAGGCCTGCCTTGTTCCTCCCTGAGCTCCAGAGTCAGCCTGACGCCTGGCTCAGGGTAGGTAGCAGCAGGTGTTTCTGGTACAGAAGAGCCCTGTGAACCATAACTGACTTTCTTTGGGGAGTAAGTTCCCCAGATACCTGATTCAGGGCCCTGCTCTGAACTCTGTGCCCTTTCAGACTTATGGACAGGGTCCTTCCCACAGGGTTCCTCTTCATTCTCTTATAAGCCATAGCATGGCCTCAAGACCCTTTGCAGATGTCTTCTTCACATACCTGGTGTTCAGTGTACATTCTGGGCCCCTAAATCTGCCCTAAGCTCAACAGCACCAAGTTAGGCAGATCCCCTAGGACAACACTTTCACCTTGGAGGTGGAGATACCAGGTACCACTGCCAGGGGAAGGGGGTAGAGCAGAGGCTGCTCCTCTGGGGACCAGGGGGCCCTCTGCTCACAGAACTTTGGTCTGGAGAGATTTTGGGAAGTAGGAGACCCTAGGATGGGCTAGACCAGATACTCACAAGATATCACGCCTTATGGTCTTGACGAAGATGCGGACAAAACGCCAGCCTCCAGACCCCAGGTAGAGAAACAGCAGGGAGAACCCCACCTGGGTCCAAGGCAGTTTCAGCACCAGTTTGGAGAACAGCAGCACCCCCACCAGAGACGCCCCGAGCAGCATTGTGGTCTGTGGGCACAGTATAGTCAGTGGAGCCAAATGTCTATGTCCCTTACCTCCTAGCCCAGGCAGCCACTATGATCCCAGGGGTCAACCTGTAGTGAGGCTTAGCCATGCTGAGTAGGTAGCTGAGGATGGGGTCCCTTTCCAGGGCTGTTTTGAAGGGAAAGGCTAGAGGGGAGGAACTTGAGATGAGGAGTTCCATGGCTAAGAGACAGAGGCCGGGTTCTAGCCCCTTAGTCCCATCTCCTCCTCAAACTACCCCCATCACCTTGGGTAAATTCCTTTCCTACTTTAGGCTTTAGTCTCCCCCTCTGTGTTAGAGGTATAGTGAGAATTGCTCTCGGAAGCACTTCCAGCCCAAACAGGATGGTCCACTTTCCTGATATCCAGGATCTCTAAGCAATATGGCTTGGAGGGGGATATTAACTTAAGTGTCTCTGGTTTGACTCCTCATCCAAAGACCCAAGGAGGTTCTCTGGATGACTAGGCCAAGCCACAACACCCAAAAGGGCAGCTTCCTGGTAAGGGGCCTGGCTCAGTCCCAGCCCACAAACCCGGATAGTGCCATGTCTCTGCTGGCCCACAGAGGGCGACAGAGCAAACAGGTTAGAGCTTGGAGGTGCCTAAGAGGTGACCGCCTAGAGGGGAAAGGTGATTAAGGGAGCAGGAGGGCCCTGAAGTCACCCCGAAAAAACACAGTTGGCAAGCCATTGAGATGACTCTGTGGGGACTAGCCTATAGGGGAAGGGGAATGGCTTGACTAGACGGAGATTAGGAAGGACTCTTAGTCTCTACTCCTGGCGTCTTAGGTACTTGCTCAAGAGGCAGCAGATGGGACTCAGTTTTCTTTCAGGGTTCTATTCCTGGGGAGGAGGTGAAGGTCATGGCTATAATGGAGCCTGACAGTCTCCAAGCCAGGATGGAGACATGGTCTGGACCACAGGGAGCTCTTACAGACCATCTCCTCCCTTCTCCACATGAAAAGCAAAAACAAGGAGGGGGACAAAATCAGCGCTCCCATATCCAATGCCGAGATCTCTAAGGTCCTCAGACCTCTGGGCTCCCAGAGCCTGCCAGGACAGAGAACAGGAACCCGTCCCGGAAGGCTGGGGGATGGGACGAGAAGGGAAGGGGATGCCGACAGCCCTCGGGCCCCCGTCCCAGGTCACTGCGAACCGCCTTCGCTTCTGAGCAGCCAGGGCAGCAGAGCGCCCGGCCAGGACTTAGAGCAGCAGGGCGCGCCCCTCACCCCAGCCCGCCCCACCACCTCCCCAGGACTCAGCCGGGCACATTCCCTGCCCGGGACCCACTGGCCTGGCCTATGCTCACCCGGTGTTGGCCCCGCCGCGCGGCGCCCCGTCCAGATGCGGCCTGGCTGCGGCAGCGTAGTGGGGAGCGCGGGGGGCATCGGCCGCCCCTGGGCGCGCAGAGCCAGGTCTCAGCAGAGCTTCGCCGGCTCTGCGCCCTGCATGGCCCGGCCGCCCGGCCAGCCCCGCCCGCAGCCCGGCCCCGCCCGCCCGCGGCGCTCCTCCCCCGCCCGCCTTCTGCAACCCAAACCGGCTGCGCGAGGCCACAGCACCGCCTCCCGCGCCTTCCCCGCGGCGGAAGAGCCGCAGAGACCTCGGCACCGCGCAGCCCCAACGCGCCCGACGCCTGCCGGCCCAGCCCGCCCTGCGCGCGCGAGGGCCTCGGGCGGCGCCCCGCGCGGCACGCTGGGAGCTGTAGTCCGCGCCGCGCAGCCCCGCCCCACCGCGGAGACCCCGGGGTGGGAAGGAGACCCGCGGGCTGGGGTTGGGCCCAGAGCCGGCAATCCCCTGGCTTTCGCACGTGGTGGGGAGCACCCCCGCCCGCAGCGTGGGCGGAGAATCCGGAGAACGCGAGCGGAGATGGGCAGAGTTCCAAAAAGGCTAACGCTACACCTAGAAGAACGCTAAAAGGGTGGTGTAGACACAGAGGTGAACTGGGAGTTACAAGTAGCTGGCTCTGTGGCGCAATGGATAGCGCATTGGACTTCTAGCCGATCGGGGTGTGGTGATTCAAAGGTTGTGGGTTCGAGTCCCACCAGAGTCGAATTTTGATAGCTCCTCCCTCACTTTCATGGGGATATTTTACAGCCTCCAGTACCTTCACATGGTTCAGAAAATTTGCAGACTTGAGGCTGGCACTGTGCACCTGGGACGGCAGTAAACGTGATGTCAGGTTCCTGCCCAGGAATCCTTTCTTATCCCTGGTATCTTGTAAGCACTGTGGCACACCTAGTGGTACAAAGGGCATGGAGCTGAAGATCTGTACCTAACTGGCCTCTGATCGCTCTGACCTTGCAGCAAATCAACTAACTTCTAAGCCTACCACTGTATTTGTCTTGCTACCTGCCAAGTCCTTGGCCGTTGGCCAGCTCCCCAGCGTTGTGTGGCTCTGGGCCTCTGAAAACTTGGTTCCTTGATAATTAAACACGTTGGACATCCACAATTGCCACTTATCTTTTTTTTTTTTTTTTTTTAGATTTTATTTATTTATTTGAGAGAATGTGAGCGGGGGAGGAACAAAGGGAAAGGGGCCAGCAGACACTCTGTGCTCAGTGTGGACCCTAAGGTGGAGTTCCATCTCACAAACCTGAGATCATGACCTGAGTGGAAATCAAGAGGCACAACTGACTGAGCCACCCAGGAGCCCCACCACTTATCCTTAAATACATCCCTAATTCCTTAGTCCAGTGGGAAGTCCTTAAAGGGGAGGGGAGGGGCAGTTTTCAGGGTCTAGTCCTTGGGATTAAAAATGAAATTTTCATCTGAGAAGTACTTGGCAGAGTATAAAGTGCATCCTTTTGGAGAACCTAGGTAAGTTAAAGCTCTACCTCCCCCATGGCTATTATATTCAGGAGGCAGTGTAGGGCAGTAGTGATGGGCATGGGCATTGGCATCCAACACATATGGATCACCTTCTCAGCTGGAAGTTCAAAGTCTCCACTTTTTCTTATATATAAAAATGAGAACATACTATAAGATTGAGTTAGCATTTGACATATTTATTATTGTAGTTTATAAGGTCACTGACCACAAAGCACATGCAAAATCTAGACACGAAGATTCTTCCTGATTATGTCCACAGGGCTTATCTTGATAAATGTGTGTTGAATGAATGACAGGGAGAGTGAATTGGAGGCTCTGACTTGATCCACACCAGGATCCATCAATATAAACATGATCATTTCCACATCATCTGCTGAGGTTATATGTAATGTGGACAAAGGAGAGTTTAGAAGATGGTGCTTGTGGCCAGCTCCACAACTCTTCCTCCGCCCAGCCTGGTCACAACCATGAAGCCAGGGCGGCACTCCACCTAGACCCTGGGCCTGGCCTGAGGGGGAGATGGGAGGGGACATAGCGGTAACAAGATTGTCCTTAAATTGCTTACAGTCTAGTTGGACACAGAGAGACTAGTGGAGATTAGATCATTAAATGGGTTGCCCCCCAAGTGCTCTCCATATGTGTAGTGGATATGCACTACACATTATTATGACTTGGCTTCTTTGCTTTTCAGTCAAGGACATCTGGGTTATACTCCTAGCCCCCCCTGAGGCACTGGGCAAATCACTTCTTATGGCCTTGGTGTCCTCATTTTTTTTTTTTTTTAAGATTTTATTTTAAAGCAATCTCTATACCAAATGTGGGGTTCAAACTCAACCCCAGGATCAAGAGTCCCATGCCCTACAGACTGAGCCAGCCAGGCGCCCCTTCCCATGTCCTTATTATAGAATGGGAATACAGTCATCATGGTCCCTGCCTCCTAGGGCTGGGTACAGATTCAACGAGATGATGTGGGTCAAGCTCTCAGCACAGGGTGGCACATCAAAGGCCCTCAGCTCCTGTAACCGTTCAACTCCAAGAGGGCAGGGATATAGCTGTCTCTATCACTGTGGAATCCCCAGCGTTTAGCCAACACTCAGAGGTATTTGTGAAATAACTGGAGACTAGTGGGCCTGTGCATCAGGATTCATGGACAGGGGAGGGCCATGTGGTGGGAAATGGGATGGGAAAGGCCTTTGTGTGATAAGCTGAGGAATTTATCCTGGGGGCAGGAGGAGCCCCTGGGGGTTCCTAAGGGCAGGAGCTGGGTGCTATCGTTTGTGGGACAGGCTGAGTTTAGGCTGACCTCATACTGGGTTCCTTTCTACTGACAGGACCCCTGTCTGCCCTGCATTAGGGAATTAACATCAGCTCTTAAACCTCCAGACTTTGCCAGATAAGAGACCAACATTTGGACTCACTTGAAGGCACTAAAGATCCCCAGGGGAAAAAAAAAAAAAAAAAAAAATCCCCAGGGGACTGAAGTGGTTTGGCCCCTGGCACGCAGCGTACACTTATCCCATAGATACTTGGTTGCATTGGCATTAGGACCTCTGAACTATAAAAGTCCTCTCACTCTGGGTGTGTGCAAAATAAATACCTCTGGCTTCATTGTGTACATGGTGACTTCAGAGGCCTCAAAGGGACTTCCTGGCAAATGACAGCTTCTACTTCTTTCTTTCTTTTTTTTTAACAGCTTCTACTTCTAATGCTTACTTTGTGCAAAACCACTACACGTGCATAACGTCCCTGCTGTAGGATAGGTAGGTACTCTCCCCATTTTACAGCCTTCCCAGAGGCTCAAAGGGGTGACAGTACTGCAAGGGTAGAGTGCTGGTCAGTGGCAGGTCCAGGTCTCTCTGTCCTCAGACCCTGTAACTCCAAATGTTGCTCTGAAGCCAGCTACATATGGCTTTTATCAGGCCTAGGGAAAGGGAGCTTTCTCTGAGCTACCAGGAGAGGATTCAAGACCCGTGCATCACAGAACAAGCTCCACCACAGCCCAGCTATGTGACTTGAGGATGCTCCCCAATCTTGATACCCTCATGAAGTGAGGTTGTCGTGGGGTTCTCTGCTTTGGCCTTAGCATCCATTCTTTCAACTAATGGAGCAGCAAGCCTCTACTATGTGCCAAGCACCAATCCCATGAGTGAGGGAAAAGAAGAGGTACTTGCTCTTCTGGGGCTGACACAGACCTCAAAAATAAATGAACAAATAATTTAATTTCAGAGTGATAAATTCCAGAAAGAAAATAAGGTGACATGGTGCAGCAAGGGGGAGGGCACTTCTTCAAGTGGGTGGCCAGGGAAGGCTTCTCCAAGGAGATGCCTTCACATTTGAGCACAAATGTGAGTGACAAGTAGTTGACCACGTGATGACCTGGGGACAGAATGCTATTCCTAAAGACATGAAGAAGGACAACATAGTTTATTGAGATGAAGAATGGAAGTTTCTAGGTAGAAGTGGGCAAAGCCTTATGGGCTGTGTTAAGAACTAAGGAAGTGGTAGCTATTACCAGTCTAACTTTTTTTTCCAATCATGACTTGGTGGCAAAAATGCCACCCCAAGGGCTGGAGACCAGACTCCATTCCCAGCTAATCTTGATCCCCAATGCCCATCTCTCCAATGCTGTAAAGGCTCAGGGTTATTCAGGCACAAAGTGGCTGAGGCAGGTGAACTCTCTAACTGGACAGAGACCTTTTCCCCTCAAACTTGGCACTGTTGACTTTTACTGACATGGGGGACATGGGGGTAGGGGTTCCTAGACTCTGGAAAGCTGTGGAAACCTGACAGATCTGGAAAGGTGGTCCATATTGCAAAGATGAATTAGGTCTGGAAAGCTCACCCCAACCCCCTCCTCTTTCTGCAGAAATTCAAAGAGCTCAGGACAAGGCTTCCTTTCCTTCCCAAGGCCCTGGTTCTGAGGTAGGCCTCCAACCTCCCACCTCCATCCCTGAGGGCCCTGGACTGGGATGTCGTTGGCACAAGGAAGGCAGAGGCACTGGTGTGGCAGTGGGGCAGGTTTCAGACATCCCCTGGTTCGAGTCCCAGCTCTGCTCCCATTGCCTTGTTAGTAAAATACAAGTAATAGTACATCTTTCTTTGGGTTGTTGGAGGCATCAGTGCAATAATGCATCTCAATGGCTTAGGCACATAGTACAGCTATAAACTATAGCCCTTATTATCGATAGAGAAACTGAGGCATAGGAAACACAACCATAAAGTCTTGTGGCCTGTGTTCTGGTTACTTCAGGCAATTCCTTGCCCATCTCTGGCCCTTAGTTGTCCTATCCACACAATGAGGAGCTGGCCCCTCAAAACTAAATGCTCTGCCATATTTAATTTTTTTAAAGATTTTATTTATTTATTCATAGAGACAGAGAGAGAGAGAGGCAGAGAAACAGGCAGAGGGAGAAGCAGGCTCCATGCAGAGAGCCCGACGTGGGACTCAATCCAGGGTCTCCAGGATCACGCCCTGGGCTGCAGGCGGCGCTAATCTGCTGTGCCACCGGGGCTGCCCTAATTTTTTTTTTTTTTTAAGATTTTATTTATTTGAGATTGTGGAGGGAAAGGAAGAGAGAGAAACAAATTCCACTGAGCAAGGAGCCGGATGCGGGACTCAATCACAGGACCCTGAGAATGTGACCTGAGCCAAAGGCAGACACTTAACCAACTGAGCCACCCAGGTGCCCCAAGGTTCTGCTATCTTCAGAGTGTTTCTGGTTTTAAATCCCAAGACAGGGCCAGCCACTCTTGCAATGATACTTTAACCCTGCCTGTCCCCACTCCTTGGCCCCAACCCAAAGAAAATGCCTGGGTGAGACTCCAAAATGAACCAGCTGCCTCACTGCTGCCTTTTCACCTGTGAACACAATAGAGATAATTTCTTTCTGTCCCTGAGGCCCTTTCTCTGAAGCCCTTCTTCTGAGCATCACCTCATGAAATGCTCACAGTAACCCTAGGAAGTGGGTGTGGGTTCTGTTCCCTTTTTACCCATGATGAAATAGGCTGAGAGAGGGGGACAAACTTGCCCTAAGTCCCTCTGCTGAAAAACAACGAAGGAATTAGGAACTTGAATCCCAGTGTGTCTGACTTCAGACCATAGGAAAGAGGATAAGCAGCTAAAGCTTAGGCTGGAGGGAATGTCTGCCCTTCGTGCTCAGAGGCCCAAGGCTGCCAGAGCCACGGACAGCCCTGGGCAAAGGCAGGAGAAGCTGACACTTGGGCTGATGGCAGACTTAATTCAGACAGTAGACTCACTTGCCCCTTCTCAGGTCTTTGGAACTGGTATAGCCCTTACTCCTGAAGGACACCCGGACTAGCACCCAGAAAACCCTGGTTGGCAGGGAGGGGTCCAGAACAGGGGTAGTGGGCCTGAGATACCCCAACACCAGGCTGGATTACTGATTCTCGCTCACATCTGGTTCGCTTTGGATGGCTCCTGGCTCTCCTGGGAGCCCCACTGCACTGTCTGCTTCCTCCAGGGGGTCCTCAAAGCCACTTGGCAGTGGTTATGACAAATTATGACAAATGATGTCCAAGGGTCAGTCCTGAAAGAAAAGGAACAAAGGTAATGGTGAGAGAGTCCTTTGCCCCAGGGGAAGTGGGGGTGGTGGGGTGGGCAGTGGCTCAGGGCCTAGGCCAGGCCCCTGACATGCACGTGGGGGGCATCTGTGATGCCCAGCTCCTCCCGGAGAGCTCTCAGGGGCTGCTCCCAGCGCCGCTCGTAGTACAGGTTGAGGACACATGGCGCTCTGTGCCCATTCTGAACTGCCCACGGGATCAGCTCTGAAATCAGCACTTGCAGGCTCCTGCAAGACAGCAGAGGATAAAGAAGATATAAGGTCCCAGGGCCAGGCACGCTCTGCACCCAGAAACTGGTGTGCATTTTCCCAGTTAGTCCTCACTACCCTTAGAAAGGAGTTGCTATCCCCATTAGCAGATGAGGAAACTGAAACTCAGGGAGGTAAAATTTTGTGCCCAGAGCCACACAGTTTGAATACGCTAAAGCCCAAATCGTAATCAAAGGCTACCTAACTCCAGAAACTAACACTGGGGTGCCACCCAACCCCCTCAATTCCATGGGGGAACTCCCAACACTGAGGCCTTCCCCAAGAGACCCTAGAGTCCTATGAAACACCCAGGCTTCATTCGTTGCCCTGGGGACACTGCGCCGGGCCAGTTTCACCCTTCTGCTCCATTATTTCTACCCTGGCTTTCTGGAGAACCACTGGGGCTACTCAAGAAGGCTGCATGCTTGTCCCATTTCCTGGAGCCTGGCTCCTCTGAGCCTTCCCTCAACCCCTTGCCACTAGAGAACTTACTGGGCATTGAGCCGGATTGGTCCAAAGAGAGCACCCAGGATGCACATGGGCAGGTGGGTCTGGACAGCCTCAAACCACTTCACAGTGATCTCCCCTGGGGGGGCAAGAATAGGGTGGGAGGTGAGAAGGGCCCAGAAGGAGAGCCATGGTGCTCCTGGCAGAGCAGAACAAAGCATCTGTGCCTCCTTGATCTCTATCAAGGTTAGCTGTGGCCAGTCCTAGCCCATGTGGGAATGTGAAGCACCTGGCTTGGGATGAAGGGGAGGGCATGAAAAAGAGCACAAGGAGGTAAGGGCTGGGAAGGAAGCTTGGGATCTGAATATAGAGGACTCCAAATTTGAGGCTATCAAGTCCAGGACGGTTCCTGCAGGCCTCAGGGAGTTGTGGCCGGTTTCAGAGCCGGCAGCCCTGGTGTTTGGGTGCTGCTACATCAGCTTAGGAAGCACAGAGGTAGTGGGATGGAGAGGGGATGTGTGGCACAGATGCTACCAAGATGTTCAGAAAGCAGAAAATGAGGCACTGAGCTGCCCCATCCCACCCAGCCCCACTCTCAAGGCAGCTGGGGCTAGCACTCACCGAGGAGGTTGGTGGGCATCCCCAGCAAGGTGTGGAGTATGTCGTGAACCTCCCGGTACCGCTGAATCACATATGCTAGCTCTTCGTCGTCCACGAATCGGGTGGGTGCTCGGGTATCTGGGGAGACCCTCTAACAACCATGAGCCTCTTCTAGATCTCTTCCCAACTGTTCCCAAGGCCAAACTGGCCAGCATCTCTTTGATTGTCAACCACTCCCACCAGACTCATAACCAACAAAAATCTCTGGGGACTGTTTCTGTCTACTCCTGCCCACAGGGAAGTCCTCAGGCAGGGAATACAGTGGCACTGACACCCCTATGGCCTACCCCAACTCACACACAGTGTCAAAGCCTGTTGGAATTTATAGCAAAGAAGCTCCTGGTGGTTGGGGGAAGTGATAATTGTCTAAGGGGTAAGAGTTTGGGAACCCTGGGTGGCGCAGCGGTTTAGCACCTGCCTTTGGCCCAGGGCGCGATCCTGGAGACCCAGGATCGAATCCCACGTCGGGCTCCCGGTGCATGGAGCCTGCTTCTCCCTCTGCCTATGTCTCTGCCTCTCTCTCTGCGTGACTATCATAAATAAATAAAAATTAAAAAAAAAAAAAGGGGGTAAGAGTTTGTTTTACAAGGTGGAAAAGCTCTGGAGGTTGGTTTCACAACAGTGTGGATATATTTAACACCACTGAATTGTCCACTTAGAAATGGTTAAGATGAGGGACACCTGGGTAGCTCAGTGGTTGAGCGTCTGCCTTTGGCTCAGGGTGTGATCCTGGAGTCCCAGGATCAAGTCCCATATCGGGCTCCATGCATAGAGCCTGCTTCTCCCTCTGCCTGTGTCTTTGACTCTCTGTGTCTCTCATGAGTAAATCAATAAAATCTTAAAAAAGAAAGAAAGAAAGAAAGAAAGAAAGAAAGAAAGAAAGAAATGGTTAAGATGATAATTTTTTTTTTTTTAAAGTAAACTCTACCCCCACTCACAACCCTGAGATTAAGAGTCACACACTTTCAACTGGGCCACCCAGACACCCCCGAGAGGGCGATTCTTATGTTATTTTACCTTTTTTTTTTTAAGATTTTATTTATTTATTTATTTATGATAGACACACACTGAGAGACACAGGTAGAGGGAGAAGGAGGCTCCATGCAGGGAGCCTGATGCAGGACTTGATCCCGGGACACTGGGATCATGCCCTGAGCCAAAGGCAGACTTTCAACCGCTGAGCCACCCAGGTGTCCCACCTTATGTTTTTTTTAACCACAATTAGAAATAAAATGGGGAGAAAAAGAAAAAAATGAAGCTTCCAAGGCCCAATACTTTCTTTTTTAAAGATTTAATTTGGCGGTGGGGGGTGTGCCTGGGTGGCTCAGTTGGTTAACTGTGCCTTCTGCTCAGGGCATGATGTCAGAGTTCTGGGATTGAGCCCTGTGTTGGGCTCCCTGCTCATGGGAAAACCTGCTTCTCCTTCTCCCTCTCCCCCTCCCACTGTGCGTTCTCTCTCTCTCTCTTGTGCACATGCAGGGGAGGGGCAGAGGGAGAGTCCCAAGCAGACTCTGCTGAGTGTGGAACCCAACTTGGGGCTCAATCTCATGACCCTGAGATCACGACCTGAGCCAAAAACAAGAGTTGGATGCTTAACTCACTGTGCCACCCAGGTGCCCCTAATTTTTTTGTTTTTAAGTAATCTCGGGACGCCTGGGTGGTTCAGTGGTTGAGCGTCTGCCTTTGGCTCAGGGCGTGATCCCGGGGTTCAGGTATCAAGTCCTGCATTGGGCTCTCTACGTGGAGCCTGCTTCTCTCTCTGCCTATGTCTCTGACTCTCTGTGTGTGTGACCCTCATGAATAAATAAATAAATAATCTTAAAAAAAAAAAAAGCAATCTCTATACCTAGCATGGGGCTAGAACTCATAACCCCAAGATCAAGAGTCACGTGTTCCACTGACTGAGTCCACCAGGAACCCCAGCCCCCATCCTTCACATGAGCTGCTCTCTGCATAGGGTGCTCTCCCCCACCAGCCACAGCTTCACATGTGCAATTTCTACCTGTCCTTTATGATTCACCTAAGTGTCCCCCCTGCAGGGAGGCTGTTGACTGATCAGGTCCACACTACAAGCTCTTGTAGTATCCTATACCTTGTATTGTGATGTATAGTACCATGTGCCTCTCTTCCATACCTGAACTTTCCATTATGGCAGCCACGCACTGCATGTGGCCACCAAGCCTTGAAATGTGACAGTTCCAACTTAGATGTATTATAGGTATAAAATACACACTTGGTTTCAAAGACTTGGTGAGAAGAAAACAATGTGAAATTTCAGTAATTTAGAAATGCTACCTGTTGAAATGATAATATTTTGGGAACACTGGGTTAAATACAATATGCTATTAAAAATTCCACCTGTTTCTTTTTGCTTTTGCTGGAGTGGCTAGCAGCAGATTGGAAGTCACCTGGCTTGTGTTCTCTTTCTGTGATTGGTGCTGTAGTGACCTCTCAGCTGCACATGGCTGCTGGCTGCTTTGCTCACTGTTGTATCTCCAGGGCCTGGATGAATTCACGTCTCATGAATACCTGACTAAAAGGCCAGCTCCTGGGGCTTTCCTGGCCCCAGGCAGAGGTGAGAACTGACTCCCTCTGATTCACCCTGCCTGAATCCTCAGTAGTACTCATGCAGAATGGGAGCAGCCTAGTGTTCCTGTTCCCAGAGCAGGGGCTCAGCCTATCCAGAGGCCAAAGAATTTGATGTCTTCATTGCTTTGGGGCTGCTGGCTCAATGCCTTAGTCTGTGTCTGGGATCTCACAGGGGCCCGGTTCCTAACTTCATCCTAGGAGTTCTACATGCCGTATAAAGCAGAGGGTGATCACAGTGATAGCAATTATATTTATTCAGTACGTACTATAAGCCAGCACTGTATGAATTTCTTTACGTGTATCATCATAGTGCATCCTCACGACCATCTGGGGGTAGGTGCTCTATGAGCCTCGGGTAAAGGTAAGAAAAATGAGGTTCAGAGAAGTTATGTAACTTGCCCAATATCAGCTAATCAAGTAGCTGAATCAGGACTTGAAACAAAGTCTACTAGATTTCAAAGCCAGTAGCATTAACATCCATAAGCCATGTCATTGCCCTGGAAGATAAACATTAGGTCCCCTTACCTCAGATAAGGAATATGAGGCTCAGAGAGGTCAAATGATTTGCCCAGGGCCATAAAGCTGGGAAGAGAGGTAGGATTCTAATTCAGGCTACTTTTTTTTTTTTTAAGATTTTATTTATTTATTCATGAGAGACACACAGAGAGAGGCAGAGACATAGGCAGAGGGAGAAGCAGGCTCCATGCAGGAAGCCCAATGTGGGACTCGATCCCAGGACTCCAGGATCACACCCTGGGCCAAAGGCAGGTGCTCAACTGCTGAGCCACCCAGGCATTCCTAGTACAGGCTACTCTTAACTCCAGAGCCCATGCCCATAATCTTGATGCCATGAGATGACCATGCCCCTTACCAACGACAGCCTCAGGGAGGGGAGCCTCACCTTGAACTTTGATCTAAATCTCTTCTGGAACAAAGGTGTTCCTTCACATTCTGTGGGCTGTTGGTTTCAGTGCTCTAAAGTGTCACAATCTCTAGGGCTATTATCACAACTAGGGCTGAGACTGGGCAGGGTGCCCAGGGAGGCCCTGGCAGTCCCATCCTCTCCACAGCAACAAGATGAAAGGCACTGGGGACTTTAAGGTGATCCCTCCCTGAGTGGCATTTGGGGAAGGCCACCCTGGTGGGTTTCCCACTGATGAAGTAAATTGCTTTCTGGTGAAATATGAGATGGTAGAAAATGGGGCAGGAACAAGTGTCAGGAGAGTATGTGGAGCAGATTATCATCTCAGGGACAATAACCTTCTAGAGCAGTAGTTTCTCAGCTGTCCACCACGGGATATTTGCAATATCTGCAGAGATTTATGGCTGTCATAACTTAGTGGGGGTGCTAACTGGCATCTATGTATACAGGCCAAGGATCCTGCTACACATCCTGGAAAGCACGGGGTAGCTCCTACAAAAGAGTTATCTGTTGCTGGGGCACCTGAATGGCTCAGTTGGTCAAGTATCTGCCTTCAGCTCAGGTCATAATCTCAGGGTACTGGGATCAAGCCCCACGTTGGGCTCCCTGTTCAGCAGGGAGTCTGCTTCTCCCTCTCCCTTTCCCCTCAACTTGTGCTCTCTCAAATAAAAAGAAAAAAAAATCATCTGGCCACAAAAGTCAATAGTGGTGAGGCTGAGAAGCCTAGTTCTAGAGCAACCTGCTGGAGCACCACTTAACAGAGGTACTTTGATGGGATATGTATACACTAGGATGCAGTGGTTGGGACAAGGAAGGTGACCCAGATCCTAAGGTGGTCTTTTTATTGATCAGTTCATGTTACTATCCTTTTTTTTTTTTTTTAAGACTTTATTTATTTATTCGAGAGAGAGAGAGAGAGAGAGAGAGGCAGAGACACAGAGGGAGAAGCAGGCGTCATGCAGGGAGCCTGACACAGGACTCCACCAGGGTCTCCAGGATCACACCCTGGACTGAAGGCGGCGCTAAACTGCTGAGCCACCCAGGCTGCCCCTCATGTTACTATCCTACTTGAAACCCTTAATGTTTTCCTATTGCTCCTGTTGCAAAATGCAGACTTCTTCCTGTGGCTGGAAGGGTCTGGGCCAGTTCTCCTCCCACCTGCTGGCTGCCTCTCCTCTACTCAATTCCTAGATGGCCACTTCAGCAAATTTTCCTTTCCTTTATTTTAAAGATTTTATTTATTTATTTTTTATTCATTCATTCATTCATGAGAGACACAGAGAAAGAGGCAGAGACATAAGCAGAAGGAGAAGCAGGGTCCCTGTGGGAAGCCCGATGTGGGACTTGATCCCAGGACCCCAGGATCACAACCTGAGCCAAAGGTAGGTGCTCAACACTGAGCGGCACAGATGCCCCAGTTTTCCTTTTCTTAAACACATAGTAGCTTGCACTTGCCAGTGCCTCTGCTCCTCCTCATCCAGGTCTCTTCAGAGGGCCTCCTGTGACCTCCCTGTCAGAAGTGGCCACCTCCAACCCTACCTCCTTGTCCTCTCTAATGATGTTGTTCTTACAGCACCGCCGGCTAGAATGGAAACTCCACAAAGGCAGGCTCCTTGCTGGTTTCATTCACTGTATCTCAATTACTGAGAACAGTGTTGTACATTCCAGGTAGTCAATAAATATTTTACCTGAATTTTTTTTAATTTTTATTTATTTTTTATTTTATGATAGTCACAGAGAGAGAGAGAGAGAGAGGCAGAGACATAGGCAGAGGGAGAAGCAGGCTCCATGCACCAGGAGCCCGACGTGGGATTCGATCCCGGGTCTCCAGGATCGCACCCTGGGCCAAAGGCAGGCGCCAAACCGCTGCGCCACCCAGGGATCCCTACCTGAATTTTTATATGAAATTTCTTCTTCTATTACTCATTTTCTTCCCCAAACCAGAATATTAGAACCACAAGAGCAGGACTTTGTACACTGTCTAGTTCACCATTATATCCCCAGCACCTGGGGTAATGGATGGCACACAGCAGATCTTGAACAAATGAATGAGTTCTGCAGCGGCTGGGACTCTCCCTACAAGGTCCTGTCCTCCCTGCATAGGGCAGAGAGTGCCACAACTTGTCATACCCTGGGGGAAGCCCTATCTCTAGAACAGGGGGACATGATACAACAGTTAAGAGCATGATCAAGGAGCGCCTGGCTGGTTCAGTTGGTGGAGCATGCAACTTTTGATCTTGGGGTTGTGAGTTCAAGTCCCACATTGGGTACAGACAGACTTAATAATAAAATCTTAAAAAAAAAGGCATGATCTGAATATGAATACTGCCTCCATAAATACTGGCTATATGAAATCATCAAGTTGCTTAAGTGCTCTGAGCCTTGATTTCTTCATCTATTAAAGAGGATAATAATAGGACCTACTTGACAGGATGGGTCAAGGATGAACTCTCCTATTGGGAGGGTTTGGCAAGATCAGGTATGAGCCTGGCATCTGACATCTAGTAAGTGACTTTTAAATACTGGCCAGTATTATCACTCAGAGTTCCTGGCCCATTTGCCCATCTCATAGAACACGACAAAGCCTTGGCATAGGAGACAAAAAGCACACCTGCCCACAGTGGCCACACAGGACTCCTCTTTCCTCAGGACGTCACTCCCATGCCCTTCTCTGCCTTTCCTAGTGATTGCCACATGTGCAGAAGCTGGAAACTCACATTCACATCCAGGAAACGGAGATACTCTTGGCCAAGGGAGCCCTCAGGCAGACTACGGAGCTTGTCCAGGTCAAGGGTGGACAGTGAGATCCGGGGCCGCTTTCTGTGAGGCAGAAGGCAGGACTTAGGTACTGAGAGAGCAGAAGCAAAGGCAGGTGAGAGGTCCAGCTAGGGCAAAGGTGTGAGAGGTGAAGGGGCAGAGAATAGGGCCACAAATCCTACTTTAGCACCTGCTTCTGGCCAGGACGGTGGCAGGGACTGAGGAGCCTACCAATAGCTAAGGTCATGGTTCCTGCCTACAGTGGCATAATCTAGGAAGCAAGCCTCAGGTGTGATCAGTATAGATCACAAAGAACATTGCAGGGGTGGGGGTTATAGCTAGCCTGTTACGGGAGCTTAGGGAAGGCAGAGGGCCCTGTGGCGGGAACTGGGCTAATGCCACCACATTGCACTACCTGCTGGTCATCATAATATGTATGTGAATGGCACCTATGGAGTTGGGCAGTGCCCAGCATGTGCAACCCTCCATGGCCAGGGCATCAAGAAGAGTTCCCTAGAGGAACACAATGCAATTCCAGAGGGATCAGGATCCTCAGAGTGTCTCCAATTCCCCAGGCACAGTTGGGACCTACTGTAGGATCTCAGCACCCTCTGGATCCTTCCTCATCTGGTCCCTGAGGAACTTCAGGGCATAGTATCCTGTGGTCTCCCCTAGGACTGCGACCATGTCTGAAAGGAAAGAAATGGGGACAAATGAAGGATATGATCTCAGGTAGGTTACTGGACCTGTCTCCTACATGATAAGCTACAATACTATCTCTTAGTTATGAGGATTCATGTTATACATTTAGCAAATCACCTGGCACACAGAAAGCATTCAATATATGTACCTATAGCATTATCATTGTTATTAATCTAATAGGCTGAGGTGGTTCTGATTAGCACAGTGCTCTAAAGAGTTTATAAATCACTTTTACACCCATTATTGCAACAGAATATCATGCCTCCGTTGATTACAAGCTTTGGCATCAAAATGTTAGGTTTGGGTTCAGTTGCAATCACCATCTAAGTGAACTTGTAGAAATGCTTCACATTTCCAAGCCTCAGGGTCCTAATTTATGAAATGTGGAGAACACCATTCTTACAGGGTTAATGTGAAAAATCAAGAACACTACACATATAAAACATTTAGTGCAGTGAGCGACCAGCATTAAGTGCTCAGTGAGCAATCAGTATTAACATTTCTATTAATAGGAGTAATAGTACTTTCCAGACTTAGAACCCTAAGATGTTCTAGTCATACATCCAGCCAACATTTATTGAGCATCTACTATGTGCCAGGCACATTGTAAAATACTGATGATATAGTAGAACAGGGCAGTCAGGGTGTCTGACCTCATAAGCTTTAATTTTTAGTGGGATGTTATAATTTGGTGTATATTATACCAAACTCTGCAAATCATCTATTTACTCCACAGGTTCTTTCTTTCTTTTAAGATTTGGTTTGAGGGCACCTGGGTGGCTCAGTGGTTGAGGGTCTGTCTGCCTTTGGCTCAAGTTGTGATCTTGGGATCCCGGGATCGAGTCCTGCATCGCGCTCCCCATCGGGAGCCTGCTCTTCCCTCTGCCTGTGTCTCTGCCTCTCATGAACAAGACAGAGGAGGGCGGGGGAGGTGCAGAGGGAGAGAAACAAGCAGACTCCCAGCTGAGCAGGGACCCCCACGTGGGGCTCGATTCCAGGACCCTGGGATCATGACCTAAGCCAAAGGCAGACGCTTAACGGACTGAGGCACCCAGGCGCCCCTAGTCCGCAGGTCCTCAAGGTGGCTGGATGACAGACTCTTCTGGTAGTTTATTTCCCTCCCCAAGCTCGGGCTGATTTGGCTGGAGCTCAGGGTGGGACCCAAGCAGCTGCACTGTTAAGCTTGCGCGTGATGATGGGATGCGGCCAGATTTGGGAACCCGGACCCAGTTTCTTCTCCGGTTACCACCAGGGGACAGGCAGAGAGAGGTCAGCACCTGCCAGGCTCCCCCGGCAAGGGTGCGTGCCGACCTCCCGCTGTCCTGCAGGAGCGCCGGCGCGGGCGGCCTTACCGTGCCGGTACGGGTTATAGAGAGCCATTCCGGCCGAGCCGGCGGCCAGCAGCGCCTTCTGCAGCGGGGAGGTGGGGATGTGGCCCGGGTAGGGCAGGCCGGCGCCATGGCGCGCGCCTCGGAGCCACACATCTGCGGGGAAAGACGAAGGCGGTGGTCAGAGGAGCCTGGCTCGCCAGGCTTCCCTCCCGCCTCCTCACTTGCCTGCAGCTGGCCCTCGTCGGCCGCCGAGCGCGCGGAGAGGGCGTAGGGCCGAGCGCAGCAGGGTCGCCATTGGCAGCAGGCCCCCGCCGGCCGCGGGAGAGTGAGCGCGGAGGGCGGACGCCGCGAACCTCTCCGGCCGCGGAGCTCCAGGAACGGCCTTTGAAGGAGAAAAATCGTAGCACGGGCAGAAGGCCTAATCGCTAGGTATGAGAAGGAAACCCAGGCGACCTGTCTATCACCTGCTTCCACCGAAGCAAAACTCTCCCCATTTCCCTTCACTTCCGGCAAGGGTGCCCAGGTGAGCCCCGCTAGCTTGGGGTTCAGCCCCGGGCCCCAATTCTCTCTCCCCTGCGCGTTTTCCCGGAGGTCAGTAAGACGTGAACCTCTTCCGGCTGCGAAACATGGCGGCACTCATGGTCCGGACCTCATTTAGGGTGGGACCGTACGGCACTTCCGTTCAAGAGCTGCTGTTCCGCCAGCCAGCGCCGCGGGCTTTGAGCATGGGGTCCTGCGGCCTGGCGCGGCTGCAGGGGCTCTTCGCGGTCTACAAACCCCCGGGGCTAAAGTGGAAGCACCTGCGGGACACCGTGGAGCTGCAGCTTCTGAAGGGTGAGTGCCTGGAACCAGACCCACGATCCCGCTCCGCCGCTTCTCCCGGGAGTCCACCTCCGCCTCTCATCCTTCCGGCAAAATGAAGTCATGTGACCCAGGCTCCTGGGCAGAGCTTATTCTGTACACCGTTACTCCTCGCATTCCCCTGCGTTCAGATGGCCAGAAAGTGTCCATTATCCTAAGTCGTAGAGTCGGAATTTGAACCCAGGCCTGTCTCTGAACTGCTATCCTATACGTCGTGGGTTTTGTCTTCTACGTCTGCACACCTCCCCGTCCCACCACCCCCCAGGTGTTTGGACAGAATTGACCTCATGCCCTTTACCTTTGTGTACTCAGGTGTCAACGCTGGGAAGCCTCCTGCCCCTGAACAGCGTGTTCGTTTCCTGCTAGGACCCGTAGGAAGCGATGAAGAGAAGGAGCTTACCCTCACAGCCACCAGTGTGCCCACCCTCACCAACCATCCCCTGGGTAAGGGGACCTGGGTGTCACTTCCCAGGCAGTCTCTGCGCAGAGTCCGTGTCCCAGTCGGTACTCAGACTCCCGTCCCAGATCCCTTGATGGGCCGCAGTGGGGATGAAGTATTTGACCAGGAGTCGCCAAATTTTCCTGGAAAGGTCCAGATAGCAAATGCTTTAGGTTTTGCAGGCACAGTTCTGCCATTGCAGTGCAGAGAACCTGTAGGTAGTATGGAATGCAATGAACCTGACTGTGTTCCAATAAAGCTTTAGTTATGGAAAGTGACATTTGAGTTTCATATACTTTTCCTATGTCACAAAATATTATTCTCTTAATTCTTTTGGAACCACTGAAATATGTGACATTTGAGTTTCATATACTTTTCCTATGTCACAAAATATTATTCTCTTAATTCTTTTGGAACCACTGAAATATGAAAAAAAAATTAACTCATGGGCTTAAAAAAACAGGCTTGACGATTTGGCCTGTGGACTGTAGTTTGCTGACACCTCTTTTTTTTTTTATTTTTTTTATTTTTATTTATGATAGTCATACACAGAGAGAGAGAGAGAGAGGCAGAGACACAGGCAGAGGGAGAAGCAGGCTCCATGCACCGGGAGCCCGACGTGGGATTCGATCCCGGGTCTCCAGGATTGCGCCCTGGGCCAAAGGCAGGCGCCAAACTGCTATGCCACCCAGGGATCCCCCTGCTGACACCTCTTAACTATTCTGGGACTCCAGTTGGGAAATGAGACCTTCAGGTAGAAGTCCTAAGGCAGATGTTTTGGGTTCTTGGGAAAGAGTGATTTTTTTTTCATTAAATATTTAATTTATTTATTCGCGAGAGACACACACACAGAGGCAGAGACATAGGCAGAGGAAGAGGCAGGCTCCCTGCGGGGAACAGGATGTCTGACTCTATCTGAGGACCCCCAGGATCATGACCTAAGCCAAAGGCAGACAGCCATTGAGCCACCCAGGTGCCCGGAAAGAGTGATTTTTTCTTTTTTTTTTTAGTCAACAAAGCTACCCAAGAATGGAACTAGTGATAATGACTTCTTTGTCACTAGACAGTGTTAGGAAGAGTGATAGACTTGATCAGAAACCACTAAAACCCCTTTGGCAGTGATATTTAGTGACTCTACAGTGTAGCAATAACAAGTATGTACTGAAGATCTCTTCTATACTAGATACTGTGTTAAGCTCTCGCCAAGTACCATTTCATTAAATCTTCACCACAACCCTGTGAAGTGAGTCCTGTTCTCATTTCACAAATGCTCAATGTTGACATTAAGTAATCTAGCCTATATTCAGTAGGCTCTTAACCATCCTGTATCCTTCCCCTAAGTACTTCTTGTTCTGTAGAAGTGTATATGCTTCTGGCTCTTTCCTTCATGCAGTCTTTTTTTTTTTTTTTTTTTTTTTAACAGCATTATTGAGATATACACAAAAACCCACATTTTTGTTTTTTTATTTTTAAAAACCACATTTTTTTTTAAAATTTCTTATTTATTTACTTATGATAGTCACAGAGAGAGATAGAGAGGCAGAGACACAGGCAGAGGGAGAAGCACGCTCCATGCACCCGGAGCCCGACGTGGGACTCGATCCTGGGTCTCCAGGATCACGCCCCGGGCCAAAGGCAGGCGCTAAACCGCTGCGCCACCCAGGGATCCCTAAAACCCACATTTTTAAAAAAAGATTTTATTCATTTATTTGAGAGAGAGCACATGTGCATGTGTGGAGCCCAAAGCAGGGCTCAATCCCAGGACCTTGAGATCATGACTCCAGGTGAAACTAAGAGTCAGGTGCTCAACTAAGCCCCCCAGCCCGCCCCCCACATGTTTTACTGTATATATTTTTAATGAGTTATTCATTCTTTCAGTAGTTACTTTCTGAGCACCTAGTGAATTCTGGGCTCTGGGGGTAGAACTAGGGACCTAGGCCCCACCTTCAGGAACTTACCACCTCCATTTTCTTACCAGGATGGCAGACTCTTCTGCCACAGCTTAGTAGGAAAGTTGAGTCCCAGTGTTATGTCCAGTCCAGTAAAAACCTCTCACAGGGGGAATGGTGATAGGGAGATTAACAAGCCCTTTTTCTGGGCCCAGGGAGCTGAGGAAATGGTTCTGGGCCCCAGATTCCATGGTAGGAAGCAAGAGTCCAACCTGATCCTGATTTGGGGTCCATGAGGCTACGTCCTAGGAATGAAGCAATTGTGCAGGCTGAAATCATCCTGGAGGCTGGATTCATTGAGAAAAGGGACCTTGTTTGTTTCTTTCTAGTCTGCGGACCAGCATTCACCAGCCTGAAGGTTGGTGTGGGACACCGTCTGGATGCCCAGGCGTCTGGGGTGCTTGGTAAGTGATGTAGTGAGCCTAGGGTGCAGTGATACAGGCTTGGGGGAAGACTGGGGAGCAACAATGAACCCAGGCCACTTCCAGCCTGACAGCTGTTTCCCACCGCTGTCCTCCTTCCCTGATTCCTGCCCCAAGTCTGATCAGCTGGTGGAATGGGGGGAATGTCCTAATTGCCCACTTTGTGCATATGTTTTCATTAGATAGATAGTTTATGATTTTATGAAGAAAAGAAGGCTTCAGGAGCCTAGGTGACTTGTTCTGTGTTATGTGGCTGGTGAATGACCCTGGTCCAGGGAGCAAAAACTTTCACTTGTGTGGGGTAGCCAAGAGCATGACTCTGGCCCCACCGGCCAGGATCTGAATGTCTTTGGAGCTGGACACACAAAGCCCTGAGTCATGAACCATCTGTGTCCCCAGGGCAGGCGGTGGCCACATCCTCCATGCGCGGTAGTCACAATCCCCTTGTCTCATTTCCTGGGCACAGGCAGGCAGACATGATCTCATGCTCCCGCTCCCTGTCCTCCCTCTCCAGGAGTGAATGGAGGGTCATTCTCTGCTTTATCCAGAGGGAGAAACAGGCAGGGAATGGCCACAGTGCCCCTTTATCGGGCCCTTCCTTTGTTCTGACTTCTTTCTGTGCATTGCCTCAATCTTCACAACAGCCACAGGGTCAGAAGTATTTTGTATCCCCATTTTACTGATGGGGGAAGCTTGAGGCCCAAGGAGGCTAATGGACAAGCTTAGAGCCACCCCAGATTTGAGTGTAGGTCTATGTGACTGGGCCAGTGGTCTCTTTCTTTTGAGTGCATCAGAACCCCCTGGGGCTCTCACAAAGTATCCGAGGCCCCTCCCTTCCATGAGTCAGAGTCAGTACAAATGGGTGGGCCCAGAAACTTGCATTTTTAGTAACATCAGGGGTGGAAGTATTCTGGTGGTGGTTGTAGGACTTGGAGATCCCAGGGAAATGGGGAGGGGGAACTAGGTGTGAGATCAGCCTGGGTGTCTTCCAGTACTCGGCGTGGGACATGGACGCAGGCTCCTCACCAGCATGTACAATGCTCACCTCACCAAGGTATGGGGGCGCTGGGGACAGCTCATTTAGCCCTTGGTCCTTTCCCTGGGGGTCACCGGTGAGAGTCAAGCTGAGAGGACTCCGTGGGGGAACACCTAGGCCATTAGCCAGTGTTGTTTCATGGCCATGTGCTGGGGGAGACTGTGTGAATAGCATGGTAATAACTTCCAGCTTTCTTTACTGCATACCAGCCACTGTGCACTGAGCATTGCACGTGGACTCCTTGTGGATGCCTCACAACCCACCTTCCAGATGAGACCACTGAGGCACAGAGAAGGGATATCATTTGCTCAGAGTTGTGCAGCCTGTAAGGAATGGAGCTGTGATTTGAACCTGGATCTGACACCAGAGCCTGATCATGATGCCACTCCTCTCTCCCCCCAAGACTGAGAAGTGGCTGTCACCATCCACGCATCAGGGAGCTTGCATCTGGGCTGGGGCCATAGGGTCTGGTACCTTGAGTGGGGACAGAGGTGCTGCATTAGAGAGCCTCCATTTTTAGTGGTTAAGAGCACAGATTCTGGAGCAAGTTGGCTTTATTTATTTATTTTTAATTGTTTTTTCTTTTTTTAAAGATTTTATTTATTTATTCATGAGAGATACAGAGAGAGAGAGAGAGGCAGAGGGAGAAGCGGGCTCCATGCAGGGAGCACGACATGGGACTCGATCCCAGGTCTCCAGGATCAGGCCCTGGACTGAAGGCGGCACTAAACCGCTGAGCCACCTGGGCTGCCCGCCAGTTGGCTTTAGTTTGAAACAATTCCCTCCCTGTCCTGCCAGCTGTAGGTCCCTGTGTGAATTACTTAGCATCTGGGTTCCTCCATTTCCTCATCTGTAAAATGGGAAAGATGATAGTACCTCCTGTATAGGGTTACTCTGAAGATTGTTAGCTAACTCCATGCAACATACTTAGCACAGTCACTGGCACATGGTAAATGCTCAATAAATTACTGCTGTTGCCATCATCTCTTCCTTGTGGCAGAGGCCATTAGCTGCACAGATCATATCTGGAGGCTGGAGAAAAGTCAACTGGGTGCACTGGGAGGAGTTGTCAGGCTAAGAGGAGATCAGAGGCATGGGGCGGTTGTGGTAGGGCTGTCACTGCCCTTTGTGGGCAAGTGCCTGCTGTCATAGGGAAGTCTGGTGCCCTTCCCTGGGAGCGCAGTAAGGTGGCTGGGTGGGGGCTGAGTGCTTGGCTCCCTAACGGGAGACCCAAGGACCCTGCCCCACCTGCAGACTGTCTAGCAGGTTATGGGGGAGGGGGTGTAAGGTGACACACCTCTCTTCTCAGTGCTGAGGGAGAGCAGTGACACTAACCACATCTTCCCTTTTCTATCCCCATAGGATTACACAATACGTGGCCTCCTGGGCAAAGCCACAGATGACTTCTGTGAGGATGGGCAGCTGGTGGAGAAGTCAACATATGGTGAGAGCCCACAGGAGCCTAGGGCAATGGGAGTAGCTATGATTGCCTTTGCATTTGCTCTCCCTTGATTCCTTACCCCTACACAGGCCACATAGCCCTCAGTGACTTTAACACACTAAGTTTGAGCTGGCTACTGGAGGGCTTTGGACATGTCACTCTGTCTTCCAGGTACAAATGCCCTGTGCTTCCCCTGTGCCTCCCCACCTAGCATAAATGTCACCTCAGGGAAGCTCCTCTCACCCACAGATGAATTACATGGACTCTCAGAACAGTAATCAACTAATGCTTAGTGATTTTTTTTTTTTTAATTGAGAGAGAGAGAGCGAGCGAGCAAGCCACGCTGCATGGGGAGGGGCAGAGGCAGAGGAGGAGAATTTCAAGCCGACTCTTGTTGAGCATGGAGCCTGATTCAGGGCTCAATCCCACAACTCCAAGATTGTGACCTGAACCAAAATCAACAGTCCAATGCTCAACCAACTGAGCCACCTAGGCACCCCATGATTAGTGATTATTTAATATCTGTCTTCCCACCACACTGTCATGAGAGCAAGGACCATGTCATTCCACTCCTGTAGTTCCATGCAGTGCAGAGCCTGGGACATGGAAGTGCTTGTTGGTTGGGTAGAAAGATGGAAAGGTGGATGGGTGGGTGGGTAAGTGGGTGGATGTATAGTTGGATGGTTTATTCTTCACTTCTTACTCTATGTTCTAACACTTTCTATAATATCTATTACATTTTCTTATTTGACTGATGTTTTGGGGCACTGACCATGTTCCAGGCTCTTGGAGGGGGGAGATACAATGAATCGGATGAGGTCCCTAATTTCAGTGAACTCAATCTAGCAGGGAGAGCAAACACACACCTCTGCATCTTCTGGAGAGGATTGTAAATGTGGCAGAGTAACACTATATATCTGTACATGTGGGTGTGTCGGCATACAAAACATGTCTAAAGACAGTTACCAAGTTGACACTTCTGGTAGGGAGGAAGCCAGAATTTGGAGGAGGGGCTATGCTTGTTAATGCTGATTTAAATTTCCTTCTTTCTTCCTTTTTTTTTTTAAAGATGTATTTATTTATTTATTTATTTATTTATTTATTTATTTATTTATTTATTTATTTATTTATATTTCAGCAAGAGTGCATGCACATGTGTGTAGGAAGAAGGGGCAGAGGGAGAAGATATTAAGGAGGCTCCGCGCTGAGTGCAGAGCCCAATGGAGGGCTGTGTCCCATGACCCTGAGGTCATGACCTGAGCTGAAATCAAGAGTCAGATGCTGTGGCACCTGTGTGGCTCAGTGGTTGAGCATCTACCTTTGACTCAAGTCATGATCCTGGGGTCCTGGGATCAAGTCCCGCATCGGGCTTCCCCCAGGGAACCTGCTTCTCCATCTGCCTATGTCTCTACCTCTGTGTCTCATAAATAATAAAACCTTAAAAAAATAAAAGTCAGATGCTTCACGCACTGAGCTACCCAGGTGCCCCCTAATCTAAATTTCTTAAAGAAGAGGAGTACTTACATAGATCCTCTTTCTCTGCTACTTTTCCCTGTGTGTGTGTATACGTGCTCTCTCTCTCTCTCTCTCAAATAAATATAATAAATCTTTAAAAAATAAATTTCTAGGGCAGCCCTGGTGGCGCAGTGGTTTAGCGCCGCCTGCAGCCCAGAGTGGTCCTGGGGAGTCTGGATCTAGTCCCACGTCGGGCTCCCTGCATGGAGCTTGCTTCTCCCTCTGCCTGTGTCTCTGTCTCTGTCTCTGTCTCTCTCTCTCTCTCTCTGTCTCTATGAATAAATAAATAAAATCTTTTTTAAAAAAAATTTCTTGGGGATCCCTGGGTGGCTCAGTGGTTTAGTGCCTGCCTTTGGCCCAGGGTGTGATCCTGGAGTCCTAGGATCAAGTTCCACATCAGGCTGTCTGCATGGAGCCTGCTTCTCTCTCTGCCTGTGTCTCTGCCTCTCTCAGTGTCTCTCATGAATAAATAAATAAAATCTTTAAAAAATAAATAAAAAAATGGTCAGCCCCAATGGCGCAGCGGTTTAGCGCCGCCTGCAGTCCGGGGTGTGGTCCTGGAGGCGTCGGGGGCTTCCTGCAGGGAGCCTGCTTCTCCCTCTGCCTATGTCTCTGCCTCTCTCTCTGAATAAATAAATCTTTAAAAAAAAAAAAAGTTTAAGATTCATATGTCAATTATGTAACTAAAAGATACTGTTAAAACCGAAGCAAATTAAATGCTAGGGAAGAGACCCAGGTACAGATCGGCAGCAGCCAGTAGAAAGAAGTGATGTGCTCTAGGAGGGCTTCTTGGAGGAGGCTACATTTGAACTGGGCTGTAAATGAGGTGGGGGGAGGAAGTGGTGGGTACATTTCAGGTAAGACAACAGCATGAATAAAGCCAGACAGAAGGGATAAGAGGCCTAGGCCCTCCCAAGCTGGCAGCCCTTTGGTCATCACACCTGAGCCCAGAACTCTGGCCTTTAGAGCCAGAAGCTGGCGCCTGCCCAGATGGGCCACAGGATCAGCCTCCAGGCAGTTTGTATGCATCCCCAGGCTTAGCAGCTGCCTGCCCTAGTCACTCAGTGGGACCAGCAGGCAGAGCCACTCCCTATTCTTGCCATCTGTTTCTGCATTCAGATAGATGGTACTCTCCCTCCTAGGGTCTCTGACATAAACCAACAAACAAATTGGGGCTCAAGGGACTTGGCTTAGAATATTGGAGAAGTCAGGGCACCTGGGTGGCTTAGTGGCTGAGCATCTGCCTTCAGCTCAGGGCGTGATCCTGGGCTCAGGGATCGAGTCCCACTTTGGGTTCCCTGAAGGGAGCCTGCTTCTTTCTCTGCCTATGTCTCTGTCTCTCTCTCTCTGTCTCTCATGAATAAATAAATAAAATAAAATCTTTTTAAAATATATATATTGGATAAGTCTTATGATGGCTTTGAGTTTCCAAGAGAAACTTGTTGGGCAGCCCGGGTGGTTCAGCAGTTTAGTGCCGCCTTTGGCCCAGGGCGTGATCCTGGAGACCCGAGATCGAGTCCCACGTCAGGCTCCCTGCATGGAGCCTGCTTCTCCCTCTGCCTGTGTCTCTGCCTCCCTCTGTCTGTCTGTCTCTCTCTGTCTCTCATGGGTAAATAAATAATCTTAAAAAAGAAAAAGAAACTTGTTAACTTGGAGTCTGTGAGCCCCTTAATAATTCCTCACAAAGTTAAGTTCAGGCATAACATTCTGAGAAGAGGTCCTGGCTTTTGTAAGATTCTCAAAGGACTCTCACCCCCCTAAATGGGAACTCTGGGACTCCTCTGACTTCCAAGGATAGAGCTGGGTTGAAGGAAGGGAATTTGCCAGTTTGTTGCGGCCCTTCCTCAGCAGGTGCTTGTGTGCTGACTGTCCCCTGGCTTTTCCAGACCATGTGACTAGAGAGAAGCTGGACCGAATCCTGGCCCTGATCCAGGGCTCCCATCAGAAGGCCCTGGTGATGTAAGTGGGGCCCAATCCACACTTTCCTGAAAGGGGCCCTTGGGGAGGTGCTGCAAGAGTAAGAAGTGCCTGCTGGGCTCCATGTAGGCTCTGCCCACCCTGGGGCAGATTCCATGGATCTTTTTAGAGCCTAAAAGCAGACATGAACCACTTCTACCTTTCATAGCCCGCAGAAGTGTTTCTTTGTGCCAGACCAGCCGCTGGGGAGACCAGGGGGGAGCAAGAAGCCCCTGCTAGCGTCAGTGGGAGCATATGATTTAGTGGAGAGGAAAGTCAGGAACCCACATCCCAGGACATAGAGGCAGGGTGTAGCAGCAGGCAGTATGTGCGTGGAAGCTGGGGGAACTATGCAGAGGAGGGCAGAGCCTGCTTTGAGGGATTGGAGGGGACAGAGAAGAAGGGGGCTGGAGGAACAGGAAAGATGGAAGGCTCTTTATGAGTGGGTCAGGGCCAGGGGTAAACAGTAGGCCCAGCTCCCCATCCCACGCCAACCCCCTTCTGATCCCCAGGTACTCCAACCTGGACTTGCAGACCCAGGAGGCCTATGATATGGCTGTGAGAGGCTTAATCCGGCCCATGGATAAGTCCCCGATGCTGGTAACGGGCATCCGATGCCTCTACTTTGCACCTCCGGAATTCCTCATGGGTAAGTTGCCCCAGGAAGGTGGAGCAGTGCGGGGCTCCTGGGTTTGGGGAGTCACTGTGGAATGCCCTTGCAGAGGCCAGCGCGTGCTAGCCCTGACCTCTGCTGGGTAATGCACCAGGGGCCAGCTTCCTTCTCAGCCCTGGACTGGACTTGGCCTATCACATGGCACCCAGATCAAATGCTGTTCTGTTTGCTGCCAAGTCACCCTTTGAAGCTAGACCTCAGTGAGCAAGTTATACTTAACTGTTCATTTCCAGAGCCTCCAAGTGTTTCAAGTTGCAGTGGGCTGCAGTGGGCATCCTCACCACCCCAGTCCCACCCAGCTCAGCCCCTCCCTCCTTTCTTCTCTCTTTGTCTTAGTTACTTGAGTATTGACCAGGACTCTCCCAATAATAAGCACCTTATGTACCTTGTATTCCTCACAACCTCCCATTTTACAGCTGAGCATAGCAGGTCTTAGACCCGGGCAACCTTCTGGGAGTTAACCTGCCCAGAAAGCAAACTCTGATTTTGCAGTTCTGGGTGGGGCCCAAAATTCTGCACGTATGATAAACTTTCAGGGTTGGCCCTTGGGCTACACTTTGAATAGCAAAGCCTAAGGTTATCACACAGCCAAGAGGTATCATGGGTGTGGATTTGGATCAGAAGATACCAGAGGTTGTGCTCCCAACCTTCAGATCTCTTGTGTGTCCCTGGCAGAGGTGCAGTGCATGCATGAGACACAGAAGCAGCTGAGAAGGCTGGTGCATGAGATCGGCCTGGAGCTGAAGACCACTGCTGTCTGCTCCCAAGTACGGCGTACACGTGATGGCTTTTTCACTCTGGACGATGCCCTCCTGAGGACCCAGTGGGACTTACACAGCATCCAGGATGCCATCCAGGCTGCTGCTCCCCGGGTGGCAGCGCAGCTGGAGAAGAGCTTGAGGCCAGGGCATCCAGCAGCTTCTATGTCCAGGCCGGCTCTGGGACTCCAGAGTGCCTAGCTCTGGCTCAGGGCTAGAGAGCTGTTCCGGGCATTGAAAGGCCAGGTGGCTGGCGGGGCAGTGAATGGATAAGATAAGAATTGTTGGCAAGCTGGAATTGATAACTGTGCAGAAAGCAAGAGTAGGGGAAACTTTTCTACATGTGACATAAAACTCTGAAGCTGTAAGAAAAAAGATCCAACAGATTTGACCCAATTGGGGTCAAAGGAAAAATTTCTTTATGGAGGAAAAGATGATAAACAAATGATAAGACAGGTAAAAATATGTATGATATGTTTAAGAATGAGTATCCAAGGGCACCTGGGTGGCTCAGTCAGGTAAGTGTTTGCCTTTGGCTCAGGTCATGATCTCAGGGTTCTGAGATTGAGCCTGCATGGGGCTCCCTGCTCAGCGGGGAGACTGCTTCTTCCTCTTCTCCTCCCCCTCCCCGCTCATGTGTGCGCTCACTCTCAAATAAATAAATAAAATCTTTCTTAAAAAAAGAATGAGAATCTGTAATATATAAAGAACTCTTATAAAACAGTAAGAAAATTGGGCAAATGACATGAATTTGTGTGTGTGTGTGCGTGTGTGTGTGTGTGTGTGTAAACTCAAATGGCCAATAAACCAGAAATGATGCTCACCCTCTCTAATAATAAAAGACCTACAGTAGAAAATCATATGATTTTTCTTACCTTTCTAAACAATTAATAAAATATCCAGTATCGGTGATGATATGAGAAAATGGGCAATCTGTGCTATCAGTAGGAAGGTGTACAGCTTTGTAACCTTTCAGGAATAACTTGGTAGTATGTGTCAAAATTAAAAATACTCTGACTCAGTAGTTACAGTTTCAGGAATCTCTTCTGGCATAAGTTGCAGACAGTTACAGGTACTTAGATTATCATAGCTGCAATATAATAGTAACAAATAGGAAACGTCATTACCATCCATCAGTAAAGGACTGGTTAAATAAACAGGGCATACAGAGTCAAAGACTCTATCCTAGGGGAGCCTGGCTGGCTCAGTCTGTAGAGCATACAACTCTTGATCTTGGGGTTGTAAATTGGGTGTAGGAATTACTTAAATAAAAACGTTCTTTTCCGGCAGCCCTGGTGGCTCAGCGGTTTAGCCCCGCTTTGAGCCCAGGGCATGATCCTGGAGACCCGGGATGGAGTCCCATGTCGGGCTCTCTGCATGGAGCCTGCTTCTCCCTCTGCCTGTGTCTCTGCCTCTCCCTCTCTCCTTGTGTCTCTCATGAATGAATAAAATCTATAAAAAGAAAAAAAGACAAACAGAAAAAAGGAAAGTTCTTTTCCAATACTCAGGAAAATTATCAAAAACCAATTATTTTTTCTGTCAATTTGATTTTCCTAGGCTTTGGACACCTTGATCCCATGTGGATGGTTTTGTTTTGTTTTGTTTTGTTTTGTTTTGTTTTGTTTTGTTTGTTTGGGCCTGACTCTATCCACTTGGATCTCTTCCCTCTCAATATTATTCCCCTAATAATATTTTAGTCTCTATCCACTAAGTTGATGTATTCCCACTTAGAACATTTGGGCTAGAAGGAGCAACTTAGCATCCGGCTAAGGTTCCAGTTTCAGGGGGATGCCTGGGTGGCTTAGTGGTTGAGCATCTGCCTTTGGCTCAGGTCGTGATCCTGGGGTCCTGGGATCAAGTCCCACATTGGTCTCCCCACAAGGAGCCTGCTTCTCTCTCTGCCTAGTTCTCTGCCTCTCCCTTTGTGTCTCTCATGAATAAATAACATATTTTTTAAAAAACTGTTCAAAGGTTCAAATCTGGGCCCCAAGGGGAGGCAGTGCATATTTCTCACGACTGCTGTCACCCTGGGAGAGGAGGCCCCAGCCACTGCAGCTCCCTCACCCTCACAAGGGGGCATTGCACAGTTCAGAGCAGTGCTGAGCAGGTGTGGCTCTGCTGGCTTCTGGCTGCGGGGCCTCAGAAGCTCAGCTTCCTTATACATAACATGAGAATTGTGATCTTGCCTACCTGGTGGCCTTGTAACAAATGAAGTCATGGTGAGGTTCTTGCCCTGGTGCCTGGCATGTAAGACTTGCTCTGTGAGTGAGCCACCTGCTCGCTGTGGCTACTTTCTTCTGAAGAGTGACCTAAAAGAATTGTCACAGAGTCAGAGGCCTTCTCTCCATCCCTCCTATTTATCTGGCATAAAAATCAGTTAGGAATTTGACAAACACACCTCAGCCAGATGATCAAGGTCAACAGCAACAGTGATAAGTTGTGTTGCTGGTAATGTCCTCTTGATAAGATGTAATGAAAATGACCCTTTACCTCTGTGGTCTTCTTCCTAGTAACCCATAGCCGCAGTCTTATGAGAAAGACATGGGTCAGATTCGGGTAATGAGGCATCCTACAAAATACCTGACCAGTACTTCTCAAAACTATCAAGGTCGTTAAAAGCAGTGAAGTCTGAGAAACCACTACAGCCAAGAAGAACCTAAGGAGACATGATGAGTAGATATACTGTGGGATCCTGGAACAGAAAAAGAAGACTTTAGGTAAAAACAAAAGAAATCTAAATAATTTCTGGGCATTAGTAAATAGTAATGTATCAATATTGGTTTGTTAATTTTTTTAGTTTATTTATTTATTTGAGAAAGAGAATGAGCACAACTGGAGGGGAGGGGCAGAGGCAGAGGGAGAAGCAGACTCCCCACTGAGCAGGGAGCCCAACATAGAATTCGATCCCAGGACCCCAGGATCATGACCCGAACTGAAGGCAGATGCTCAACTGACTGAGCTACCCAGGCACCCTGGTTTGTTTTGTAACAAATACATTACTGTAAAATGTTAATAGTACAATAGTGTGGCAAACTAGTGCTGAGTGTATGGGAATTCTCTGTACTATCATCTTGATTTTTCTGCAAACAACTGTTGTAAAAAAGTCTACAAAAAAAAAAAAAAAAGAAAGAAAGAAAGAAAGAGATCGGGGTGCCTGGGTGGCTCAGTTAAGCATCCAACCCTTAATTTCAACTCAGGTAACAGTCACAAGGGTCATGAGAGTGAGCCCTGTGTCAGGCTCTGCACTGAATGGGGAGTCAGTTTGAGGATTCTCTCTCTCCCTCTTCCTCTGCCCCTCCTTAACTCCCCTCAGTTGTGCACTTTCTTTCTCTGGGTATCAAATAAACAAATCTTAAAAAAAAAAAAAAAAAAAAAAAAAGCTGGAGAGACTTTTGAGAATCCAGATTTTTTTGTTGTTGTTGTTGTTAGTTGAGAATCCAGTTTCTAACCCCAAACTTTGGATTCTGACGCAGTGGATCTGGAGTGAGGCCTGGAAATCTGCATTTTAGCAAGTCCCTAAGAATTCTGATACCAGAACTGTAAAAAACAGGGGCCCCCAGGAGCCAGCTAGGCATTGTCATTCCCCTCTGGTCTTCAGGAACCACATTAATGGCTACTTGAGGCCCATTTGAGAAGAGAGTAGCCAACAGCCATGAATGACAGGGCATGGTGTGCTAGTTAGTAAGGTTACTCTATCAGAGTATCACAAACCAAGTGGCTTCAACAGTGAAAAGCTATTGTTGGGATGCCTGGGTGGCTCAGCAGTTGAGCGTCTGCCTTCAGTTGATTTTATTGTGGCCTGATCTCAGGATCCTGGATTGAGTCCCACATGGAGTTCCTTGCAGGGAGTCTGCTTTTCCCTCTGCCTCTCTCTGTGTGTGTCTCTCATGAATAAATAAATAAAATCTTTTTTTTTTAAAGATTTTATTTATCCATTCATGAGTACACACACAGAGAGAGAGAGGCAGAGACACAGGCAGAGGGAAAAGCAGGCTCCACGCAGGGAGCCTGATGTGGGACTTGATCCCGGGTCTCCAGGATCACGCCCTGGGCCAAAGCCGCTGAGCCACCCAGGGATCCCCCCTTTTTTTTAAAGGCTCAATGCAGGGAACCCGACGTAGGACTCAATCCTAGGACTACAGGATCACATCCCGGGCCGAAGGCAGGCACCAAACCGCTGAGCCACCCAGAAATCCCATAAATAAATAAAATCTTAAAAAAAAAGGGCGGGGGGAAGCTATTGTCTTGCAACAGGCCAAACGTAGAAGGCTAGAGATCCAAGATCAGGGTGTCAGCAGGGTCAATTCTTTCTGAGGGATGTGAGGAAGTAAGTGTGCCAAGCTTCTCTCCTGGCTTCTGCTGATTTGCTGACAATTTTTGGTGTTCCTTGGTTTGTAGAAGCATTGCTCAAATCTCTGCCTTCAGGTTCACATGGCTTTTCCCCCCATGACATGCCTGTGTCCAAACTTCCCCTTTCATAAGGACACTGTTCAGATTAGGAACCTGCTGTACTCAGTATTACCTCTTCTTAACTAATTACATCTGTAATGACCCTATTAAAAAAAAATCACGGGGATCCCTGGGTGGCGCAGCGGTTTGGCGCCTGCCTTTGGCCCAGGGCGCGATCCTGGAGACCCGGGATCGAATCCCACGTCGGGCTCCCGGTGCATGGAGCCTGCTTCTCCCTCTGCCTGTGTCTCTGCCTCTCTCTCTCTCTCTCTCTCTGTATGACTATCAAAAATAAATAATTAAAAAAAATCACATTCTGAGGTACTAGGGATTAGGACTTCCATATGAGAATTGTGTAGGGACACAATTTGACCCACAACACATGGTTAGAGATTCATGTGGGCTGGCTCAGTGCTCCTCAGAGCACTATTGTCATATGGCCAGAAGATTCCCCCAAGGTCAGGGCATGCTCCATACTCCCCTCCACATCTGCTGTAGATTGCCTGGGGCAAGTGTCATGCTATGGTTAGTCCATGCTCCCTTAGGAGCTCTTCGCTAGGAGTAGTAGGGGTCAGAGACTCTATGCTCACAGACTTCTGTGCCAGCCTGGGGTAGCCGGGAGGGCTCAGGGCCCCAATGTATCTAGAGGGTGGCGATCCAGAGTCAGGAAATCTAGCTGTCCCCTCCGGGGCCTCTATCCAACTAAAAATTTAAACTTTTTACTTAATGGCACTGTATATAAGAAGTCTATCTCGATCTAATTCTAGGATTTACAAAATTTGGGTAGTTGGTCTTAGATTACAAAACAAATATGGTGTGCCTGGGGGGCACAGTCGGTAAAGCGTCCAACTCTTTGTTTCAGCCTGGGTTGTGACCTCAGGGTTGTGAAATCAGGCCCCACATGGGGCTCCCCACTCAGAGCGCAGTCTAAGACTCTCTCCCTCTGTCCCTTCCCACTGCTTGCTCTCGGGTTCTCTCTCTCTCAAATAAATAAATAAATAAATAAATAAATAAATAAATAAATAAATAAAAACAGAAATATATCTCTAGGAGTCTGTTGAAATGAGGACTTTGTCTACCTCATTCAGTAGAGCCACACCATGGGCTCCTAGGATGAGACATGTGTTTTTCAAGGCTCTTCAGAGAAACAGAACCAACAGGAAGTGCATATATAAAGAGAGATTTATTTGAAGAAATTTGATCATGTGGGGCACCTGGTTGGCTCAGTTGGTAGAGTGTGTGATTTTTGATCTCAGAGTAGTGAGGTGGAGCCCCAATTCGGCATAGAGATCCTATAAATAACCAAACAAACAAACTTAAAAATTTTATTTACTGATATTATTGTGGAGCCTGGCAAGTCCAAAATCTTCAGGGTAGGGCAGCAGGCGGCAGGCTGAAGACCCAGGGGAGAGTTGATATTGCAGCTCAAGTCCCAAAAGAGTCCAGAAACAGAATTCCCTTTTTTGTGGGGGATTCAGTTTCAGATTTTTGCTTTTTTTTTTCTTCTTTTAAGGCCTGCAATTGATTGAATAAGCCCCACCCACTCTGCAGAGAGTAACCAGATAAATCTACAGATACTAGTTTGTAAGTATCTGAATACTTGCCCCAAACTTCATCACAACAGGATGTATCTCTTTTTCATTTAGGAACACAATGCATACTCCCTATGCTGGCTGAAATGGTCCAAGAGGTGCTGTGGGATTGACCATCTGGGTTTGAATCCCAGCCCTACCTTTCCTCTGTGCGTGAACTGAGCCAGTAACTCCACGGGAGTGAGTCTTGTTTACCTCCATCTGTTGGGTAGAAGTGATGACAATGGTGCCTGTCTCGTGGAGGAATAGGATGAGCCAGGATGAGCCAGATGAGTAAATGCCTCCAGAGAGCTTTCTTTGTGCCAGGCCCTGGGCTAAGAGCAGTAACATATCTGATCTCATTTAATCCTCAAACAGGCCTAGGGTTTAGGCACTATGCCTATCCCTGTTTTACAGAAAAGGAAACTGAGGGCAAATGACACCTTAAAGACACCCAGCAAGGGAGTTCAGAGCCAGGGATCAGATCTTTGGTGTCCAGAGTGACCATTCCTAACCACTATGCATCCTGCCTCTCTGCTAGAGCTATTGCTGCTTTTGTGCTAGTGGCTTACTAACTAGTCCCAGGCCTGGCACACAGTAGGTGCTTAGTAACTGCGTTTAAGGAATTGAATACCCGTTGTGATATTGAGATATAATCAGAAATACAAATTTTGGTCTTCCTCCCCAGCTTCTGGCCAGAGCACCTAAAACCTCTGTGATTTCCTAAGTGATAAAGGTGAAAGGAACACCTTTTGGGTTTTGTTTGTGTGTTTGTTTTTTAAAGATTTTATAATTGGGACGCCTGGGTGGCTCAGTGGTTGAGCATCTGCCTTAGGCTCAGGGCGTGATCCCGGGGTCCTGGGATCGACATAGGTCCAGGCCTATGTCTCTGTCTCTCTCTTTCTGTGTCTCTCATGAATAAATAAATAAAATCTTTTAAAAAATTAAAAAATAAAGATTTTATAATCGCTTCTCAGTTTTTTTGGCTAAGATCAAGTTTTGTTTTGTTTTTTTTAAGATTATTTATTTATTTGGGATCCCTGGGTGGCGCAGCGGTTTGGCGCCTGCCTTTGGCCCAGGGCGCGATCCTGGAGACCCGGGATCGAATCCCACGTCGGGCTCCCGGTGCATGGAGCCTGCTTCTCCCTCTGCCTGTGTCTCTGCTTCTCTCTCTATCTCTCTGTGACTATCATAAATAAATAAAAAAAAAATTAAAAAAAATTGTTATTAAAAAAAAAAGATTATTTATTTATTTATTTATTTATTCATGAGAGAGAGAGAGAAAGAGAGAGTGGCAGAGACACAGGCAGAGGGAGAAGCGTGCTCCATGCAGGGAGCCTGATGTGACAGGACGCCAGGATCACACGCTGAGCCAAAGGCAGGCGCTAAACCGCTGAGCCACCCAGGGATCCCCTCAAGTGTTTTTTTTTTTTTTTCCCTCAAGTGTTTTTTAATAAAGATTTTATTTACTTATTTGAGAGAGAGTGAGAACACGAGTGGGGGAAGGGCAGAGGGAGAGGGAGAAGCAGGTTCCCCACTGAGCAGGGAACCGGAGGTGGGGCTCAAACTTAGGACCCTGAGATCATGACCTGAGCTGAAGGCAGATGCTTGACTGTCTGAGCCACCCAGGCAGCCCGAAAAGAACACCTTTTGCTATTCATAATAAGGCCCCACTTCAACCACACCTGCCTACTAATGGGAACTTCGTAAAAAATCCCTAAATGATGTGGTTCAGAGAGTTTCCATGTTGGGGAACACATCTAGGTGCCAGGCAGGTGGCATACCCGGAGAGGACATGGAAACTCCGAGCGCCTTCCTACACACCTTGCCCTGTGAGGCTCTTCCATTTGGCAGTTCCTGAGTTGTATGCTTTATAGCAAACTGGTCAATATAAATAAGTGTTTCTCTGGATTTCATGAGCTGTTCAAGCAAATTATGAAACTTGATGAGGGGGTCATGAGAACTCCCAATTTATATCCAGTCGGTCTGCAGTACAGGTGACAACCTAAGACTCATGATGAGCGTCTGAAGTGCAGACAGTCTTGGGGGATGGAGCCCTGAGCCCATGGCTTTGGTATTAACTCCAGTCAGTTAGTATCAGCACTGAGTTACATTGTAGGAAACCAGTCCTTGCCCATCGAGAATTGCTTCATGTAGAAACCACCACACATTTGGTGTCAGTAGTATTACATGCAGAGAGGAAACGGGTTTTTCTTTTACTTGTATATGAATTCTGTATGTGTGTGTTGATATGAGTATATGAATAACCCAAATGGTTAATTTTTTAACAAAGCGGAATGATAATATATGTGGTGTGTAACAACTTGCTTCTTTCATGTGTAATGGAGCAGGGCCATTTCTCCCTATCTGTGCACCAGGTACTGGTGCTCCTTCCTCCAGACCTCATATGGGTGGCCAGAGGTACAGGAAGGCCCCGACCTTCTCCCGCCTTGGGCTGTTCCTGTCTATAAAACACATAGCTGGGCAGCCCGGGTGGCTCAGCGGTTTAGTGCCTGCCTTCAGCCCAGGGCGTGACCCTGGAGACCGTGGATCGAGTCCCACGTCGGGCTCCCTGGAGGGAGCCTGCTTCTCCCTCTGACTGTGCCTCTGCCTCTCTCTCTCTCTCTCTCTCTCTCTCTCTCTCTCTGTGTCTCTCATGAATAAATTTTATTTATTTAAATAAAATCTCTAAAAAAAAAAAAAAAAGAACACGTTGCTGCCGGCAGGACGGGGGAGCTTTCCCAAAGGCCTGGGTTCCAGCCACTTTATTGAGAATTCAATTAACAGATATTTATTTAGTGCCCACTATTTTCCTGGTCCTGTTGTAGGCACCAGAAATACAGCAGTAAACAAGACAGCCCAAACATCAAGTAGAGATAGGGCAGCTTGAGAAGAGGTCATTAGAATAAAGAGCCAAGGAGGTCAGGCACGGAGCCAGGGAAATTATCTGGAGGAAGAAGCCTTTGAGGCCAAGGGAATAGCCAGTGCGGGTCAAAGAGTATCTGACTTATCAGGGGACAATAGGTCCTACACGGAGATGCAATATCCAGATTGGCTTGACGGCGTCTGAATAAGAATCACCTTGAGGACCTTTGCACCTGATGTGAGTGTCCTGTGTTGTCAGAAAACAGGACCTGGACCTTTTGTTTCATAATCTGCTGGATGGAAGATCCACCTAGGTTTTGTCATCTGTGCATTTTCTCAAACCTTCAGAGTTAAGAGCCAGGGTGACCAGGATTTGTTCCTTCAAAGGAATCCGGCCCTTCTGGGCCTCTCTTCTGGCACTCACACCAATAATTTCAAAAGAATGTAGAAGCAGGCTGCCCACAATGCCTTCTTGAAAAACTAAGCTGATGCCATCACTGTAAATTACTCCCAGGGCCCAGTGTCCATCCCTGGGGCCTGGCCATGTTTTGGGATCAGCAAACCAAGTGATTTGAAAAGAAAAGTGATATTAATAAGAGCAGCTAGCATTGGGATACCTGGGTTGCTCAGTGGTTTGGCACCTGCCTTCAGCCCAGGGCATGATCCCCGGGTTCTGGGATCAAGTTCTGTATCAGGCTCCTTGCATGGAGCCTGCTTCTTCCTCTGCCTTTGTCTCTGTCTCTCTCTGTCTGTCAAGAATAAATAAATAAAATATTAAAAAAAAAAAAAAAGCAGCTAGCATTTATTGTGGGCTTCTGCCGAGCCGGGCTCTGGGCTGAGAATTTCACATTTACCCTCTCCCATGATCCCATAATCATCCTGGTATGAAGGATACCATGATTAAAGTGCCTGGGTGGCTCAGTCGGTTAGGCATCTGCCTTCAGCTCAGGTCATGATCTCAGGGTCCTGGGATTGAGCCCCATGTCGGGCTCCCTGCTCAGCGGGGAGTCTTCCTCTCCCTCTGCCTGAAGCTCACCCTGCTTGTGCTCTCTCTCTCTGTCAAATAAATAAATAAAATATTAAAAAAAATAAAAGATACAAGTGTTTCTTTCTTTTTTTAAAGATTTTATTTATTTCTTCATGAGAGACAGAGAGGCAGAGACACAGAGGGAGAAGCAGGCTCCATGCAGGGAGCCCGACATGGGACTCGATCCCAGGTCTCCAGGATCACACCCTGGGCTGAAGGCAGGCACTAAACCGGTGAGCCACCTGGGCTGCCCAACACTTGTCTCTTTTAAAAAAAGAAAAAAGATACCATGATTGGGGCGCCTGGGTGGCTCAGTGGGTTAGGCCTCCAACTCTTGGTTTCTGCTCAGGTCATGATCTCAGGATCATGAGACTGAACCCCACATGGGGCTCCACATTTAGCATGGAATCTGCTTGGGATTCTCTCTCCCTCTCTCTCTGTGCCTCCTCGATACATACCTACTCGCTCTCTAAATAAATAAATAAATAAATAAATAAATAAATAAATAAATAAAATCTTTAAAAGAAAAAGAAAGATACCATGATAATCCTCATTTTATGGGTGAGGAAGTTAGCAGGGAGAAACACTCTGCCCAGGAGACAGCATCTATGTCTCAACAGGACCCTGCTGTCTCCCTGACTCCTGAGCAGGTAGTTGCTCCAGAGATCAGCTTAACCTGCATGTCAACTGCCTCTCTGATCTCAGTCACCTAGATCTGTGGATATACTGAGCCTCAGAACCAGCCTCTGCACCAACCCTGCTTTCTTGAGCCACATTCACTGCCCCAGGCAGCCTCCCTTCTTTCTGTTTAGCAGCTCCAGGCTTCCACCTACCACACCCTCTTACCTGGCCCCACCCTCACACCAAAATTCCCAGGGAATTTGATCCCCATATTATAGGTGGGGAAACTGAGGCACCAAGTCGGTACAGGCGAGACAGCCAGTCTAGGGTAGACTCAAGATTTGAACTGGATAGTCTGGCTCCAGAGCCTGTGCTCTTTATTTGTTTAAAAAAAATTAAAAAAAAATTTTTTTTAAAGATTTTATTTATTTGAGAGAGAGAGAGACAGAGACAGAAATAGTGAGAGTCAGCACAAGCCAGGGAGGAGATAGAGAAACGGACTTTGCCGTGAGCGGGGAGCCTGATGCAGGGCCCGATCCCAGGACCCCGAGATCATGACCTGAGCCAAAGGGAGACACTTAACCGACTGAGCCACCCAGGTTTCCCCAGAGCCTGTGCTCTTAATCCTTCTTTAACCATGGCCCCCGTCTTGACCTTGGCCCAACCTAGACCCAACCCAACTGTGCCTTGGATAGGTTTCCAAGTAGATTTTTCCTCCTGAGACTTTGAGCCAGAGGACATATGCATAACCTAATCTTATCTAAGAGTTGTGGCCCTGTTAGATAGGAAGCAAATGAAAATATATGTTTCTGCATGTAGAAAGTTCAGAATAAAGTCAAGTAAGGCTTGGATTTGCTGGATCCAATCCCAAACTGAGGAAACCTGACCAGAGGGTATATGCAAATTTCTGCTGGCTGGAAAAATGAGATAAATGGGACCCAGGTACATGGGCTGTCCCACCACCCCCTTTGGAGTCCTTATTGGCACAGAGATAATCAAGAGGACTCAGTGTAGCCCATCATGATCTTGAGATTGCAGGGGACTGGAGAACCCTAACTCATGACCAAACTGTTAGGTCAATATGCAGCCTCATTTAGCTGGGAAAACCACCAAATCCCTGAGGATGATAAAATATTTTCCTTAGGAGGTATCTTTAACCCTGAAAAGGCTAGAACTTAACAGTGATTGTTAAATTGTGCCAAATATGTTAGCAACGTGAGATCTGTCAGTTGAATTTTCAGTTGCATTATTGAGTTCATTATTTCAAGAAAGAGACTCTAGGGCAGCCCTGGTGGTGCAGCAGTTTAGCACCGCCGCAGCCCGGGGTGTGACCTTGGAGACCTGGGATCAAGTCCAGCGTCAGGCTCCCTGCATGGAGCCTGCTTCTCCCTCTGCCTGTGTCTCTGCCTCTGTCTGTGTCTCTATGAATAAATAAATAAAATCTTAAAAAAAATAATAATAAATTTTTAAAAAAAGAAACTCTATTTTTCAAGAATATGCAACAGCATGCACTTACTATGCATAAGATGTGTTCTTAAAAATACCAGCATCCTCATCAACAAACCTACAGGCCTTTGCATTTGTCAGTTGCCTGCCTGGGTGCAGCCCTGCCCCATGTGTTGGGGCGGGCCTTTGGTGGTAGAAGGTCCAGGGTGTGAACTCCAACTCACACTGGGTATTTTGACCTCTGTGAAGCCAGTCCACCCACAGTAAAAATGGGGATTAATACAGTCTTTTGACCTCGGTGAAGCCAGTCCACCCACAATAAAAATGGGGATTAATTAGTCTTTCCCCCATGTACTTCTGTGGGCCAGCCACCACTCTAGCACTAGTGCTAGTGTCAAAGAACCAGCGAACAGCAGCAAGTGTACATGGTGAGAGGAGCAGGTGGGAAAATAATGGGAGAAATGAGTGATTGAAAGGAACCAGGCAGGGGTGCCAGGGTGACTCAGTTGGTTAAGCGTCCACCTTAAACTCAGGTCATGATCTCAGGGTCCTGGGATTGAGCCCTGTGCCTAGTAGGGCTCCCGGCTCAGCAGGGGGTCTGCTTCTCCCTCTGCCCCCACCACATGCTTGCACAGCATGCATGTGTTCTCTCTCTCTCTGAAATAAATAAATAAATAAATATTTATTTATTTATTTATTTATTTATTTATTTATTTATTTATGATAGTCACAGAGAGAGAGAGGCAGAGACATAGGCAGAGGGAGAAGCAGGCTCCAGGCACCGGGAGCCCGACGTGGGATTCGATCCCGGGTCTCCAGGATCACGCCCTGGGCCAAAGGCAGGCGCCAAACCGCTGCGCCACCCAGGGATCCCATAAATAAATAATCTTAAAAAAATAAAATCAACGAGCAGAAATCTGTTCCATTTCTGTACATTAATAACAAAGCAGCAGTAAAAGAAATCGAAATTGATCCCATTATAAAACAATAAGATACCTAGGAATAAACCTAACTAAAGATGTAAAGATCTGTACTCTGAAAACTATAGAACCCCTAAGAAAGAAATTGAAGAGGACACACAATTCCATGCTTATGGATTGGAAGAACAAACATTGTTAAAATGTCTATATTAATCCCAAAGTAATCTACACATTTAATGTATCCCTATCAAAATACCACCAGCGTTTTTCACAGAGCTAGCACAAACCTAAAATTAGTATAGAGCCACAAAAGACCCCAAATAGCCAAGGCAATCTTGAAAAAGAGAATCAGGCTGGTGGCATCACAATTCTGGATTTCAAGGTATATTACAAACCTGTAGTCATGAAGACCATGTAGTATTGGCACAAAAACAGACACATAGATCAATGGAACAGAATAGAGAACCCAGAAATGGACTCTTAACTATATGGTCAAGTAATCTTTGACAAAGCAGGAAAGAATATCCACTGGAAAAAAGACAGTCTCTTCAACAAATGATGTTGGGAAAATTGGACAGCCACACGCAGGAAAATGAAACTGGACCACTTTCTTACACCATACACAAAAATAAATTCAAGATGGATGAAAGACTGAAATGTGAGACAAGAATCCATCAAAGCCCCACACGAGAACACAGGCAGTGACCTCTTTGACCTCGGCCATGGCAACTTCTTACTAGACACAGTGTCAGAGGCAAGGAAAACAAAAGCAAAAATGAACTATTGGGTCTTCGTCAAGATTAAAAGCTTCTGCACAGTGAAGGAAACAAACAAACTAAAAGGCAGCCTATGGAATGGGAGAAGATATTTGCAAATGACATATCTGATAAAGGGTTAGTATCCAAAATCTATAAAGAACATACCAAACCCAACACCCCAAAAGCAAATGATCAAGTTTAAAAATGGGCAGAAGACATGAATAGACATTTTTCCGAAGAAGACATCCAGATGGCTAACAGACAAATGAAAAGATGCTTAATTAACATCACTCATCATCAGGGAAATACAAATCCAAACCACAATGAGATACCATCTCACACCTGTCAGGATGGCTAAAATTAACAACACAAGAAACAATAGGTGTTGGTGAGGGTCTGGAGAAAGGGGAACTCTCTCACACTGTTGGTGGGAATGCAAACTGGTGCAGCCATTCTGGAAAACAGTGTGGAGGTTCCTCAAAAAGTTAAAAATAGGGACGCCTGGTGGCTCAGCGAATGAGCGTCTGCCTTTGGTTCAGGGCATGATCTCAGAGTCCCAGGATCAGGCTCCCCACATGAAGCCTGCGTCTCCCTCTGCCTATGTCTCTGCCTCTCTCTGTGTATCTCATGAATAAATAAATAAATACAATCTTTAAAAAAAAGTTAAAAATAGAACTGCTCTACAATTCAGCAATTGCACTGCTGGGTATTCACCCAAAGGATACAAAAAGACAGATTCGAAGGGATACATGCACCCTGACGTCTATAGCAGCATTATCAAAAATAGCCAAACTATGGAGAAAGCCCAAGTGTCTATCAACTGATGAAAGATAAAGAAAATGTGGCACACACACACACACACACACATACAGTGGAATATATATTGTAGGGATCCCTGGGTGGCGCAGCGGTTTGGCGCCTGCCTTTGGCCCAGGGCGCGATCCTGGAGACCCGGGATCGAATCCCACATCGGGCTCCCGGTGCATGGAGCCTGCTTCTCCCTCCGCCTGTGTCTCTGCCTCTCTCTCTCTCTCTCTCTGTGACTATCATAAATAAATAAAAATGAAAAAAAAATTTAAAAAAAGGAATATATATTGTATATATATGTATAATGGAATTTTGTGTGTGTATATGTATATATATATACACACACACACACACACAATGGAATATTATTAAGCCATCAAAAAGAATGAAATCTTGCCATTCGTCATGTTGTAGATGGAGCTAGAGTGTATTATGCTAAGTGAAATAAGTCAGAGAAAGAGAAATACCATATGACTTCACTTATGTGGAATTTAAGAAAGAAAACAGATGGAAATATGGGAAAGGCAAAAAATAGGAGAGAGGAAAACAAGGCATAAGTGACTTTTAAAAAAAAGATTTTATTTATCTATCTATTCATGAGAGACACACACACACAGAGAGAGAGAGAGAGAGAGAGAGGGGCAGAGACACAGGCAGAGGGAGAAGCAGGCTCCATGCAGGGAGCCCGATGTGGGACTTGATTCCGGGTCTCCAGGATCACACCCTGGGCCAAAGGCAGGCGCTAAACCACTGAGCCACCCAGGGATCCCCCCATAAGTGACTTTTTTTTTTAGAAGATTTTATTTATTTATTCATCACACACACACACACACACACACACACACACACACACACATACACACAGATGCAGAGACACAGGCAGAGGGAGAAGCAGGCTCCATGCAAGGAGCCTGATGTGGGACTCGATCCCCAGTCTCCAGGATCACACCTTGGGAGGCAGGCGGCGCTAAACCGCTGTGCCACCAGGGCTGCCCCCATAAGTGACTTTTTAAAAAAGATTTTATTTATTCCTGAGAGACACAGAGAGAGGCAGAGACATTGGCAGAAGGAGAAGCAGGCTCCCTGCTGGGTGCCCGATGTTGGACTCAATCCCAGGACCCTGGGATCACAACCCAAGCTGAAGGCAGATGCTCAACCACTGATCCACCCAGGTGTCCCCATAAGTGACTCTTTTTTTTTTAATTTTTTTTTTTAAATTTTATCTATTTATGATAGTCATACAGAGAGAAAGAGAGAGGCAGAGACACAGGCGGAGGGAGAAGCAGGCTCCATGCGCCAGGAGCCTGATGTGGGATTCGATCCCGGGTCTCCAGGATCGCGCCCTGGGCCAAAGGCAGGCGCCAAACCACTGCGCCACCCAGGGATCCCCCCATAAGTGACTCTTAATGATAGAGAACAAACTGAAGGTCTGAGGAGGGAGGTGGGTGGGGGATGTGCTAGATGGGGGTTGGGTATTAAGGAGAGCACTTGTGATGAGCACTGGTTGTTATATGTAGGTAATGAATCAGTGAAGTCTACTCCAGAAACCAATATTGCACTATATATTCACTTAAAATTTTAAAAACCCCAAAATACAAAATTGGAGCCAGTCTTCTCAAACCCTGCTGCTGGTTTATCAATTACATTTATGTGGCATTCTAAAACATTTCAACAATCTTCATAGCATCTTCACCAAAAGTAGATTCCATCTCAAGAAATCACTTTCTTTGCTCATTCGTAAGAAGCACCTCCTCATCTGTTCAAGTTTTATCATGAGATTGCAGCAAGTCAGTCCCATTTTTCAGTCTTCACTTCTAATTGTTGTTCCCTTGCTATTCCACCTCATCTCCAGTGGCTTCCTCCACTATAGTTTTGACCCCTCAATGCCATCCATGAGGGTTGGAATCAACTTCTTCCAAATTCCCATTAATGTTCATATTTCGACCTCTTCCCATGAATCACAAATGTTCTTTTTTCTCCTCCCTAAGGAACATAAAGATTTTTTTAAAGATTTTTTTTAAATTTTTTTATTTTTTTAAAGATTTTATTTATTTATTCATGAGAATACACAGAGAGGAGAGAGAGAGAGAGAGAGAGAGAGAGTCTGAGACACAGGCATAGGGAGAAGCAGGCTCCATGTAGGGAGCCTGATGTGGGACTGGATCCAGGATCTCCAGGATCACGCCCTGGGCTGTAGGCGGCGCTAAACCGCTGAGCCACCGGGGCTGCCCCATGAAGATGTTTTTATTTAAACTTTTCCAGAGCACAGATAAAAAAAGGAAATTATTCCAAATATATATTTTTTCAGTTTCGTTGCATAAATGTCCTTAATAAAACCTTTCCAGAAGGTTTTCAATTTATTTTGTCCAGATCCATTAGAGGAATCATAATCTATGACAGCTATAGTGTTATAAAATATTTTTCTTTTTTTTTCTTTTTCTTCTTTCTTTTTTAAAGATTTTCTTTATTTATTCATGAGAGACAGAGAGAGAGAGAGAGAGAGAGAGAGGCAGAGACTCAGGCAGAGTGAGAAGCAGACTCCATGTAGGGAGCCCAATGTGGGACTCGATCCCGGGATTCCAGGATTATGCCCTGGGCCAAAGGCAGGCGCCCAACCACTGAGCCACCCAGGTGTCCCAACACATACATTTATCAATTAAGTTCTCTATCTTATATGGGCAAGGCTCATGGTGCCCCAAAACAACTACAACAGTACCATCAAAAATCCCTGATCACAGATCACCATGACAAACATAATAATAATGAAAAATTTGAAATATTGCAAGAATTACCAAAGTGTGACATAGAGACAAAAAGTGAGCAAATGCTAATGCTATTGGAAAAAGGGTGCCACAAACCTTCAATTTACAGAAAATACAATATCTGCAAAGTACAATAAAGTGATATGAGATGCCATGAGGTATGCCTGTACTTGTGCACCAGACCCCCTACCTTCTCTCCTCACCCAAGGTCATCAGCCCCCATTCTCCCTCTCTTGTGCTTCATGATTTCCTCTTTTTCTTTTTTTTTTTTTTTTTTTAAGATTTTATGTATTTATTCATGCAAGACACAGAGAAAGAGAGAGAGAGGCAGAGACACAGGCAGAGGGAGAAGCAGGCTCCATGCAGGGAGCCCGATGTGGGACTCACCCCGGGACTCTAGGATCCCGTCCTGGGCTGAAGGCGGGGACTCAACTGCTGAGCCACCCAGGGATTCCCCCCAGATTTCCTCTATTTCACTTGATCATTTCCATCGGCACACAAACATGCTGCTCTATCTCCTCTTAAAGACAAACAAGCAAAAGAGACAACGGCAGTTCCTCTAAAAATTAAACCTAGAATTACCATAGGATTCTGCAGTTTCACTTCTGGACATACACCCTAAAGACTTGAAAGCAAAGATGCAAACAGATATTTGCACACCCATGTATGTCACAGCATACACAGGCAGCCAAAATGGAAACAAAGCATGTGTCTACGGAAGGGTGAGGACACAAATAAAATGTGGTCCATCCACACAATGAAATATTATTCAAGCATTAGAAAGGAAGGCAGTTCTGGCACCTGCTACAACATAACTGAACCTTGAGGATTATGCTAATTGACATAAGCTTCTGGAAGACAAACACTATATGATTCCACTTGTTTTCAGTCCCCAGAGTCATGGAGTTCACAGAGCCAGTCATGGAGTTCACAGAGCCACAGTGGTGCCAGGGGCGACGGGGTGGGGGTTGATGGGGAGTTAGCGTTTAAGGGGGACAGAATTTCAGTTTTGCAAGAGGAGAGCTCTGGAGATGAATCATGGTGGTGGTTGCAAACAGTACAATGCCACTGAACTACACATAAAAAAGGGTTAAAATGGTCAATTTTATGTATATTTTACGCCTCTCCCCAAATTCCCAAACAGAAAAACAAACATTAATTCTTGACCTCATGTCTTCTTTCTCCAGTTACTTGGTTTCTTTAAGAGCAAACTTCTGGAAAGAGTGCCGTCTCTGGTGATTGTCCCCAGTTCTCATCCTGTGCCCCCCAGAGTCCCTCTAATCAGACTTTTGGTCTCCACTGCTCTGGAGAAACTGCTCTTGCCAAGGTCACAGTGAGCTCCTGGCTACACACATCAGCTTCAGGGGCCTTCCCCTGAGCTTTCTCCTCCCTCCCTGATTCTCTTTTTGCTTTTTTTGGATGGATCCCCCTCCCCTGAACTCTCCTCATTGGTGCCCCCAACCTCCTTCTAGCTTTTTTCTTGGCCCACAGCCTCCTAGGTGATGTCCCTCAGAAATCACATGGCTGTCTAAACCAGGGGATGCAACAGGGTGGGTGCGCCCATATATGTGTCTTGCCTGACCTTCCCAGGAGTTCCATCCCCAAATACCTGTTGTCCCGCCTCTTGGCCTCTCAAACCTCACAGAGCCCAAACCCAGCTCCTTATCTTCCCAGACTTCCTCATTCCAGGGAGTACAACTCCACCCTTCCAGTCACTGGGCCCAGATCCCAGCCCCCTTTCCCACACACCCTATACTTCATCCATTAGCAAATGCAGCTGGCTGTGCTTTCAACATGCTGTTGTTTCCAGAATCTGACCACTTAGAGCCATTTCCCTAGGTCCACCCTTATAACCCTTCCACCTAGTGGAGAGAGGGATTTTGTAAAAATGCAGGTTAGGAGCACCTGGGTGGCTCAGTAGTTGAGCGTTTGCCTTTGGCTCAGGTCATGATCCTGGGGTCCTGGGATCCAGCCCTGCATTGGGCTCCCCAAGGAGCCTACTTCTCCCTGTGCCTATTTCTCTGCCTCTATGTGTCTCTCATGAATAAATAAATAAAATCTTTTAAAAAATGCAAGTTAGTCTTATTTTTCTGCTCAGAGCTTTTCCCTGCTCACCCAGAATAGAAGCCAAAGTCCTGACAGTGGTAGCTTCTAAGGCCTTCACTCTCTACTCCCCACCCCTGTCCCTACCCCTTTGCATTGTTTGCCTTGCTGAGTTCACACTGGCTTCTCCACTGTTCCTCAAACCCTCCTGTCTCAGGGTCTTCTCCACTTGCTGGTCATCCACAGGGCCCCCACTCTCCCTTCCTGTGGGTCTCCACTCCACTGACACCTTCCTGCCCTGTTCATAAAACTGCCCCCAGAAGTCTGGCTGGCTCAGTGGGCGGAACAGATGACTCTTGATCTCAGAGTTGTGTAAGCCCCACATTGGGTGTAGAGATTATTTAAAAATTAACAATTTTAGGGGCACCTAAGTGGCTTAATTGGTTAAGGGGCCAGTCTTGATTTTGGCTCAGATCATGATCTCAGGGTGCTGGGATTGAGCCCATCGTTGGGCTCTGCATTCAGCAGGGGCAGTGTGGAGGGGGCTGTCTGTTCAAGGATCCTCTCTCCCCTGCCCTCCCCCTGCTCTCTCTCTCTCTCTGAAATAAATGTCTTTTTTTTTTTTTTAAAAGATTTTGTTTATTTGTGCATGAGAGACACACAGAGAGAGGCAGAGACATAGGCAGAGGGAAAAGCAGGCTCCCTGCAGGCAGTCCGATGCAGGACTTGATCCCCAGACTTTGGGATCACTCCCTGAGCCAAAAGCAGACGCTCAACCGTCTGAGCCACCTAGGCGTCGCCCCCCTCCCCAATTTTTTAAAAATAAACATTTGGGACACCGAGGTGGTTCAGTGGTTGAGTGGCTGCCTTCGGCTCAGGGCATGATCCCAGGGTCCTGGGTTTGAGTCCCACACTGGACTCCCTGTGAGGACTCTGCTTCTCTCTGTCTATGTCTCTCTCTCTCTCTGTGTCTCTTGTGAATAATAAAAACAACAACAACAACAAAAACCTGCCCCAGAGTAGGCCCCTTCCTGGGCTCAGGACCTAAATTCGAATTAATTCAATATGTCTTTGGGGGAGGAGGGGAAGGAGACCCAAATATTATAAACTTCAGGTCCCATCTATTTTCCCTGATTTATTCTTCTCCCTGGTACTTATCACCATCTGAAAGGATGGTTTGTCTTTTACTTGCTTTATTGTCTTCTCCCAGCCTTAAAATGTAAGCTCCACAAGGGCTGGGATATTTGCTTTCCTACTATTGCATCCCCAGAGTTTAGAGCAGTGCCTGAAAAAATTCTTGTTGAATGACTGAAGGTATGAATGAATGAATGAATATTCATGCCCAGATAACCACGGCTTTCAAGGTAAGAATTTTCTCTTACAGCCACCCCACCCCCCAGCCCTCTCCCTTTTCCCCTCTCTCTTCAGGGTGCTCCCTCTCTTATTCCTTCCTGTCCAGACCTCTTCTCCCCACCCCTCCCCAGATTTCGCTGCCCCAGATTGCAGCCTCATTAAAGGTCCCACTTTGAGTTAGAAGGACCCTGCATTCCTGGGGACCAGTAATATACTTAGGATACACAAATGTATTATCATAATAACGAGCTGACAAAATGGCCAATGTCTTTAGAGTCATTAAACCCACCTTTATAGCTATGATCACTTGTGAAGTGGTCACAGCAGGTTTTATTTTACCTCCATTATAGATGAGGAGACATAGACCTGGCAAAGTTCCTGCCAACCCAGCCTCCTGCATCTGTCTATATAGTAAGGCCTGCTGAGCTTCCTCTGTTTGGCCACAGACCAAAAAGCAAACAAAAAACCACTTCCAGCACCGTATCAACATCTAGATCTCTTCTGCAATATCTTGTCATTCCCTAACGAACCCCCTCCTTTGAGCACTGTAGCAAGAAGGGTGGGACTCTGGAGATGATGGACTGGATAGCAGGAGGGACTCACATTAGTCACAGGAGAGAAGTTCCCATCTGGAGGTGGGTTGGGGAGGAGGTTGACTTCCAGAGACAAGCATTAGGTGGGTGGCCAGGGTGTGACGGCATGGTGGCTGGGCTGTCTAGGGGCACCTTCCAGCCCCCTTGTGCTCTGCAATGCAGCCCGTGGTCAAAGCAACTCCCCACCAAGTGCTCTTTCACGTGGTCCCCGCTGCCAACCCCTGTAGGCACTTCTTCAGCCCCTGATAAGTCAGAAGCAAGAGCCCTAAGATGGCAAGACAGGCAGAGCTGCTCCCTGGGAAACCAGCCCGGCAGGTCTGCTGGTGCCAGGGTGGAGGGTGGGGCTGCAGGTCAGCTCTAGCCAAGTCACAGAGCTAACAAACATGGGGATCTGTGAGAGGGCCAGATAAAACCCCACCTTAGCTGGAGCTGGAGCTGGCTCTTCAGGGCCAGGGACTCTAGATGGGTTTGAATGTGGCTGTTCGGAGGCAGGGTTTGAGCGTACTTTATTATTGTGGGTTAGAAGCAATTTCACCAACCAGCAAGGAACACTCACCAGAGAGGTCATATACCATGAACATCTGGGAAACTTGTTAAAAAAGTACAGGCCTGCCCCAGGCCTACAAAATCAGAATCCCTAGGGTGGAGTTAGAGGCCCAAATCTTTATTTTTAAAAGCCCTTTCAGGTAATTGTGATAATCAAAGGTTTGGAAATTATTACCTGGACTTTAAAGAGCACGTTTTTGGAAACTTCCCCTCTGGGTCTACTGGTTACCTGTGTTACCTTGGGAAAGTGACTTAACCTCTCTGAGTTTCATTAGCCTCATCTAGAAAATGGAAATAAGTGAATACCTCTTAGGAATCTGTGCAAACACATGCAATAGTCATGCCAAGCACAAGGGTCACTGGGAATAGAGCAAAGCTTCCTGCTCAGAGGAATTAGGAGAGAGGGGGCTGAGGCTAAGGCCAAGGCCAAGGTGGTTCATTTTTGGCCACTGGCCTGGCCTCAAGAGCAGGGCTTGGGCAGATACAACTTATAAGAAGCACAGCAGAGATTTGTGGTTAAGACCTTGAGCTTAAGGGGTCAGAGATTTCTGGGTTCAAGTTCTAACTCCTCCTTTTATGAATGCATGACTTTGGGTGAGAGATTCACGGGAGCCTGGAAATCTGCTGGGGAGGCAGAACAGTATCATGTGGGCTGGGTTCTGGGGTCCCACAGCACAGCTGCTAATTGGACCTGTGACCTGGAGCAAGCTACTCCACCCTGTGAGCTGCAGTTTGGAAATGGGGAGACTCCACCTAACGTGTTCTGTGATTGGGAGGTGCCAATGGGATAGTGCCTGTGACATGCTTCTCTCACTGCCTGACTGCCATGTTTCGTAAAGGGTAGCTGTTACCACCATCAACCCCTTGTCTGGGGAAACCTCCAGCTTGTGACTGGTTTGAGTGTGTGGTTGTCACCTTTCACCTCATTGTCAGTCCCTGTCCACCTGACACAGAGCTTTCATCACAATGCCTCCAGGGCGTCGGGGTTGGGGGCCCGTGGGCACCCTTCTCCCACCATAGTGGGGCCCTGGGCCCCTGGCCTTCCTCACCTCTCTCCCTCCCCAAAGTGTCCACTTCTGAGAAGAGCTCAAGTGGGGTGCTATTTGGTGACACTGTCTCTGTGAGGGCAGGCTGTCCAGAAATTAACCTTTCAATCCCTAGAAATGATGGGAATGCAGGCTGTGTTGTGTTAGTGCTGTAGGTGCTGCATGATAAATATTTCCAAGTAAGGTTTACACTAGATGTGCTCAAACAACCTAGGTCTATGTCAGAGGTACCCTTGGCCGCCAAGGAGGCACACCCTGAGCAGTGGCACCTGTCACTGTCCACATCTCACAACTGGTTGGCTCCTTACCATCTGTGGTGGGAGCTGGGGTCACTCCGGCCTCCTGGAAAGGGTACTTCCAGAGAGAACCCCACTTCTGTGTGGGGTGTGTTGAGGATCTTGTCTCTAGCCAGTGGCTCAGCAGGCCCAGACCATCCCACCAAGGCCTTCCTAGGGATTGCTACCCCCCAACCCCCCCCACCCCCAGATTTGGGAGCATCTCTGGGCAGACACTGCCCCCTTGAGGCCTCCGCCTGTCATGATACTGGGCTGAGCTGACGCCACATAAAAAGACATGGATCCAGATGATGCTTTCCTTTCCGGGGTCGTCCTCGGTCTCTGGAGTTCTGGACAGTGTATTCTTCTCAGCCTGAGAACCTGGAATCTGCCCTACTGCCATTTGTTGCCTTCCAGAAGAAACGCAACTCGGGGCAACTGCCAGGACACAAGTACATATAGACATAAGAGGTCTTGGGACTCTAGGCTTTCGAGGGTCCAGGGAAAAATGATTTTTAGTAATATTTAGAATTAAGGTTAAGGATAAGTTTTTTAATTTTTCTTTTAAAAAAAGATTTTATTTATTTATTTATTTATTTTTTTGAGAGAGAGAAGGAGCAGGCGGAGGGGCAGAGGGAGAGGGAGAAGCAGACCCCCTGTTGAGCAGGGAGCCTGATGACGTGGGACTCCTTCCCAGGACCCTGAGGTCATGACCTGAGCAGAAGGCAGACGCTTAACAGCCTGAGCCAGCCAGATGCCCCTGAGGATAAGTTTAGAATCAAGCAAAAATAAGTAGTAGAGAGTTAAGGGTAAAGGGGAGGAAAAAAACAAAGCAAAGACAGGATTAATTACAGGAAGGTCTGGATTACTTGGCTGGACTGAGAACAGAGAGAGTCAGCAGGTGGAGGTGTGGGGATGTGGGTTCTTTGGCTGAACCACCCAGTGTGATAGCATGGCTGTTGCAGAGAAAAACATGAGAAAAGAAAAAACACCAAGAATCCTTCCACATTGAATAAGCATTATTATTATTGTGGTGTATTCCCTGTTGTTTTTTCCTATGTGTCTTCTTTTATTTTTATTTTAAATTTTTTTAGGGAAGGAGAGGGGAGAATCTTAAGCAGGATCCTCACTGGAAAGCCCAACACAGGGCTCAATCTCAGGACTCTGAGATCATGACCTGACCTGAAATCAAGAGTCAGATTCTTAAGTGACTGAGCCACTCGGGCACCCCTTATTTTCATTTTCTTAAAGTTTTATTTATTTAAATCATCTTTATACTCCATGTGGGGCTCAAACTCGTGACCCTGAGATGAAGATCAAGAGTTGTGTGCTGAGCCAGCCAGGTTGCCCCCTATGTGTCTTCTTTTAATGTCTTCATTGGAGTTAATGTCCTAATTGGGTTTTTTCACTTCATAAGAATTAAATCATAAACCATGTGAATTACAGAAAATAAAAACTGTATCCATCTCCCTGCAAAAAAAGATCAGCCCCAAACGCAGAGCTGGGGTCCAACTGTGTCTGGGGCAGAGTCCCATCTGTACCAAGAGTCCAACTAAATAGTCAGCAAATCATCTCTAATTGCTGTCCAAGCCGACTGAGTCCTCAGTGCCCGTCTGGGGCCCGCTAAGATCTTGGCCTGGGGCCTCTGTCAATGTCATTTCCCCTGCTGGAATCCTGGCCCACATTCTTGTCTGGCTGACTCCCAGTACAAGCATGAGTGTCTCTACCCCGGGACATTCCCCCAGTGTCCCAAAATGGTTAGGTGCTGCTCACACATGCTCCTGTAACCCATAACAGCCTTTGACCAAACTATTGTCATCATTTCTTAGATCCCTGACTTCTGCTGGCAGGCAAACACTGTGTGGCAGAGACCCAGAGGCCATGGCTCGACAGCTCCTGGCACTGAGAGACTCAGCATGGACAGAGCAAGGAGAGTCAGCTGTCTGTGTGGAGAAAACTCCTCCTGGGGGCTCCCCCAACCCTGAGCCTGGCTGCTTACCTCTCCTCCTCTTCCTCCTCCACTGGAAGATGATGTTGGTTGCCCAGGAAGCTGAAAGGGAAAAGTCAGGTGAGGTGACAGCTGTGTAGGATCTCACATGTGAGAGGCTCAGAAAGCCTGTCCCAGTCCTGCATCCATATCCAGTTAGATCCAGCAGCCCTCTCTCATGACCTAAGAGGATGGGATCAGGGTCCCATTCAATTAGGCAAATACTGAGTATGTGTGAGGTGCAGGTGGCAAAGGTATCACTAGAGATGAATCTGACAATCTTGTCTTCAAAGGGCACCCAGTCTGGGAAGAAATCCCAAGAAGGCCTCATGGTGTAGGGTTCAGGTTGGAAGGCCAGGGTCTAGAGCCAGACAGACCTGACCTCTTGTTCCCACTTGGCCACTGTGTGACTTTGACAGATTGCTTCCCCTCACTGAGCCTGTTTCCTCTTCTACAGAATGAGGATGATGATAGAACCTATGTGGTTAGATGGTTGTGAAAACCCTGGACATGGGCACATGGGTGGCTTAGTGGTTGAGTGTCTGTCTGCCTTTGGCTCAGGTCACGCTTCTCCCTCTGCCTATGTTTCTGCCTCTCTCTGTGTGTCTCTCATGAATAAATCTTAAAAGAAAAGAAAAAGAAAAAAGAAAACTCGTAGACATTAGGATGCAAAAGTATAGGAAATGGTGAGAAATGCCCCCAAATGAGAATGCACTCTGGCTCTCATAGTCAACAAAGGCATACAGACACAACGAAGTACGTGACATCTGGAATGGGCCGGAGTGTGGACATGGGTCAGGCTAGCCCCTGAGGAGCACGAATGGGGCACTGGGTCCTGTGCGGCTGTCCAAGTCCTGGAAGCATGCTTCGGAGCTAGGCCCTTGGGGCTCAGATGGCAGCGAGTCCCCACCAAATATTCATATGCTTACCCTCATTTTCTGGTCCCAGCCTCCCTTAGTGGGTTTGGGCCATGTGGCTAGTTCTGGACAACTGTCTGTGAGCAGGAGTGAAGGCTGCTCATTGGGCCAAGTCAATTCAGACTTGATGTGTCTTCTCCTTTTCTCTTCTCCATGCCTTGGATACCAGCGGTAAAGCCCTACAATGCAGGGAGCTACCAGACCCTCATCAGACTTGCAGATTCGAGGGTTGTTTGTTGAGACAGCTAATGCTAACTGCCACACTGCATACAGTACTACTGTTATTTCTGCTTATAGAGGCCAAGTCAGTGGCCTGTGGTCACACAGCTCATAAATGGACAGAGCTGGAACCCACACCCAGGCCTGACTCACACGGCCGGTTTTTAGAAACCATGCTTACTTCACCTCATGACGGCCTGTTGTGAAGCGTTGCTATCACACCTAAGATTTTAAGATGTCCAGCAGGGACAGCCGGATGAGCAGCTGGGACAGTCAGAACACTTTTTTTTTTTTTTTTAAATTTATGATAGTCACAGAGAGAGAGAGAGAGGCAGAAACACAGGCAGAGGGAGAAGCAGGCTCCATGCACCGGGAGCCCGACGTGGAATTCGATCCCGGGTCTCCAGGATCGCGCCCTGGGCCAAAGGCAGGCGCCAAACCGCTGTACCACCCAGGGATCCCCAGTCAGAACACTTGGCTGGCTCAGTGTGAAATCCTGCCCTCTGGGTTGCACTGAGCACTTGCAGCACCAGTTTCACTTCTGCCAGGGCTGGTGGTTCAGAAGCAACACACAAGGGAGTCCCCTGCTTGGTGGAAGACTGCAGCCAAGGACTGGAGCCCTCATTGTGCAGATGGACGCACAAGGGAAGAATTCCTTCTGTGCCACTGTTTCACACTAGGCTCCTACCTGCTTGTCCCTCAATCCAGAAAGGCAGCAATGCAAACCATAAGCTTTGGAATTAGACTTATGCTTGAATCCCTGCTCTGCCACTTACTGGCTGTGTGACCATGGGTAAGTCACTTTGCTTCTCTGAGCCTCCACCTCCCCATCTGGGGATGGGGACAGCAATACTCATTCCTCACAGGATGGACTCGGGCATTAGAGAGAACAGATATAAGGTTCTCAGCACAGTGCTTGTACATGTTGGCTTGTTCTGATCCAAGGGGGGCTCTCTTTCTCCTGGGGAAAATCAGGGGGCTATCGGAGGAGAGGGACTCCATGTACAGATTCACACCAAGATTGCTTGTATATTTATTTACAAACGGCAGGCATACACACATGTAGATATCACCAAAACATTTCAGGAAATGTGGAGCAGGTAATAGTGCTTCCACACCATCTGCCTCTTCTCCAGGCTCCCTCCTGACTCAGATTGAGCTCTCTAGAAAACGGCTTCTGAAACTTTCTCACTGGGAAGCCTGTGGGTGTGCTGGCTGGGCTCTCACTGCCTCTCATGTTCAAATCTACCTGTCCCATCGGGCTGTGGACAAAGAACTGTGAGCCTTGGTTCAGTCGTTCATTTCCAGGCCAAATTCTGGATACAACTCTTTGGTGGTGACACCTCGGATCATGGCTGAAAGAAAAGAAAGAAGAAGGGATGCACATCCTAAGGAGGAAAGGGGGAGAAGGGCCAAAGGCCTGACACCTACCTAGGACCCACTCCTGAACCTTCTTTCTGCTCCCATAGTTGGTCGAGATACCCTCCTGCTATTCTCTCCAGACTTCAAAACCATGGGCCCTGCTGGGCCACCCCAAACTAGATTCACTGAACCCTCACCCCACTTCGCAGAGGAGTCAAACAAAGCTCCCCTGGACTCCACACAGAGCAGCTAGAGCCACCTGCTGAAAATGTAAATTTATATTTACACTGTACCTGAGGACTGCTGAAAACCCTCAGTCTTTAGCCTGGCCCAAGGGCCATGCCCTGGCCATTTGGTGATGCCATTCCTCCTCCTCCCTCAAAGACTCTTTCTTCCTCCTAAGGGAAGGAATGGCCTCCCAAGAGAAGGGTTTCCTGAGAGGCCTTCCCTGACGACCTTAGCTCATTCCTAACTGCCACCCTGTTTACACCTCAATATTCTTCTCCATCTTTGTTTCTATCATAGCACTTAGCACATTTTATAATTCCGCTGCTTATGTTCCTTTACCCATTGACCACCTCCCTCCCCCCGCAATACCAAAACATAAGTCACATGAGAACAGGGTCCTTTAAGGGTCTGGTTCATTGGAGTGCCCCATGCCGTGCAGTAGCACAGGGCAGGTGCTCAGCAAATATCGCTTGAACAAATGAGAGAAGATAGGCTGCCCTATCCTCTCTCTCCAGGTCCTGTGACCAGAGACAGGTCTCAAGCTGGGTTATATCTCACAAGAGCTTATGCCCTTAATCACTAGGCTACAGCCCTGGTCTTCCTTTCTCCTCGGGGCCTGATCATCCTCCTTTCTCTGTCTGTATCTCCCTCCTTCTGTTGTCTCCTTTCCTTCCCTGGGATCCATTCCCCACTGGAACAGAGAAGCCCTTCCTGCCACAGAGTCCTGGATGCTGACAGGCAATTCCACAAGACATGCTAAACTCCTGCAATGACCTGGTGGACATCCTGGCCCTGCACCCTGTCCCAAAGAGTCACCAGTTGCTGAACGCTGGAGTGCCCACTGACCTCAGCCAGGTAACGGACTGAGGCTACCCATGCATTTCCTTACTTCCCAAGTGGCCTGTCCTAACCAGCACAGACACCTTTGTGTGTGTGTCTTGTGTCTTGGCCAAGCCCTCTGAATAGTCAGACTGTGTTCAAAGAGGAACAAAATACTCCTTTAAGTCACAGAGTCACCCTCCTGTGACTTTCTGCCTCTGTGGCAAGTCAGCCATTTGAGGTAAGGGTGGTATCTCCATCAGTCTGAGTAGGGACCTAGAAGACCAGGAACCGTAGCCCTCAATCTAGCAGGTAGAGGAGCTCATGCTCAAATCCGCCTGGGGCTCTGAAGCAGGCTCCATGCTTAGGGGAAAAAACCCTAGGGACTCCTGTAAGAGCTGTACAGCTGCTTCGGGGCATTTGAGCAGTGGGCCAGCTGAGAAGGATGGGAAGGCTGGCAAGTTAGAGGGCCCAGGAGCAAAATCCAAACACCTGGGGAAATGGAGCCTCCTTCCCTCTGAGCCCTCGCTGGTCCTCTGGGGTCCTGCTGCTCACCTAGTTTGCCTAGCAGCATCTGGCCTATATCCTTGATGTCGTTATATTCATGGAGCTGGGAGATGTGGTCCTCCAGTTCATCCACACTGTAGCCTCTGGGGTAAGAGTTGGAGAGAAAGAGAGAGAGGGGATCTTTAAGAAAGCTGAGGAGGATCCAAGGTTCAGAGACTAACAAGGCATCTATTTTTTTTTTTTTTTTTTTAACAAGGCATCTATTTAACAAATGTTCACTAAGGGCCTACTAGGGGCCAAGACAGACTCTGCCCTCAGGAAGCCTACAGTAGGGCAGGGAATGTGCCTAGCCCCTCACTCCTGGTAAATGTCCCTATGCCCTTGGGGGGCAGCTCCCAGCCACAACTGGCACTATGCAACCAAGGGCGCAGCTGAGGGATTCACTGATGGGCACATGAGTGGCTAGTCAGATCCCTTCATGTGTGAAATGCACAAAGCTTGCTCAGTCTGTGCCATGTGACTATAGCAAGGGGCATGAGAAAATCCAGAAGTTGTGGAAGAGCCAGCTTCCCCCAGGCACAGAAAAGCCCACCTGTAGAGAATGGAGTCCCACATGAGCGTGAGCGGGGAGCAGAGGCAGAGAGGGACTGTGAGAGTGATAATCTCTGTTCTGACAGCTTTCCACTTCCTAGTTCCCGCTCCTCCCAGGCCTGACCGCACCCTACCCAAGATGGATTGCTGAGAGGGGATGGATCTAACAGCAGGGCACCATCCTGGTTTCATGCTAAGCTAGCATGGCTAGGTTTCAGTTACTGGGCTCTGGTCAAAAGCTATCTCGAGCATGTTGAGGAGCTCAGTGAGACTTACTCAGATATTAATTGGGTGATCTCCTTGTCCAGCAGATCCCTCTTCTCCTTCAGTTTCTGAATGTCAAGGCGCAGAGAATCCTTGCTGGCCCCATCAGCCTGGCCAGACTTGGGAGATGGCCGCTGGGTGGCACACAAAGTCATTAGCCAGACGGACCCATTATCCACAATTCAGAACCTACAAGTTTGCCCTCAACAGCCACTCAACCCGCTTCTGCTTGGTGACAGACAGCCCCCACCCACTAATGAGATTACATTTCCCAGCTTCCCTTGGAATTAGATGTAGCCCTCTAAGTTCTGGCAAGGGGAAGTTAATCTGAAATCATGTGTGCAATATCTGGGAGTCATTCTTCCAGGGAGAGGGCATGCTTTTCTCTGGCCTTCCTTCCTCCTTCCTGCTGGCTAGAATGTGGATGTAATGATAGAGCTGAACAGTATCTTGGGTGATAAGGTAGAATCGAAGCTGAAAGTGTGGTGAACCAAGATAGAGGCCTGGGTCCCTGAGGACTATTTAGGTCACCATTATTGGGGGCTTTCTTTTACTCCTGTCCAAACCCAATCCTAACTAAAGGGCTCACTCTGGCCCCTAATCTGACCCTAGATAATCTACTAGGGTGATGTCTACTTCTCGGATTCTCTTTTCAAGTCTATGATGTCGCTGGGCTTATGATTTTATTGGATAACAAAACCATTCTCTGGGGCTGCAGTTCATCTGCCCTCTTTGCCTCTAGAAGCTACAAGGGCCAGGGCTTGGTACACTGGCTAATCTTTAGGAAATATGTGTTGTATCTGAAGAAGAGGCCAAGGAAGCCATGGTTCCTATTCTTAGGGCAGGGGTTGTTAATCAGTGAGTTGACAGTGAATAAGCCCTATCTGCTAGACACTGGCAAAGGCTCCAGGAATTCAACGATGGACAAGACATCAAGCCTGGCCCCTGCCTTCTGGGAACGCATATAAAACACCCAGTAATTATGGTTTTCCTCCAGATATCTTCATTTAAAATTCTACTCACACTTCATCAGGAAGGCCCTCGCTGACCACTCCGTCTAAAATGGTCACTCCTCACTGGCTTACTATACTTTTGTCCTGATATTTTAAAACATCTATCACCACATGACATATCCATTTCATTGATAATATGTTGTTGGCCTTGTGCCACTGGAGTATGAACTCCATTGAGGGCAGGGACTGTGTTTTGTTCACTGTGCCCCAACAGTGCCTGGCACATGGTAGGCACTCAATAAAAAGGTGTCCAGTGAATGAATGAATGACAAATAATTAATCAACTAACAACAAGTCTGAAAAGTGCTTTTTAGGTGAAGTACAGTGTGCTAAGGGAGTGTCTAATTGAGCAACTGGACCGAGTCAGAAGTGGGGGTGAGTGAGGCTCCTCTGGGGGATCTCAACCCGAAAGGATGAGCAGGCATCACCTTGCTAAAAAGCTGCAAGGAAAGTATTCCAGAAGCGCACAGTATATTCAAATGGCAAAGGCAGGAGAGCGCACGCACGTCTGGGGGAATGAGAGTGGTTTTTTGTGTGGTGTGGAATGGGTGAGGGAGGAGATCATGGTGCTCTCGGCAAGGAGGAGAGACAGAGCCGACTGGGGGAGCCACAGGCAAAGGCCAGGACACTGCTTCTTCTTTGAATCTTGGTGGGCAGGAGGAAAAGAAGGCAGAAGGACTGAGAAATGACCCGGAGTTCCTCAGCAGAACAAGATGTGCTGGGGGAAGACTAGGAGGGGGCTGGGGATGGAGAGGAGGGCTGGGAGCAGCACTGACTTAACACTGCGGAGGGAGAGCAAGGGGTGGGGGTCACAGGCATACTCACAGGGGATTGGAAGGCCCCGCGGCAACTTTGGGAAAGTCCTGGTTGAGTCCTGGAGAGGAATCCGAAGATAAAAGGCTGATTGAACCTAGAGTCAGTCCGCTCTGAGAGGAAAGGGTTACGTGGGGGTGTGGGAGGTAAGGAGTGGGGAAGGGGCAGATATGGTCCGAGATGAGGGCAGGGATCCTCAATGAAGGGGCGCCTCTGAGACAGGGAGTGTGGGGGGCTAGATGGGGGTCTCGGGAAGTGATCTCTGGGACCAGAGTCTGAGGCACGGCAATGGGGAGTCAGGAAAGGGACTGTGAGGGGATGCGCTTTCGCCCTCCTATCCGCCCCTCGCCCACCTCCGGAGCCCTGGGGTCCGGGGCCCCCGTCTCGGCGGAGTATGCAGTGCAGAAGGGTCCAGGGCGGGGCGGCAGTGCGGACCCTCAGGCCCACCAGGTACTCGGAATCTTATGACGGAGACGCCGACGGTTAGATGGCTAGATGCGCGCGCACCCTGCAAAACCAGGCCCCGCCCCCCTCCCCGATGTGGGCGGGGACAGAGGCTGCGCGCGCAGCTTTCATTGTTACTCCACCTGCTCGCGGCAACCTAACCACGCCCATTCCCCCGTTCATGTTTCTCACCAGCCAATAGAATTGGAGCGTTGAGGCCACGCCCACCAGCTGCTACCTAGAAACTCTAGGGTCCCTCCTTTTCTGGCTCAGTCGCACACCGGCGCGGTGACTGCCGGAAGTGATTCCGCAGTGGTTGCCGGGATCGCGGTGATGTGGCCCCCCCTTACCCCTCCCCGTCCCGGGATGTCGGAAGAAACCCGACAGAGCAAATTGGCTGCGGCCAAGAAAAAGGTAAAACGTGCCGGGTCGCGGCTCCCTGACCCAGCCAAAGGCCCCTCGGACGGCCGGGCCGTGGCCAGAATCTTTGCTGCCCCTGAGGCACACGGGGCTAGCCCCGTGACGCCCCTTGGCGCCCCCCACCCCAAGTCGTCTCAGCCAGTCCCGCCCCCCGGCAGCCCAGCCCCCGCCCTCGCCCGCCGCCCCCGGGTGACTTTGGGCTGGTGACTCCCCGGGCTCCCTGCTCCAGGTTTGGCCCTAGACTTCTGCCACCCAGAAGCGGAGGACCTGGGCTCTCCAGGCCGGTCCCGGTGTCCAGGGACCTCGGTCCCAGCCCTGCTTTCCCCTCCCCCACCGCGGAGCGGCGACTCGGGCGTTGGTAGGGAGGAGGGGAATGTAGTTAAGTTACGTCACAATCCCCCTCGGAACTGTCATTAGCGCCAGGAGCCCCGGTGTTTGGTCTTACTACCCAGTCTCCCAGTGTTTTCATACCCTTTCCGGTTTCTCCGGTCGCGGCGCAAATTTCCAGCTTGAAGGGGACTGGGGACTATGGGACCTAGGTGGGAGAGGTTTCAGGAGCCCTTACTCTAGACTGTACCCCATCCTTAAACATTGACTACACCAGTGATCATGGAACATTGATAACACCTTGGTGACAATGGGGAGAGTGTGTTTTCTTTGGTATGGTTTCCTTTTAGGTTTCTACTGTCCAGAAAGACTTTCACATATTAAATCTGAATTCTCTACCTCACATTTTAATTCCTTATGATTCTGGACCAGAGTCCCCCCCCCCCCCGCCTCCTCCCCCCTCTCCCCCATCAATCAGTGCTCTTTGGAGTGAGATCTGCTTATCCTCTGTGGAAGTGATCTCTGGAACCTGAACTTCATAGGTGGGAATCTTCCCCAAATCATCATCTCAACATGGAGTGTTCTGAGGGCCACAGGATAATATGGAACTGAAGCATCAATTGTGCTTGATTCTTTTGAGAAAGAAAAATCCTTTTATAGTAATGTACTAGGGATGACATTTGTGTAGATTTGTAAGATTATGATAGACTTCTCTCTGAAATGGTGCTTGGATTGTCCTCTTTCTGTTAGGTTTCCACATTCACTAGGTGTGTGCATTTACTACCTTCTGCCATCAGGCAGGATACGTTGATATAAAAGTTTGATAAATACCAATGTGCAGCTTTAACAGATTTGTAGGAAAGGACTCTAAAGTCAGATTACTCAGATGTTGTTTTTCCCCCCTTTTCCACCTCCACCTCTGGTTTTGCCTCTTGGCACCTGCTGATTTCATGGCATAACCCCAGAACTCAGAGTCAGAAGACTAAGTTTAAATTCCATTATTGCCTTTTCTTAGCCATGTTATCAGTCTATATCTGCAGTCACTGAGAATTACAACACCTTGTAGGGCTGTTGGTGGCATTAAGTCAGATGGCGAGTATGGGAGTATATTGTAAACTACAAAGTTGGACATGAATACAGGGGTTTATAGTTCTCATGAGCCCCACTGATTTTCCTTTCTGTAGTTGAGGGAGTATCAGCAGAAGAACAGCCCTGGTGTAGGAGCAAAGAAGAAAAGGAAGATTAAAAATGGCAGTAGCCCTGAGACTACCACTTCCAAAGATTGTCACTCTCCTGAGGATGTGAGTACTGGCTGGCCAGGTTCCTGGGGCCAGGGGTGTTTGAGGGACAGTAGAGGGTGGTGGTTGAGACTGTGGAGGAGATGTCAGGTACGGATTTGAATCCTACCTCTCCTTCTGCTGGGAATATGCCCTATCAATAAAGTTGGGGTAATAATGTCTTATTTAACACTGGTGACACTGGAATGAGATGGTTGATTTTTTTGTTTCTTTTAAGGGTTTATTTATTTGAGAGAGAGCAGGGGGAGGGGCAAAGGAAGAGGGAGAGAGAATCCTCAAGCAGACTCCCTGCTGAGCACGGAGCCTGATGTCTGGCTGGATCCCATGACTCTGAGATCATGACCTGAGCCGGAAGAACTCAGGAGTCAGACACTTAACCAACTGAGCTGTCCAGATGCCCCATTGATGTTGTTTTTATATTAATCCCTTAGGGCCTGGTGTGGGATAAGCATTCAGTCAAGGGTAGTCCTATTTGACATACTGATCTGGTGACTTTCCTCATCCCTGGCTTCAGGGGGAAGCCAGGCAGTGAGAATAGCCATGTGCCATCACACTGTCCCTACAGGAAGCACCAAAAGAGGCCCAGGGTGTAGCAAGGAGACCAAGCATTTGGGTTAGGTGACAGTGAATTTTGAGTCCATCTTTGCCACCAGTTTGCTGGGCGACCTCAGGAAAATCACTTCCTTCCCTGGGCCCAGTTTCCTCTTCTGTAAGATGATATTGTTGGAGCAGATCAGTGTCTTTCAGACCTCTAGCTGGAGCTCCCTTTGTTCAAGCGAACCCTCCATGGAAGTCTGCTTTTTAAAATGGAGATGCAAGCCTGTCAGATTTGTCCCCAGAGTCCCAGGTCTGAGGAGAGGGTCTGATGAATGTATTAAAATAACACCTGCATTGGGCTGGTGACCGCGTTCTCGGTCTCGTTCAGGGGACTTTTCCATCTGGGTACATTGATTTCTGCCTCCAGCACGGCAGCAGGTGGCTGTTTGGAAAGGCAGCACAGGCCATGGATTTGTTGCCCTCTCTCTTCTCCAGCATTTCATCTTCCTGAACCCACTTCTTCCTTCCCTGACTCTCTCACCTCTCTCTAAGCCACTCTTCTCTCTCCCCTTGCCCTTGTTTCTCCCTTCTCGCCTCCTGTAGATTCAGGATATTCTGAAGGTGCTGGTGTCCGACCTTAACCGCTCCAATGGGGTAGCGCTCCCCCCATTGGACAAGTGGAAGGTGAGGCAGTGCCGAACCCCCTCTCTGGCTTGCTCTCTCCCAGCTGTGCATGCCCCAAGGCTTCTCTGGTTTGGGGGAATACTTTGCCTCTGGCTTATTTTATGTTGCTGTCATTAACCCTCAGCCTGTTCATGTCTGCTTTTTTTTTCACCTGCTTGGTTGATTGGGTTTTTTTCCTTCCCCCACATCTTTTATCATTTTGAAGAAGATGTGAGACACTTCTTGAAGTTTAAAGGTAACTTGGGAAAGCTTCCAGAGCAGGTGTGTGGGATTTGGCTTTTTCTAGCCTTGGGTATGAATACCCAGTGGCGCATCAGATTTGGATTAAATAAAAGCAAACCTTCACACTTGCCCTTTGGGCACCTGTCCCCCAAAAGATGAATAGACTGCATAGCAGTTTGTCCTTTTTTTGAATTGGATTAGTTCATTTTGGTTGGAGAGTAGGTAGTGTAGGGTTAAGACAAAGGGAGTGTATGTTATAGTTACAAGGACTGAGGTTATTTTTTCAGAGGAATTAACTGGAAAGCATGTGAAGTTAACCAAACATGAGTGACCAGGACATCCCACCCTGCCCCTGTTCTCAAAAATCAGTTCAACACTGGGCTGTGTATTCAATGGGTCCTTGCTAGGAGAGGCAGTTGGCTAGGTGCTCAAGAAAAAGAGGTAAACCAGGTTGAATGCATACTTAGGGAGGCAGAGACCCTGCTGCAAGAAGCAAGGAAAGATGTGGCAACATTCCAGGTGCTTAACTGAGGGTAAGGTTGGTTCTAAATGAACTCGAGACTGATGGGAAGATTAGAGGCGGGTAGCATTCATCCATATGGAGAGTGGGGGAAAGGGAATCCCAGGCAGCGGGAGGGTGGAATGCAGGTAACAGTCTGCATTATGAGCTCACAGAGTATCTCCCAGAAAGTCAGGAAGCCTGGGTGGGTTCTCTGGACACGACGTTGGTACTTCCTCCTGGGACACTGGCCAGGCCAGGGGTGTAGGGCTGAAACGCAGCCACGTCCAGTTAGAGATGGGCATGGAGAGAGAGCAGGGGACAGAGCCCTGGGTGTTAGAGGCTTTCACTCCCAGGGACTGCTCACGCCTGGGTGGTCGGGTCTGTCTAGGTGCTGTGACTCATCATGTGGGCTCAGAGGAGCTGCTGAGAGGCACAGGGAGGAGGGGAGCCTAGGCCTAGGGCAGTCCTGAAGCTCGTATTTGCACTGAGTTCTAGGATTCTGTGCCCGCTGCCCGCATCCCTCTATTGTCCTGGAAAGGAAAACCCAGATTACTTTTGTGGGTTTTTTTTTTTTTTAATTTATTTATTCATGACAGACAGACAGAGAGAGAGAGAGGCAAGAGACATAGGCAGAGGGAGAAGCAGGCTCCATGCAGGGAGCCCGATGTGGGACTCGATCCGGGACTCCAGGTTCATGCCCTGGGTAGAAGGTGGCGCTAAACTGCTGAGCCACCCAGGGATCCCATCTCTTGTGGTTTTTAGATCCAATCTTCTATCAGTGATTGTTTCCCACTTAAGTTTTCTGTCCTGGCAATGCTGGCTTGTGGTTGCAGGATCCTGGACAGAGAGGTGATAGCATTTCCAGAAGTGGGGAGTCATGAAGAAATAAAAAAATATTAATAGTACATTTGGAGGAGTGGCGAGTGATTTTTTTAAATACCCCCATACTTTTGCTGTAAGACCTAAAATTGTGAAATAACTTGGTTGATCACAAAATCGTCATTATAGATATAGATATATATATTTAAATCCTCAGGTAATCACTTTTTTCTTTTCTGAACGTCATTGTATCTAGTGCTAGGGATCAGGGGGATCCCAAGATGCCAGGAGGCACCCAGAGCTTGCAGGGCCCAGGGCTGGAAGTGCCCTACCTCCCCCAGAGTCTCATGCCTCAGCCAGCTGCTGAGCCTCTGCTCTTATCTAGGATTCTGTTGAACAGGTTGTCAAGACAACGCCAGGTTCCAGGGTCAAAGGTCACAGCATGGACAGTAAACATGCAAATTGCTCAGATTCATCCTCAGCTCCCTGGGCTCTGCCGCACTTGCTCTGAGGAGGGCAGCAGATGCGTCCAGAAAGCAGCCAGCCCTGGGCTGAGAGAGAGAGACAGACAGACAGACAGACAGACAGACACACGTGTGGCCTCTTCCTCCCGCTCCTGGCCTCGCTGGCCAGGCCTTGGCTCCCTAGTGCTCCCCTCTTCAAACTTGAGCTTATCAGCCATCTTCCCCATCTCTCCACTCATCTTTACTCATCATCAGACATTAGATCTGTAGAGCCAGGTGCTTGGACTGAGTGTGTCAGACCTGAGCCTGGAAGGAGGCTGGGTAGGGCCCTGGTCAAGCAAGTGGGTTCAGGTGGGGAAGAGGGAGCAGTTTCTCTGTGCTCCTTGTGTCCCATTCCAGGATCGTTCTCCAGGATACCAAGAGTCAGAGGGCAGGCATCTTACCTCTGGTTTCTCAGGTTGGTTCCTGGTTGGTAGGTGTTTTGGAGCTAGGAGGTTGGGGTGGGTGTAGTAGCCATGTTTTTCTTTTCACCTGCAGGAGTAGGGTGAGGCTTCTAGTTGGGTAACTTCCTTCCCAGGAAAGGCCTGAATTGAACAAATACAGCCAGGAGTTGGAAGGAGGAGGGGGGGAAGGGAAAAGAGAGCAGAGAGGAAGGAGGCAAAGAGTGGAACTGACCACATCTCCTTCAGTACCACCACCCTCTGCCTGGCAGGGGCCCAGGGGGGTGTCACCCTGGCATTCCAGAAGAACAGGGCCTGCCTTCTCCCTGACTGGGCACCCTGTCTTCCACCTGCTGTGGCTGCCACAGGTCAGAGCATGGTACTGTCTCTTGCTGAGCTCTACAGAGAACAAGGCCCTCATGTGTTCATGAGGGAGGTCTTGCAGACCTTGCTTTGAGCTTTGGCCATCCAGAAGGCTGCAGGCGGCCCTCGGCTTGGGTGAGTCATAGCCGCACTCCAGAGTGGCTCCCAGCATGTGTGACTGTCACTCTGACCACAGCAATGCCTGTCCTGCCTGCTCTGCATCCCTGCGTCCATGGCAGCAAGGCACCTTCTTACCTGCATGGCCCCTAACCCCCTGCCTGCTCTGTTCTGTGACAGGCGCCCAAAGACCGCGCCGCTCCTGCTGCACCAACTGTTGATGACACCGTGTCACCTGGCGGTGTCCCTTCCCCCTGTGCTAGTCTCCCTCGTGTCACCAGCATGACATCAAATCAGGTTTGTGCCTCCTCCCCCTTTGCTGCCCCCACTGTATGTTCACCCCCTCCTCTTCCTCAGAGGACTGTACCTGCTTTGGGTCCTCTTCCCATTCTTCAGGTAGCTTGGTTCCTAGAGCAGAGTGCCCTTCTGGAGGACTGAGGTGGGGGAAGCCAAGACCAGGTCTTTCCCTGAAGTTTGGGAAGTTGGCCAGTTATCAGAATGAGTTTGCCTCCCCCTGCCCCTGGGTGGTCTTACCAGCAATTGAGTGACCACCTCATGTGTTTCTTCCTGAACAGAACCATGATGCAGAAAATGGTCCTATCCTCATAGATGAAAGCAAGTGAGTATCTCCTATGAGGGCAGTGGTCCCTGGGCCCAGGCATTGGGGCAGGCCTCTGCCTGAGACCCCCTCTTTGCCACTGGGCCTCCTGAACCCCTGACTTTCATGTTCATCCCCAGATGTCTGTCCTCTACCGAGAGCCTGCGACAACTTTCTCAGCAGCTCAATGGTCTTGTGTCTGAGGTACCCCAGCACTTGAAACCCAAAGTGGGGGGGAAATGGGGAGGGAGAATATGACAGAAAGAAACTGAGGCAGAGATTTCCCAAGAGGGAGGGAAGAGCTTAGGAGCAGCCAGCTCACTGGGTAATGTTTGCCTGACTCCTCTCCCCTTTGAAGTCTTCCCTTTGAAGCTCCCCCAGGTAAAGGGGTCCGACCTTGAGGCTGCTTACATCATTTGACCTCTCTGCAGAAAGTGCATAATGAGAGCTGCCCAGGAGGGGATGGATGAGGGGGAGCTAAGAACCAGGAGGAGTGGCACAAAGGAGGGGTTAGTTAGGCAGAAAAGTTTGCAGCTGACGGACAGGATGAGGAGTCAGAGGGCTTAGGTACTGGGGCGGGCAGAGCGCGCCTCCATGTGAGCCCTTTTGTGTCTCCTAGTCTTCATCCTACATCAATGGGGAGGGCCTGGCATCTTCTGCTAACATAAAGGATCTAGAGGTAAGTGGCACTAGACCATGGTCCTGAGACCCTGCAGGCCAGCCCCCACCTCCTCCCACAGTGGGGGCTGGGTGCCCCGCTGCCAGCCCAGACAGCCCCAACCCTAATGACTGCTCTCTCTACCTCTCCCCAACCCTCGTCCAACTCCTCCTCCTCCTCCTCCTCCTCTGCATGCGCCTCAGAGCCGGTACCAAGAGCTATCACTAGCCCTGGACTCCAGCAATCTAACAAACAAACAACTCAGTAGCAAGATAGAGGAATTGGTAAGAGTCCAGTGGGGTCCCCTGATTCCACACTGCCAATCTGGGGCTCCAGTTTTTCCCTGGGGCTCTGAAGAAAGGGGCTGGGGGACCCTGGTGCTAAGGGAGAATGGGGCGTCGGGGGGTTTGAGTCTCAGGTGGAGGGACCCCAGAGCATGCGGCATGGCTCTCTGTGGCTGCCCTCTTTGCCTCCTTCTGTTCTCCAGACACCCCTGCTTGAGTCCTCTCCATACTTGCCCCAGGGCTGTAGCCTCTGGAGGAAGCACTGGCTTGGCTGGTGTGCTCCTTCCCTGACCCAACTCCTAATTTGCTCCATCTTTGAACTTGGATGAGTCACCTTTCCTTTCTGGGCTTCAGTCTCCTGAGGAGGTAGAATTAGAGGTGTCCAAGGTCCCCTTTAGCTCAGAGAATCAGGTCCTTCTCATTCCTGTATCCCTGCTATTAAGAACAGAACCTGGCCTGTGGGTACTTAGGCCCAGGGTGCTCAGTAAATACTTGTTGAATGAAAGCACCCTTCCAGATCATGAGCTACCAGAAGGGTAGTCTCTTGCTTCACAACTCTTGTTTCTGGAGGTTTATCCCTGTCCTTTCACAAGGACTCTCATCTGTGTAGCTGTGAGCAAAACTACCCAAGACCCAAAGTCTTTTCTTGGGAGCTTGAGGAGACTCTATCAGTTCATGTCCACATGAAGTTTCCCCTTTGAAACCCATTCCTGGCCCCTGCCCATCCCTCAGTCTTGGTGTGCAGAGGGCAGTGAAAGGGAATAGACCGAGTTACCTCTCTTTGGCTCTCCCCACAGAAACAACAGAACCAGGAAACTCTGGATCAACTGGAAAAAGTAACATGATATCTTTTGTCTGCTGATTATGTGGCAGAGGGGTTTGGGGAGGATTCAGATGTAGAGGCCCATTCTCATCTTGGTCTGCTCCCAGCCTGGAGGAATAAAAGGCCCCCTTGTGTCCCCCACCCCTCCCCTACCCCTGCCCTCCTCCCACTACCTGCCACTGCGCCCCCCCCCCCCCCCCCGCAGTCTGGCCACATTGTTGGGCCTATCCTGTTCCACTGATGGCATATTTTGGGATCACGTCCTTTGCTGTTTCATCTCTACCCCCTCCCAGTCAGGGATGTTGTGTCCTCCTTCCTGCAGGAGAAGAAGGAGTTTGAACAGAAGCTTGCAAAGGAGCAGGGGTCTCTAAGGGAGCAGCTGCAGGTGTGTGGAGCTGGGATCTCCCTCCTGTCCCCAGGAAATGCTTCCTTCCCCTCTCATTAGCGCCCCTTTACTTTCTTTCCCAAAGGTTCACATTCAGACCATAGGGATTCTGGTGTCTGAGAAGACCGAATTACAGACAGCCCTGGTCCACACACAGCAGGCAGCCAGGCAGAAAGCAGGTGGGAGTCTAGACATCCTCCCACCCCATAGCCTGGCACGTTGGCAGGCCTTTGGTGGGATTCCTTCCTGGGCTCCTCTTTGAACTCTGTCATTCCAGGAGAGTCTGAAGATCTTGCTAGTCGCCTGCAGTCTTCCCGCCAGCGTGTCAGTGAGCTGGAGCGCACATTGTCTGCTGTCTCCACACAGCAGAAGCAGGTGGACAGGGTAAGCCCAGCATCTGACCCACCTGGCTGGAGGTGCAGCTTCCCCGACAGGGGAAGGGGAAAGGTCCCTTCCACACAGTGGAGTGTCTTCCTGCCCACAAGGCAGCACGGGCTGTTTCTTGCTGCTTTAAAGTTTTGAGGTGGTTAGAAGCAACCAGGGCTGAGCTGACTGTCTTGGGGGACTTAGCAGTGGTGGGGGCTGCTTTCTGGACTGAGCACTGAATGTAGAGTCCAGACCCTGAGAGACAGCCCTGCCCCCTTCGCTGGCTGTGGGCCTTGGCTGTGTACAGAACAGTCTTTTTCGTATGTTACCATTTGTATAGGAAGGGAAGTATGTGTGTAATACAAGGTGTGTGAAAGGAATTATAAAAACCCAGGGAGAGGAACAGATCACCTCTGTACAGTCTGAGTGGTGGGCCGTATGAACAGATCATTCAAAGGGACAGAGGATCACAATGCAAATTTAATTCCACTCCTTATCCCTGCTTCCCCAACCCAGGGAGAAAATGTAGGTGAAGAATCAGATGGACTGGATGTTTAATTCTAGCTTTCTGATGGGGATTTTAGGCAAACGACTGAATCTGTGATATTCTGTGTTGTTCACCTGTAAAAACAGACACAATCGTGCCTACCCCATGTGGTGGTCGCAAGGCTTGAATGTGATTGTTAGCATGGCAGCTGCTGACATGCTCTGTGAAGGGTCAGGAGTGTTCTGACGCTACTAGTAGTTGATAGCAGTGCCACTGTCTGGGCCTCTGCTGGCCAGCTCTGAATCTCTCCCACCCTTACCGAGTTCTAGTCCACGGCACATGACAACTTGGGCTTGGACATGGCTTTGAACAAAGTGTCAAGTGTGGCCAGGGTGGGTGAAGAAGTGTGGCTGCATCTTCTGCTGCCCAGCTCATGCCTGACCCTGCCTTTCTGTGTCTGCAGCACAACAAGGACTTAACCAAAGAGCGAGACACCCTCAAGCTGGAGTTATATAAGAACAAGTAGGACGGCGGGGCTGGCAAGTGGGAGGGCTACAGGGGAAGGGGGGCACCGCATACGGCTTAGAACACGCACAGAGCCAGACTCCAGGCCCAGCTGTGCCACCAGCACAGGCTGTGGCCTTGGGCCACGCGGGTCTTCTCTCTGGCCTGCTCGTTGGGCTTCATGTTCCCCGGGGGCCCCTTCCGACCGTTCTGTGGCCCCATGGCAAGTGTGGTGGGTTGATCACCAGAGTACTCCTTTCTGTTCTGTACTCATACCTACCTTTGCTCCCTCTGGCCATAGCAAAAACAATGAGGACCTGAAGCAGCAGAACTCAGAACTGGAGGAGAAGCTTCAGGTGATGGTGAGAGAGAAGGCAGCCATGCAGCTCGGGATGGAGGAGCTGCAAAAGAAGCTGGAGATGTCGGAGCTCCTGCTGCAGCAGGTGAGGCCGAAGCCCCAGGGAGTCTGGGTCCCATCTGTCTGGGGCCGTGGTCTCCCGGGATTGTCATGGCCAGCCTCTAGCCAGAAGCTGGAAGATTTGGGTCCTTGTTCTGGCCCTGCTATAGAATCCTGCTGCAGATGTTGATCAAAATCTACAAATTGGGGCCCTGTGCAGATCTGTGGACTCAGAATCTCAGGGATGGGGCTTTTTAAATTTTTGTTTTTTAAAGCATCCTGGTTGCAAACCATTGTTCTATAGTTGACAGTCACAAGGCTAGCCCATGAGTCCCCATCTGCTTCCTCTTGGAGGTGGGGCCACCAGGTCATCAGGGTGCCTGGGCCAAAGAGCTCCCCTCCATCAGTGTTTATTCACACAGCGATAATCTGCCTTCAGGTCACTTCCTTCAGTGGGGTTCTTCCCTCCCAATCAACACAGGAAAATTTCATCTCTTTCCTGAGACAGACCTTTAGATACTCGGAGGGAGTGTGTTTGTAGATGTGTCCTTGGCCCTCCCTCAGGTTTTCCCAAGCTCCACAGCCCCAGCTGTTTCTCACATGGTCTGTCACCCTCCTGACGGCTTTTTTCCTGCATGGGACCAATTGGTTAAGGCTCCTCTTATGGTCAGTCCCCCCAGAGTGAAACATGAATCTCCAAATTTGGTCTGTCCTGGGCAGCAGATAGGGCTCTCTACCCATCTCCCTCACCATCTCCCCATCCATTCAGCAGGTGTTGACTGAACATGGCCTCCGCCTGTTCCTAGGCTGGGTAGTCTAACAAATGGCCTGGTAGAGAGAGGAAGTGAGGGCTTGAGGTTGCTCTGAAGTTAATGGACACCCGCACTCTGGGACCTGACCACCCCATTTCTGGGACCAGGGCCAGTTTGTAGCCACCCTCACTATACCCAGTAAAGAACCTGGAAGAATACACACCAGTTTGGCGGGACTGGGAGCTAGAGGAGCACTTAAAATGAGTATTTAGTTAACAGAAAGCCTGTGGACCCAATACTAATGTAACGTAAAGATAGAGATCTGTATCAATGCCAAATTGTACGTTATCCCAGCTCAGATCCTTTTGGGGTGGGGTGCATTACTGCAACAACCTGGGCTCCCCACATCTAACCTTCTCCTTTTCCATTCTCCAGTTTTCTAGTCAATCCAAAAGCCCTGACAGCAGCCAGGAGTTACACCAGGCCCTGGAAGAGCGGACACAGCTGGAGGCCCACGTCGGGGAGGTGAGGCCTTGCAGAGCAGGGGTTGTAGAAGGTTGGCCCTAGGTGCTTAGAAGCTGGTTAGGCCCAGCAGCAGCCCCTGCTAACATCTGTGCCCCGTTTTGTAGCTGAGAGATTTACTAAAGCAACTGCAGCTGGAGAGAGACCAGTATGCAGAGACTCTGAAGGAGGAGAATGCCATTTGGCAGCAGAAGATGCAGCAGATGTCTGAACAGGTGAGATGTGACCTTCAGCGCCCCCACCTTAGGCTGCTTGATCTTTCTGGGCATCAGTAAAAGGGGAATCCTATCACTTGGTGTGCAGCCAGAGGTGGCTGTGCAATTTTTTATAGGTGGGAATAGAGAGGGCAATGGTCTTACTTCCCCCCACCCATGTACCCATCCCCCCTGTGCTTTGGGCAGATGCACAGATTGAGGGAAGAGAAGGAGCACAGCATGAGTCAGGTGCAGGAGTTGGAGGCCAACTTGGCTGAACTGAAGAACCAGATAGGTAAGCTGAGGCAGGAGGATCTGGGAGCAGGATTGGTGCCAGAGGGCTGGTGAGGATGCCTTCAAATGCCCTAAGGATGTGGGTGGATGGAAGGGGACTGTGGCCCAGGGAAAGAGGTCCTAGGAGTTGGCCAGGTTGGGCAGTGTGCCCGCTGGCAACCACTCCGAATTGTCCTGAGCATAAAAATATTAAAAACTCTTTTCGAAAGTGTCTTGAAAGAGTGCATATCCCCTGAGGGTGAGGGATTGTGAGCCAGGAAGCCAAGGTTTGGGGCGAGGAGGCCCAGTTAGGAGCTGTGGATCAAGAAGAGGGCTTTTTTGAAGGCACAGAGGTGAGAGGCCCCTAGCGTGTGTCCCCCTCCCCCTGCTCCCCACAGTGGTGCCCCCAGCCCAGGAGCCCCCAGCCAGGCCCTTGGAGGAGGAGCAGCAGCGGCTGCATGCCGAGACTGAACAACTACAGAAGGAGCTGGAGAGCCTGGCCGAGCAGGTGCAGGCCCAGGTGAAAGACAACGAAGGTTTGAGTCGCCTGAACCGGGAGCAGGAGCAGCGGCTGCTGGAGCTGGAGCGGGCAGCGGAGTGCTGGGGGGAGCATGCAGAGGAACGCAAGCAGATTCTGGAGAGCATGCAGAGCGATCGCACCACCATCAGCCGTGCGCTCTCCCAGAACCGCGAGCTCAAGGAGCAGCTGGTTGAGCTGCAGAACGGCTTCGTCAAACTGGTGTGTAGCCCTTCTCCTCCTGGCCAAGTCTTTTGGTGCTGGGCAAGACAGTTAACCCCTCTGGGCCTTTGTCTCCCCATGTGTAAAATGGGGGAAGGGTGTGTGCACCCCATGTGAAAATGGTGCCCTTGAAGGCACCCTGTGAGCCGGAGAGCCCTGCTGAGATGAGTGGGGCAGAGGTGGTGAGGACACCTGCCTCCACTCTTCCCTGCACTGTGGGAGGTAGACTCCATGTTCTGGGGTGGCCACTGACTCCTCTTCTCTCTCCAGTCCAACGAAAACATGGAGATTACTACTGCACTGCAGTCGGAGCAGCATGTCAAGAAGGAGCTGGCCAAGAAGCTGGGCCAGCTGCAGGAGAAGCTGGGAGAGCTAAAAGAGATGGTAACTTACCCCCCACACCAGCTGAGGAAGCCTGGAGGACAAACCTACCTGCTCGGAGGGTGGGAGGTTGCCCAGGATGGTGCAGCTCCAGCCTGTGGGGGATACCTGACTCCCGAGTCCTTCCAAGCCTGCCTGTGGTGCAGGCCCCTTGTCACTCCCAGCTGTCTGACTCTACAGAATGGGTATCCCTGGGCTGAAGGTCCTCATCCTGGCTAGAGAGCTCAGGCCCCCAACAAGAGGTCAAGAGATGGTACACCTCGGGTGGCTTCTCAGATTCAGCCCCGGATGCTACCCCCAGCTCCACCAGTCACTAGTCGCTTCTCATCTCTCAGCCTCAGGTGTCCTCAGAGAGATTAGCATTTTGCTCACAGAGGTGTCGAGGATTATTATTTTTTTAAGATTTTACTTATTCATGAGAGAGACAGAGAGAGAGAGAGGCAGAGACACAGGCAGAGGGAGAAGCAGGCTCCATGCAGGAAGCCCGATGTAGGACTCGATCCTGAGTCTCCAGGATCAGGCCCCGGGCTGAAGGGGCTGCTAAAATGCTGAGCCACCCGGGCTGCCCAGGTGTCGAGAATTAAATGAGAAGCATGCCTGTAGTGTGAGGCATTCAGGGCGCACTCAGATGTCCATGGGCGCACTTTGCTTTTCCACTAAAGTGAAAATAGAAGGTGGTCATGAGGCATGAGGCAGGGTAAGGGAAGTGTGGGTCCCTGGATATGGGTGCAGTCACAGAAGTCCTAGAGCGAGGAAGCCAGGGGCCTGGGCGGGCTGCAGAGCCTCCCCCTTTCCTCTCAGCATGGGTGCCAGCCTTAGTCCCTGGGTCTTCCCACAGGTGGAGCTGAAGAGCCAGGAGGCTCAGAATCTACAGCAGCAGCGGGACCAGTACATGAGCCACCTGCAGCAGTATATGGCCGCCTATCAGCAGCTGGCTTCCGACAAGGAGCTGCTGCACAAGCAGGTACTGCTGCAGACTCAGCTCATGGACCGGCTGCAGCATGAGGAAGTTCAGGGCAAGGTGGCAGCCGAGAAAGCCCTCCAAGAGTTACAGGAGACCCAGGTGAAGGGAGTTTGAGTACTGGGCCCCGAGGGGAGGGCCTGCTACCCGCGTCCCTTCTCACTCTTTCCTGGCCCCTCAGGGACGCCTGGAATCTGCCACCCAGCAGAACCAGCAGCTCCAGGCCCAGCTGAGCCTCATGGCTATGCCTGGGGAAGGTGAGTAGGAGAGTGTCCAGGGGAAGAGGACAGAGCCCGAGGAGGAGGGGTGACTTTGAGCAGCACAGAATCAAGTGTGACAGGAGCTGTAGGACAGTGAATTCTTCTTTGGGGATGCACTGGCCCCAAGCTTTGTTCCCTGGGCCGCTTTACCTCCCCTGTTGGGTTGTCTGAGGACCCTCCATCTGCCCTGACAGGAGATGGATTGGACAGTGAGGAGAAGGAAGAGGAGGCTGCCCAGCCAAAGCTGAGCATGCCAGAGAACCTGGAGAGCCGAGAGGCCGTGGTGAGCAGACCCCCGCTGCCCCTTCCTTGTCCCACCTTCCCGCTTCCCTCTGTGGTAACCCCCTCCCAGGGGCACCCTCCTTTCTTCTTGGTTCCCTCCCTCAACCTCTCTCAACCCTCAAACCCATGGGACCCAGCGGTCAGCCTCGGCACCATCCTTGAAGCGCAGATGTGCCCACCAAGGCCGGGAGAGGAGGAGCTTCTCTCTGCCTCCCTGCCACCTGGTCACCCTGAGTATCCCCCACAAGAGCACACACACGTCTTACCTGCAGGTGGCATTTTTTAACTCGGCCTTAGCCAGTGCTGAGGAGGAGCAGGCACGGCTGCGCGGGCAGCTGAAGAAGCAGAAGCTGCGCTGCCAGCGTCTGGCTCACCTGGTGGCCCCAGGCCAGCAGGTGCAGGAGGAGGCCGCAGCCCCCAGTGGTGACAGTGTGCCTGGGGAGACCCACCAGGCCCTCCAGGTGGCCATGGACAAGCTGCAGGTGCGCCAATCGCTGGCCAGCCCTGGAAGGGTGGGGCCACCAGGGCGGGCTGCCTGATCCTGACCCTGCTGCTCTGGCCACAGGGCCGCTTCCTGGAGCTCATGCAGGAGAAAGTGGAGCTGAAGGAGCGGGTGGAGGAGCTGGAGCATTGCTGCATCCAGCTTTCTGGAGAGACAGACACTATTGGTGAGTGGGAGGGCCAGCACCCGGGGGTGGGGGCAGCCCTGTGATGGGTCCAAGAGCCTGAGCGGCAGCCCGTGTACCCACAGGAGAATACATCACCCTGTACCAGAATCAGAGGGCAGTGCTGAAGGAACGGCACCGGGAGAAGGAGGAGTACATTAGCCGTCTGGCTCAAGACAAAGAAAACATGAAGGTAGGGGCCCTGAGCGTCACTGGGAGTGGTACAGGGCAGGGGTGGAACTCGGGGGTGCTCAGCACCTCTCCTTCCAGATGAAGCTGCTGGAGCTACAGAAACTGGTGCTATGCCTAGTGAGCGAGCGCAATGAACGGCAGGGCAAGCTCCTGGCAACTGCCCAGGACCCCGCAGCAGAGCCTGCTACAGCACCCCCAGCCCAAGAGCTTGGTGCTGCCAATGGCCAGGGTGGTGAGTAGAGCCCTCAGGGTGGGTGGGGCGGGGAGAGCTCGCACAGCACTCAGAGCCCTGTTTCTCTCTCTCTCCCTGACCCACAAAGATCTTCGAGAGGTGAGCCTGGCTGACAATGATAATGTGGCACCTCCTCAGGGAGAGGCCCTACCAGGCCACAGTGCCCCTGAGAACCCCACTGCACAGCAGATCATGCAGCTTCTGCAGGAGATGCAGAATCCCCAGCCATACCCAGGTTTAAGCAAGAATCCCTGCGTCCCCTTCTTCTACCGGGCTGATGACAATGACGAGGTGAAGATCCTGGTGATCTAAGAGCCTGACACCAGCAAGCAAAACCTGGAGAAGTGGGGCCGGGGGCTCTGCTCCCACCCTGTCCCTGCCACCCTATCATTCCTTCCCAGTTACCCTTTTATCCCTAAACTAGCAAGATAAGACCCCTGAGAGGGGTGTGAAAAGCCTCCTAATGGGGGGAGACAAATAGGTGCAGACCTCTTGCCACCTTGGCAAGGGCTGTGTCTTTATCTGGACTACTCATCGTTCCAGAAAAACAAAGAGCCAGAGGCTCAATAAAAACATAGTTTATTTAGAGGGCTCCCTTTCTTGGGGGGCAGGGGCTCCCTGGTGGCCTCCTCACCCCCACCAAGCAGTCCTTCAGAGGGGCTCAGGCATCCTCTATTCAGAGGCACTTTGGGGAACAAGTGCTCCCCCTGTCCAGCTCAATGACTGGGCAGCACTCTCCCAGGCCTTAGGACAGTTGGGGCTAACCCAGGCCAGGCAAAGGCATAAGCTGGTGGGGGGGGGGCTCCCTCCCCAGTGTATATACTGTACCTGTGTAACATTTTGTATATTCTGGGGATAGGGCAGCCCCCTGTATTATAGCAGAGGTTGGAACTGGCAAATGGGGAGGAAGTTCTATTAAATATTTGGGGATGAGGAAACTTATTTATTGATAGCATAGGACAGAGGAAGGAGGCGGGGACGGGGTTCCGCCCAGGTGACTCACAACTTCTGTTTGCTTTTTATTTCGGAATAAATGGATTTAGCCATACTGCTTAGCCTTGTGTGTGCCTGTTTCCAGTCACTGGCCCCTAGGTCCTGGGGTCTGCACTGTGGGCATTGAACAGGGAGCAGATCCTGCCAGCAGAGGGCAGACTTCTGGATTGTGCAAAGCCCCAGTGTCTCTGAGCCTGCGTAGCAAACAGAGCTGTTGGAGATGGTCTAGGCCGGTCACCCCCATGCTGCTTGGGGAAGCCTGGGGGATCCCAGGGCCCCTGCCATGCATGGGACTCTAAGGAGCACTCCTGTCTTAATGGTCCAGTGGCTCAGAGCCTGATCTAATCCTGGGTTGGGGAAAGCAGGGTCCTCGCACCAAGAGTGCTGCCTTCCAGTTCAGGCACTTTGCCCTCTCCATCACCCTGGCCCTCTGGTGGCCTGTTGTCCTTCCCCTGCACAGTGCGTGCTAGGGGCCCCCAATCCTCCCTCTGGGCTGAGTTGGTGCCCCTGCCCCCTAGAAGGCAGAGCAGGCTTCCCAGAAAGATAACCCATGAACCCGCAGGTGCTTTCCCAGTAGGCCCTGGAAAGGACAGGACCTCTCTTCACCACTCATCCCAACACCCTAGCAATGGTGGGGCCCTTCCCCACCGCTTCATCCCAAGGTTGAAGCTTTCCCCTTCCCCTGAACTCCACAAAAACACAAGCCAGCAGAGGACAGTCTCCCATCATCCAGAAATGGGTTTTATTCTCAGCCAAGAGACAGCAAGATTGGTGGCAGAGGACCACACAGCTGCCAGTACAGCGCCCCCCTGTGCTCAAGCGGGGGAGGGACGGAAGAGTGGCCGTCCACAGGCCGGGCATGACAGGGAGGCTCATTGGAGGTGGCACACTTTGGAGAGGGGGATGTCAGGGCGACAGTGTTCCCCTGTAGTTGGACCACAAGACTCCTCAAGGACAGCGTGGTGATTGGTTCCCAACACTAGAGGCGAGGCTGTGGCAGCCATATATGTATGTATGTGTGTGTGTGTGTGTGTGTATTTATAGTTATTTATAGAATGGGATAGGAGCAATACCACAGAGGGGCACAAGTTTTCACCAATATCACGCCTGGATGTGTCAGCTCACCACTACAACAGACTAAGTCACAGATGAAGGGGGAGGCTTTGGGACTGGGGAGCCACTGTCAAGTCACAGAACAGCCGTCCAGGCAGGCTTGGAAAGGGAGGTCTCCGAGGAATAGAGGGATCTGGTTAGAGGTCGAAGGGGGGCCTGGGGCTCTCAGGACGGGACGGACTTGCCTGACCCGATCGGCTGGCAGTTGGAGAGAAAGCAAAAAGAGAACGGAGAGAAGGAGGAAGAGAACTGGTAAGGCAAGGGCAGCCAAGCCCGGTGGGGTAGGAGGGGAGGGCAGGGGGCGAAAACAAAGCTGAGGGTGTGGGCAAGGGTTCTGGAATGGAGGAGAGAGAAAGGGAAGGTAGGAGGAACTGGAGGTGGGTGGGGGCCACAGCTTCCCAGGGGTCTTGGATGGAGGCCGGGGCGGCCCTCCCTCTGCCACGCACGCCGGTCTCTCATACACCACCAGGCAGTGCACCCACAGCTCCAGGCACATGCTCGGCCCCTCTGCCTTCCCTCTTTTCTGGCCCCCATGTCTTCCAATGTACTGGCCCAGGACCATCCCTAGTCTCGGAATGTGGGTCCTGACGCCCCATGCCACAGCCACCAGTCCTCGTGGAGAGAGACAGGAGAAAGAACAGTGTTTGAACCAGGAGGGTAAAGCTAAAAGGATGGCTGGAGGGGCACCTGGAGGCCCCTCTGGGTGGGCAGAAAGCCCGGAGTTCTCAGAAGGGACCCTGGGGAGGCAGGGAGGTCAGGCAAGCCGGATGCCAGCGGCCACAGACTTATAAGTCTAAGAGGGGAGCCTCAGCTGGCCGGGGGACCACAGGTCGCGTAGGTGAGGCTGGGCCCTTCCTGCTGGGGAAAAGCAGAAGAGCGAGAGTCAGCGTCAGGGACAGAGTGGCAGGTGGGTTGCTGGGCTCATGTGCGGCCCAACCAGGGTGGGACTCAGAAAAGCTGACTTGCCTAGATCGGTGGACACTGTCGTCCCCTTGGCTGAAAAGTGTAGGTCACCCCAGGAGCACCAGGCCTAGGCCCAGGAGCCTGAGGGCTGGCTTACGGTGCTTCATCTGGGACAGAGGACACTGTTGTTTGTAGTGCCGTCACAAGCATGACCATACCAATGAGGGAGAGGAACAGGCTGCATGATCCTACCTCGCCCCTACACTGTGGACAGGGCCCTCCAGCTTTCAGAAATCAGCAAACCAGAGCCTTCGCCCCAAATTGCTGCTCAACTGCTGGCACCATAGAGGAGGTGGGGCTGTGACCTCCTCTGCCCTATCATGGCCTCGGTTCCCAGAGCTCCTGAGCTGGGCGCTGGCTGCCCTGCCCCGACAGCTTGGCTCAGGTTGGACAATGAGTGTGGCACCCCCAGGACAAAGTTCCAAGCCTGGCTGGCTGAGTTCAGCCCCACGCACAACCCCCTCCAAGGTTCCTGCCTCTACACCATAAACCATGAGCCCTCTGTCCTCTCTGATGGCTCCAGAGAGCACCTGTGTCTGCCAGCTCGGGCGCGGAGCCTGTCCCAAGAGCTCCCCAGGCTCAGTCTTGAGCAGTGGCACTGAGTCCCGAGGCTCGCTGAGAGGGAGGTGAGAGAGCCAGCTGGCAGCGAGGACAGAAAGAGGAAAGAATAAGTCTGGAGCTGCAGAAGGGAGAGGGAGGGGAGCCTGGCTCTGAGGTCCCAGGTGCGCCCCCCAGTGTGGAGCTGGTGCAGCGGCGGGGGGGGGGGGGCAGACACACTGTTCATGCAGCAGGCAGAGAGGCATGTATGCACCTACCGTGGCTGACGCTCCTCAGGGGTCACTGATAGTGATTCTGAAAGACAGCACGAAATCAACATGGCAGTTCACACGCACAGACAGGGCAGGCCTGGGGGGTGGGGGTCACGCACACGCACACGCCCGGGCGTGCACACACATGCTGGGAGGCCCCACGGCCCCGCATGCACACGCTGACACACATGCCCACAGACAACACGCATACATCTCCCCCACCTCCCGCTGCCCAGCACCCTCACTGGCTGGCACGTGCAGCACGGATCCGGGGCATGCAGCCACTCGGCACATTGAAGCACACGCGTGGGCTGAGTCACGACACAGAAGCTCGCCCATACACAGGAGGCATTTGCACCAGCTCCCTGCACATTCGTGCCTGGAGTGCTCAGAGGGCCACCTGCAATGCTCCATAAGGGACAGGACTTGCTTTCTCAGGGTCCAGCTGTCATTTCTCTGCCAGAGAACCTTCCATGGCTCCCTAGTCCCCACAGCATTGAGTCCCAAGAATTTTTAAGGTTCTGCAGCCTGCCCCCACTGTACCCACGGCAACCTTTTCTTATTCTTCCTCATTTTATCTGCACTCTTCTCTGGCCAGCGGCTCTCCTCAATGCATCCCAAGCTAAACCTTTGCCCTCATTGCTGCTCCATACAGACGCCCCTGACTCCTCATCACCTGAGTCTTATCTCAATCAGCCCCCAGACCTCCCCTAGGTCAATCTGTCTTGAAGCATCCCAGACTGTTCTCTTCCCCGAGGCAAGGCGGTGACTTGCCAAGCATTTCCTGTATGTTAGTGAGACTGGAGTTAGAGCAGGTGCCAAATCTTCCTCTTCCCATATGTCACACCTGGGCATGTCAAATACCCTTAAGAATCTCAACTCATAAGAGAAGTTAGCAAAGTGCTCCTATAGCCACATCTGCAGTTTGTGGCTACAGTCTGAACTGTAGAACTGTAGACAGTTCTACAGTCACTGTCTCCCTTGATCCTCACACCAACCCTGGGAGAAAGGCAGAATGTTAAATATCATGTGGTAGAAGGGAAACTAAGGCCCTGGAAGAGAAAGTGATTTGCCGAAAGCCCAGGGTGAACCAGAACATCTGGACTCCAATCCAGCGCTCTCGACCAACTACCATGCTACCTGCTTTACCCCATCTGCTTTGGTCACAGATCACCATGGAAGCAAGTCCCATCTCTGCTTCATTTGGGGTTCATGGAGGCTAGACCCAAGAAGGCGAGGCCCTACCCTCCAGGCATGTGGAAACACAAGTGGTTGCTACTGATTTGATGTGCTTCTCCTCAAAGAATGTGGCCACTGGAAACAGGGATCAGAATGAGCTTCCTTGAAAAATGGTCATGAGTCAAGAAGGCAAATCCAAGGGACGATGTAGAATCCTTTTCCTTGGAAATCTCTGGGAAAATGGGGCAGCCTTCACCCACTCCTGCCTCCATACCCACCATGTTGGTTCAGGCCAGGTTGGGCCAGAGGCAGGGCAAAAGAAGAAAGCCATTAGACTGCCCCATGGCTCCCAGTCCCCTTTCCCAGCTGTTCCATGTCCTAGCCCGTGCCTGGATGCCATTCTTACACTCACACTTGTGTGCACGCCCACACACACATCACACACCTTGCTGGTCAGTCACAGCCTGGCCTCTGTTCCTGTGGGCCAGAGGCCAGATGCCCCCTGGGACAGCTCAGAGAGTCAGGACTCAGAGCAGCCCTGAGTGTAAGTGAACAAATTCCACATCTGGAGAGGATCTGGGTTCAGATCCCCAGACCTGAGGTAGGTCACCAGGGACTGGGAGAGAGAAGTTGAGGGCAGAATGGAGAACGGAGGGAGGAGTGCAGGAGACGGAGGAGCGCGAGGAGAAAGGAGGAATGCAACGGGTGGAGGAGAGAAGTGAAAAGGGAGGGAAGCGCCATGCAAGTGCTAGAAAGAAGGGGGCAGGTGGGATGAGTCCCATGGCCCCCTCCCCAGAAACGACCACCTCCGGGACTCAGCGCTCCCTGGGGGGCCAGGCTCCGCCAGCCCTCGGCCACACCTCCCGTGGCTCCAGCGTCCACGTCCACGTCCTAGCGCCCTGGATGGAGAGGGCGGGCTCTGGCCCTCCCTTCCTCCCGGCTACGCCCGCCCGGTGGTCTCTCCCGCCGCATTCAGCCCCTACTCACCTGGGGACCCCGGGCGGGGCGCGGTTGGGGCGCGAGGGCACCTGGGGGGGAGGACCGAAGGGGTCAGGGGAAGCCCCCGGCCTGGAGGGCACGGGGGGCGCCCCCCCCAGGGCGGACCCAGCAGGCGGAGGCCCAGGAGCAGGGCCCCGCGACCCGGGCCGGGCTGGGGGCACGGCGGGGGCTCGGCGCTGCGGCGTGGGGCTGGACGTGGGTGACCTGCGGATGACAGGGCGCGGAAAACAAGGAGGGAAGAGATGAGTAGCTCCGCCCTATCCTGAGGCCCCGCCCCAGCCCAGCGCCGGTCACGCCCATGCGCGGAAGCCCCGCCTCGCCGCGCCCTACTTGTTCCCGGAGGTTAAGCCCCGCCTCTGGCGGCTCCGAAGTTCCAGCTCCACCCAGCCCCGCAGCCAGCGCTTCACGGCAAGCCCCGCCCCGCGTCAAGCCCCGCCCATCTCTAAGCCCCGCCCCCTGCTCCAGGTGGGAGCCGCTCCGGTGACGCGGGCGCGCCACTGCCCGGTCCCGGCCCACCTCCCGCGGGCCCCGGGTTGGGGGGCTTTGGGGCCGTGGGGGCCGGCCCTGGTACCTGCGTCCGGCCGGTACGCTCTGCACCTGCAGCCAGGAGTCGTCCACGGGCGGGGGCATGGGCGTGCTGACAGTGGTCGTGTTGATATCGCCGATGATGCTGAGCGCCTCCTTCAGTGCGTGGTACATGCGCAGCATCTCGTCGCGCCGTTGCGCCTGCTCCGCCGACTCCTCCATCAGTGTGTTCTGGTCCCCGCACGAGTACAGGTTGGCGAGCAGCTCCGAGAAGATGAATTCCTTCGTCTGCGGGCGCGCCAAGAGAGGAGGGGCTAGGACCTGACGCCTGTCCAGTCTGGCCGCCTTGAGGGACTGTGCGCTGGACTGGGAGCTCGGTGGTCCTGGCTTTGCCACTCGTCTGAACTCAGAGATCTCCCCCGCTTTCCCGTCACCATGCTTGCCCTGTTCTCAGATGGTCCAGAGGGGAAAAGTGACCTGTCCAAGGTCATAGATATGGGAGGGCACTCAGGGCCTACCATGCAACTAGCACACCTAGTTATTCAGCTTTGTTTCAGCCTCAGTTTCCTCATCTGTAAAATGGGATAGTTATAACCCTTTCCAAGGACTTGCACAATCCACGGGGCCAAAATAAGGTAGATGACATTTTAAAAATTCCCAAGCCCTTGAGAAGCAGATGTAAATACATGCCTGGGTTGGGTGAAATCTGAGTCTCTATGTGTAGGTGGTGGGCTCCTTTATGCTCTACAGGTGCTACCTGGTGCAGGCCCTGGGATATTCATGGGGAGGCACTGAGGTTTTTACACCATAGGTCTGTGTCTCACTTATTCGTTATTTAAATATATGTTGAGCACCTACTCCTACTATGTGTCAGGCACTGTGCTGCTCTGCACTTTATATTCCCTTAATTCTCAACTCTATTATTATCCATATTTTTACATAGAGGGAAACAGAGGCTCAGGAAGGGTAGTTTACTGAAAGTCAAACAGAATTTGTGGCAAAGCCAGGATTGAAATACAGTTCTAATTCTCTGGGGGCCATGCTTTTTCACTAAGCCATGGGTGGTAGTGGTTCTGCAGGGCACGCTTTTCAAAACATGGTCAGGGAGTTCTCAAAAGGTGTGATTCCTAGTCCCTTTTGGGAAACATTTAAGCATGTTTGGAACAACTTGGGTATGTGAATCAAAATACAAAATAATATATAAAGCTCACATTATATTTCTTTTTGGACAGCTCTAGTGTGGACCTATACCTACCTCTCTAGACCTGATCCCAAGGGACTGGTCTGTGCCTCCCCCAGGCCAACCTAGCCACTCCCTCCCTGGTCCCAAAAGAGCACCCACTGCCCACAAAGTGTTGCACCCACATTGTTGATCATGAGGTGCATGATGGTCTTCGGCATGAGGTCACGCACGGTCTTGTTCACGATGGCCATGTATGAATCTACCAGGTTCCGGATGGTCTCCACCTGCCGCTCTAGCTGTGGGTCCATGGAGTGCATGAAGCTGTCTGAGCCATTCTCCTCTGTTTCGCTGGCCTGCCATTGAGAATAGAGGGCATCAGAGTGGCTGGGCCCTCATAGCCAGGTTCCAGCCACTCCCAGGGTCTCAGCCCCTTGAAGGGTGCCTGGAGAACTGAGTACAAAGAGCAAAGGGCCTGAACACACAGACACTGGCTCCTCCAAACATTCTGTGTTTGCACTCTGCCCACCCCAGTGTCTCTAAGGCACCCAAACCCTTGTTCAGCCTTATCTCCGCTCTCAACTTGGTGCCTAGAATTTGCCTCAGTCTCCCAGTCTCTCAATTAGCAAAGACCTTTCCAAGGCCCCTTCCTGATTCTAAAATTCTTTTTTTTTCTTGTTAAAAAGATTTTATTTATTCATGAGAAAGACAGAGAGAGGTAGAGACATAGGCAGTGGGAGAAGCAGGTTCCCTGGGGGTAGCCTGATGTGGGACTCGATCCCAGGACTCTGGGATCACACCCTGAGCCTAAGGCCGATGCTCAACCACTGAGCCACCCAGGTGCCACCCCCTTCCTTATTCTAAAGACCTGGCCAGAGCTGCTGCCAGGCTGGAGACACCTGGCAGAAGGTGAGAGAGGGGCACACTCACTTTCTCCTTGTCCTGGGAGGCCCACACCAAAGCCATAGAGGCCACGACACCAGCATTGCCACCACCGCCGCCGCCGCCACCAGCAAGCACAGCCAAAGCAGACACACACACAGAAAGGAAAAGATGAGTGAACCCAGGGCACTTGACCCCAACCCTAAGGCAACTGTAGACATCACCACAGTGAAGGAGAGAAGGAAAATGAAGGTAGCCACAAAACCCCCTGAACTATTCTATGAAGAGAATGAAGGAATTGCCATCTGTGGTCGAGGAGGCTCACAAAAAACTGGCTTTGGAGGACAGGAAGAAGGCTTAACTCTGATCCCACTCCAGTACAGGTAAGGGGGAGGATCTGTGCTATTTCTGAGCCCTGATGACATGACTTGGCATTGCTGAGGATAATGATTCAGGGCCCCCTATTAGAAGTAACTTGCCCCCCTCCCTGGCTTTCCACTCACCCCAACGCGTTCAGGATATACGCCAGCCCGCAGGAAAGAGGCTTTCCAGCTATCCACCTCCTCTTGCGTCTCACAGGCCAATTCCAGCTGCCGATAATCCTTGTAGACATTCCTGCAAGGTGGGGCAGGCGGCGAGGGGAGAAGGCTCAGAGACCCACTCACCCAGGTGATTAAGGGCATGCACAGATTGAGGACATCACACCTGGGGCCCAGTCCTGGCTTCCTCATTTCCCAGCTGTGTGACCCTGGGCATGTCCCCTCACCTCCCAAGCTTGTTTCCTTGCCTGGAAGGTGGATTAATAAAAACAGTTCCTGCCTCCCTGGGTCATTGTAAGGATTCAGTGAAATAAATGGTAAAATGCTCTATTAAAAAGATACTAAAAAGGAGAAGGGGGACTGAGATCTCATACGAAGGGCATCCCTGACTGTGCAGCCTCCATTGGCTCCCTCCTTGGCTCTCTGGGGACCTCCCTGATGGCAGCTGTACTGAACCCTCGGTCAGCCCTGGCTTGAGAGGTGAGAGGCCTGGTACTGTCACCAACCCTGCTGGACACTGAGCAACAAGGGGATCCGGCCTGATGGGCCCTTTGTCCCCCATGCTTAGCAGGGTGTCTTAGGCAGAGCAGGCGCTTACCAAGTGATTGACTGAATATTTGTCAAAGGAATGACTCTCACTGTGGGGCTTGGAGCAGGTTCCTCTCCTTTCTGCTCAGGAAAGGTGGTTTGGGGCTTGCAGTCTGGGGACCCACCTCTGCTCAGTGTTAAAGAGGGCAAAGATGTGCTTGCTTGACATGAAACCTTTCTCCACGTCCCGTAGCTTCAGATTGTCCACGGAGAGCATGTATTTCTTCTCTTTCTCCTGTGGATAGAGGTGGGAGCGATGGGTGAGGTCAGTGCCATGCCTCATATCCTAAGAGTGTTCCATGTGGAGGTTTGGGGCAGTGGGGGAGCAGGGCTCTGGAGCCCCAGGGCGGCCCTGGGCTTCTGGGCACCCGTGCCCCCTGCACAGCATAGGTGCTGTCTGAAGAAAGCCTGGCCACGGAGCCCTGGACCTGCTGAGCACCTCTGGTTCCCAGTGGCTTTCAAGCCATTCCCACCACCTCTGCATCCATGCCACAGCCCAAGAGGGCAGGGTGGCGAGACGGAGGGTGGATCCTACTCCCCCCAAGCAAGCCCTGGATGCTGTCCAGGCCAGCCCTAGCCAGGGACCCCTCACTCAAGCTTCTCTCGCCCCCGGCCTGGCCAATGGGACCTGCTTTAGCTAAGTTGCTGATTTCATTTCCTGACTATAGAGACAAGAAGGGGGGCCACCAGCACCAGCAGCTTCAAAGGGCTGGCTCAGCCCACACCCTCTCTTCGCCCCACCCCCCAGGCGCCCATGTGTTAGCAATCAGGCGCACAGCACAAGCCTGGAGATGGTATGTCTCTGTGTGCAGCATGTGTGTAGTTGTGTGTGTAAACACATGCCAGCTGGAGCACGTACCATATCACCACTGTGATGTGAGGCCACGTGTCTGTGTTGTGTAGGTGTGTGTGTGGGCATGTGTGTGCCTGACGAGGTGCCTCGCATGGCCATGTGTTGTGTGAGCAGGCCTGTGTGTCAAGGCGGATGTGTGCACACTTTCATAGATGTATGTGGCAGCTGTAAATATCTGTGTTTGTATGGAGTGTGCCTGTGGGGAACACTGTGGGCTTGCATGTTCATGTGCATATGGTTTGCTGAATAGGTTGAATGCGTTTGGTTTATTTGTAGTCATCTGGGAGGAGTAATATGTATCTGTGGATGGGCATGTGGGTGCCAGGCCTCCGTGCACACTAATGTGTGCCTGCTGTGGGCCAACATTTGTCTGTAGCTGTCCAAGGGAGGCTCGGGGGTTCTGCAGAGAAGGTACTCCAGGAGGGGGCTCTGGGAGGAGGAACCCCTGGTACCCCACGTGCCCACACCACAGGACCCATGCCGTGGCTGGGGAATGTCTGTGTGGATCTCAGGGACTCAGGGCTTGGGCATGAGCCTCATCCAGGATCTCAGGTCGGGGATGGATTTAGGGGGACCCTGCTCCCCAGTCCTGGCACCATCCTGTCCACCTCCTTCTGCCCTCCATACCCGCCTGGCCCGTCCAGCCACATAAAGCCTTCTTTATGCCAGGCGGGTGGCCGGGAGCCCCAGAGGGCGGCTGGGGGAGGAGAGAAGGAAGTTGCACACGCGGCCAGGGAACATCTGGAAGCGTTCGAGGGAGGCCCCGCCACCACCCGCCCTTGTGCTCTGGGGTTGGACTCTAGGTAGGAGCGGCCTCCTCCCCCCACCCCTCCCTTCCTGCCGGCCGGCCCCCTCCCCAGGCCCCTCCTTCCCAGCCACAGCTCCCGCTCACCCCTGCCACGTCAAAGGAGGCAGAAGGGGAGTCGGGAGCAGAGAGGGGACCACGGGCTGGCTGGGCTGGGGCTGGGGGCCTTGGGTCTCCAGGAGATGGGGCCGAAGCTCTCACCCGACGGACAGACACAGCTGCCTGGAAGGACCAGAGGACACCTCCACTCCGTCTACCCAGTGTTTAGACTATCTGTTCAGGACTCCCAAATTGTACAGTAGTCTGCACATTGGTTAGGCTGGGCTGGGTTAGACCCTCGGCGCCGCCGCTGGAGAGCTGGACTGACCCCCACCCGCCATCCCAGAACCGGAACCCGGAGATGGGGCAGGGGGCTGCTGGGGGGTGCAGGGGGTGCTGGGAGGAGGTGTAGAGGGAGGGGGGCACCGTGCTGTGAGACGGGATGGGGATGCTGATGGGTGGCAGAGGGAGACCGAGAAGATGGGGGGTTCAATGAGGACTATGGATATGGGGAGCCGCCTGTCTGCCCAGAGGGCCGCCCATGTCCCAAAGACTAGAGGGCTGGCAGCTGGGGAGAGAGGGGGACAGATCATCCTCCCTGCAGCCCAGACCACCTCCATGTCCGCAAGCTGTTCTAGTGCAAAAATCCACACACATGCAACACACACACACACATACGCACTCAATTCGACATGCACACCTCCACCACTCAGGCACATACATTCCCACACCCAAACTAATATCACACATTCATGCCGCAAGCACACTTACACATCTCAAGGCCACAAGCTTGTGCACACATACATACCCTCACAATGGAACACGAGCTCTCTCCCATGCTTACATCGCAAGCACACGCATGTTCTCAGATGCTCCACATGCACACTCTCCCTCCTCCAGCCCATTTGCTACATACAGCTTCACTTACACACCGAGAAAGGGCACACATGGTCTTCTCCCAACCACACCTAGATGCTTATAGCCCAAACACTCTCCTGCACCACCACCCCTCCCGCCACACATAACATCCATCAGCCTCACACACCCCACCCCCCAGCACTTACTACCCACCCCTACTGCACCCCACACATGCTCAGCACAGTTCCCACACACAACCCAACTCAAATGTACATACAAAGCTCAGAAAGACCCCACCACTCAAGGACGGGGTCCCTCTTGGATACTTTCTCCCAGAGGGCAGCCCTCAGCCCCAGGTCACACTGTCCCCTGGCCCAACACATAAGGACCCCCAACTTAAGAGCACCAGGAGTCCTAGGGCCAGTAATCAGTGCTCCCAGCCCATGAGGGGGTCTAGGCAGCCTGCCTGAGCGACAGAGCAGGAAGCGACACCCCCCCCCCCCCACGTCACGCCACCTCACACTCCAACCCTTCCAGGGGCCCCATGCTCGGGGAGAGGCCAGGGTTGGGGTAATGAGGTCCAGATGGCTTGGCGCCCCCGCCAGTGACGACGGAAGGCCCAGCCCAAGATGAGGAGGAGGGGGCCTTGCCCAGGGCGACGTGGAAGAGGCAGGGATCAAGGAGGGAGCTCAGAGACCAAAATCACAGCTCCCACCCCAGCCCCACTTCCCCACTGAGAGCTCCCTCTCCTCCGAAAGCTTCCTCAGGAAGAAGGTCCCCTCCCCCACTGGGTGGCCAGCTGGAGTTCATTACCACAAGTCTCCCCCCCAAAGCCCCAAGCCCTCCCTGTTCTCTCTGGTCACCTCTGGAATCCAGATGTGGAAGCCAAATAGACTCATTTTTAAAGGAGACCAGCAGCAAGGGAGGGAGGTGGCAGGCATTCTGTGAGCCCATGTGGGCAGGGAGGGGTTTTGTGTGGAGCCTCTGCAGGGCCCCATCACTCCTGGCCCCTTGGCCTGGAGGCCCTCAGGGCATCTCTCTTGTGCCCGTGGGGTCTGGGGGACTGGGGTGCAGGGGTTAATAGGGTGTCTGGCAGCTGGACATATGTGTGTGTCATAGGTCTGTGGGGGCCACAAGAGAGGCGGCACACCCCAGAGCAGGAAAACAGGAAGGCCACAGGGCTGGCGGGGTCAGGGAGGGGCACCCAGCACCCCTGCCTACCCTCCTCAGGGCACTTGGCCCCAAGCTCCCTGATCCTGCCAAGGCACCTTCTCTTTCCCGCCTGGATGAGCTCTCAGGATTGTCTGCCTCTGATCCTTGCAGGCCACCTCTATTCAAGGGGCTTTAATGGGATTTAAAAAAAAAAACAAAACAAAACTTTGTTTGTTGGGTGGCCCAATCTACTCCAAGCCCTTGGAGTAGTGTCTGAGCCTGAATCTGGCCCCAGCCAAACCCTTTGATGACCAGTGGCCCTTTACTCACCTCGTCATCCTTGTACCAGGACAGATTCTCAGCGGTCAGGACAAACCAGTACTCCTTGGAGCCCCCCTTCATGATGCCAATATTGTTGATGGTCAGCCAGCCCTTCCGGATGACCTGGAGGGTGAGAGGGCAGGGGGTCAGTGGGGAGAGGCCAGGACTCCCCCTGGAGGATGGGGTAGGCAAAGAGAAACACTCAAAAGCCCACCCCTCCTCCAGCTCTTGGAAGCCTGGCTGGGCAGGGAGGGTGTGGGCCAGACCTGCCCTGTTTTGAACCACAAGTAACAGACTGGAAGACAGAGGAAGGCATAGGTCAGCTCAGGATAGAGAGCCTTCTGATAGTCAGAGCCATCTGAGTAGGGGACTGGTAGCCTTGGTAGGGGATGAGCTCCCCACCGCTAAAAGTATGCAAGTAGAGTGTAGGGGGCCAACTGGGCAATGTCTTTTCAGCTTAAGATCCACTTAATTCTAAGACTTGTTTCTGATCTCAATGACTATATAAGTGCTGCTGCTGTCTCTGCCTAGAAAGCACTTCTCTCCTGTTGGCCTGCCGAATTCCTCCATACCCTCAGGGTATCAGCTCAAAAGTCACATTCTCAGGCAGGCACTCCCTGACCCCCAGTATAAGTCAGGACCCTCATTGTCGTCTTACTGTCCTTTACAACTCCCTTAAGTCTTCTCCTATGACAATGACTGAGGTTTCAAGATTGTGTGTCATGTGTATGTCTGTGTGTGTCTGTGTGTGAGAGAGAAAGAGCGAGAGAGAGTGAGCAATTATCTGTTGATGTCAGACTGCCTTGCTAAATTATGAACTCTTTTGCCTGCTCACTGGTATATCCTAGCGCCTTGCAGTGTGCCTGGCAATCAGTAAGTGATCAATAAATGTTTGTGGCATGAAAACATGAATGGTTCTGAGGGTCTTTGGCCTCAGGCCCTGAATGGGAGCAGGGTGGTAGGGCTTGGGAACAGGGTGAAAGGCTGAGCATGAATTGAACAGGCCCTTCCTCCCTGGGGACCCCAGAGAAATAGGCAAAGATCTGTTTTCCAGCAGGAAGCAGCTGTCCCCAAGACCATCCTGAGCCATCACCACAAACAAGGCCTGTAGATTCTACTCCAAGGGCAAGGCCACTAACTAGACCCTGGGGGTGGGCCAAACTGAGGAGGAGGGAACCCTCTCTTCTCCTTCCCCTAGCCCTGACCTCCCTGGCTTCTCTAAGCATCCAGAGAAGAGCCGAGGAGCCTGGGGCTGGCAGGAAAGCCTGCTTCTGAGGCCTCCTGGAACCCTCCTCGACCCTCTGGCTTCCCCAGGAACCTTGCAGAGAACCCAAGTGACATAGTGGATCAGTAGCTGAGTAGCTACCTTAGCCATTAACAGAAACAAGGTAGCCAGGTGCTCTGTGGTGCCTCTTCTACCCTGTCCAGGTCCGATAAGGACCTTAGTGTCTTGTCACTATCTTTGGAACTGAGTCCAAATGCCATGCCCTGGCACTCCCTACCCCAGTATCTCATGAGCAGACCTTGTCACTCACTCCCTGCTCTGACCTGCAGGCTTTGTCCTCCCTTGGCCACCCCCACTTCTGCTAAACCCCCTTGCAGAGCTCCTGCACCAGAAACCTCCTGCCCCTCCAACTCCCATCCTGCTGGGGCCTGATGGCAGGCTCAGGTCTCCAGGGGGCAGGGCCAGAATCTGACTCCTGTCTGGCAGCCTGTGAAGTGTAGGCACCACCGAGTGTTTGCTGAACTCAGATATTACACTCATTGATGCCTTAGTTCTACTGAGCACCTACTCTATGCCAGGCACTAGGCTGTAGGGCTGAAGACTTGCTGATGGACAAGAGAGACCCAACCCTTCCCCTCATGGGGTTTGAGAGGGAAATAGGTATGAACCCAATAATCACACAAACACCTAGATTGTCATAAAGAAACTATGGCCTCTGGAAGATCCCAGACCATGGCTTGTGTGTACAGGTGGGGGTAAGAAGTGTTGTTTCAGCAGAAATCTGAAGGACAGAATGGGCAAGGAGGGACTTGTCTCTTGACATTCATTTATCTCTTTACTCAACTCTCCAGTAGAGATGGCTATCTTAAAAACATATTTCTCGGGATCCCTGGGTGGCGCAGCGGTTTGGCGCCTGCCTTTGGCCCAGGGCGCGATCCTGGAGACCCTGGATCGAATCCCACGTCAGGCTCCCGGTGCATGGAGCCTGCTTCTCCCTCTGCCTGTGTCTCTGCCTCTCTCTCTCTCTCTGTGACTATCATAAATAAATTTAAAAAAAAAAAATTAAAAAAAAAACATATTTCTCTTCCATCCATCCATCCATGCATGCATCCATCCATCCAACAGATATTTGAGGAGCACCCATTGAGTGCCAGGCCCCTGCCAGCCATTTGTGCCCGCCCAGCCCAAATGGTCTACCTCTGACTGAAGTAGAAGCTTAGCTCATGCGCACTAATGGACAGGTTGATGGGACTCTGAATGGCCAGGCCTTGCCTCTGGACTGAGAGCATGTGTGGGCATCCATGTGCTGGTATGTGCAAGCAGCTCAAGCCAAAGAGTGCCCTTTTGCCCCCTGGGCATCCCCACTACAAATGGGTCCCCTCCTCCCCTTCGCTATATAAGCCAAGAGCCCCAGTCCTGGTACTCACCAGAATCTCATCCTGCAAAGAGGTAACCATAGCAACCACGAGAAGCATCGGGAGAGAGGAGAGAGGGTTACTGAGGCAGAGTGGGAGGCTTGTGGCTGGCAGCTGATAGGATCCCTGGCCCCTGTGAGACCCTTCCCCTCGGGGGAGGGGACTCTCAGAGCTTGGCGTCCATCCGGCACCCTCCATCCCTCCGGCTGGGGCACTGGGGTTCACTCACCTGGTTCCCTGAAGCCTTCTTCTTGTTCATCTGGTTGCTCCTCTGCTGAGCACTAAGAAGAAGAGAAGGAAGAGTCTCAGAACTTCTCCTCTCAAGAGGCCTAGCTTCAATGCCACTGCTCAGTGGGCACCAGACCCAGAGGGTTAACCCAACAGGCCTGGATCCTACACACACACACACACACACACACACACACACACACACACACAAGAGGTGTGACTTCTCAGCCTAGGGAGCACTCACTTGGCAAAGCCTATGAAGTCCTCATGATTGGTATTCATGTATGCCAGCTCAATATCGATGAGGAGCATAACCTTTGAGGATATGCAGGTCAACAGGCAAGTGGAAAAAATATGACAGGGTTTTAAAAATGCATGAAAGGTTGGAAGAAACATACTTATAGCATATATAGAATCCATAATATATCAATCAATGCATCAGTAATAGTACCCATAATAAATAAAGAGTTCCTATGAGTAAATAAATGAAAGACAGACACAAAAACACAAATCAAAATAGCCAAAGAACATGAATGGGTAATTCATAGAGGTAATACATGTAATCAATAAGTATGTAAAAGAATGCTCACCCTCATAACTAAAGAATGAGACCCTTTTATAACCTGTCAAAATAATAATAAATATTGGTAATGACCAGTGTGGGCATTGTGGAAGATGGATTCACATATACTGTTGGTGGAAGTACAAGTTAGGATCACCTTCTTGGAGGGTAATTTGGCAATATTGAACACTATTAAAATGCACATATTCACATCTAGAGATAGATACATAGATTCACAAAGTGAGCAAAGATATATGTATATCAGGGTGTTCAGTGTGGTGTAGTTTGTAAAGGAGAAAAATTTTCAACAAGCCAATGACCATCAGAAGGTAAAATACATTATTGGATCCTCTGAACAATAAAGCTTTCTATAGCTGTTCAAAAGAATGAGGACAATTTCTAGGTTCTGGCATTGGAAAATCCCAGGATAAGTGATAGGATTTGTAACTGAGTTCCGACCAGAGTGACATGCCTGACGCACACTGCTGAGTTTCGACCCAAGCGTCACTGCTTTCTATAATAAACCTGTGCTCACTAAGTCTCCAGTTCATCAGATGAAGTGGTCTGCCTCCTGGGAGTGGTGAAGACACAATGAAATGAGGCAGATCACATGTCTGACATGTAATGGGCACTCAACAGATGTTAGCTACTACAATTATCTTTAGAGGAAAAAGACAAGACACACAGCAGGACTGCAGTTACTGAAGATTAAGATGGAATCTGGAATGTGTATATGTCTAGGGGGAAAATGCCTTGGGGCACCTGGGTGGTTCAGTGGGTTAAGCATCTGCCTTCGGCTCAGGTCATGATCCCAGGGTCCTGGGACTGAGCCCTCTAATCAAACTCCCTGCTCAGTGGGGAGTCTGCTTGTCCCCCTCCCTCTGCCCTCCCCCCCAACTTGTGCTCTCTCTCACTCTCTCTCTCAAATAAATAGATAAGATCTCTCTTTTTTAAAAAAAGATTTTACTTATTTTTGAGAGAGATTGTGAGCGGGGCTGAATATTTTATTAAGTATTTATCACTTTCGTAATTAAAGAGATCAGTGAGGATTCAAAACCTACAAAAAAGATGTGAATGACTGGGGCGGCAGCACCGTGGTGGAGAAAGGGCGTGTGAGGATGGAGGCTAGGAATTGGAAGCCAGAAGCAGGTATAGATAGAAAGGTGACAGAGAGTTGGACAAGTAAGGAGGACTTGCCCATGAGCCTCATGAGGGCCAGGAAGGGGCCTGCTCATCTCTGCTCCTCCCAGCTCAGGGGTGGCATTGAGTGACTATGTTTGTGATTGAATGAATGAATATCTGATAAACTATTGAAATGAAATGAAAGCATATACAGGCAATAGAATAGTGTTCAGGTATTCCTTAGAAAGGAAGGGAATTCAGAAGGGGCACCTACGACCCAATGTTCATAGCAGCAATGTCCACAGCAGCCAAACTGTGGAAAAAGCCCAGATGTCCACTGACAGACAAATGGACAAATAAGATGTGGCATAGGGCAGCCCCAGTGGCGCAGCAGTTTAGCGCTGCCTGTAGCCCAGGGCGTGATCCTGGAGACCCCGGATTGAGTCCTGCATCGGGCTTCCTGCATGAAGCCCACTTCTCCCTCTGCCTGTGTCTCTGCCTCTCTCTTTCTCTCTCTCTGAATGAATAAATAAATAAATCTTTAAAAAAAGTTTAAAAAATAAGATGTGATATATATATATATATGATGAATATTATGATGGAATATTCCTCAGCCACCAAAAAACCGAAACCTTGACATTTGTAATGACATAGATGGAACTAGAGGGTATTATTCTAAGTGAAATAAGTCAATCAGAGAAAGACAATGATCACGTGATTTCACTTGTGTGGAATTTAAGAAACAAAACAGAGGAGCATAGGTCAAGGGAGGGAAATATAAAACAAGACAAAATCAGAGAGGGAGACAAACCATAAGAGACTCTTAATCATAGGAAACAAATTGAGGGTGGCTGGAGGAGGGTAGCGGGATGATGTAACTGGGTGATGGGCATTAAGGAGGGCACATGACATACTGAGCATTGGAACTGATGAATCACTGACCTCTACCTCTGAAACCAATAATACGCTATATGTTAATTAATTGAGGTTAAATTTTTTTTTTTAAAGAAGTGAATTCTGACACCTGGCATAGATGGACCTTGAGAAAATTATGCTAAGTGTTTTTTTTTATGCTAAGTGTTATAAGCCAGACACAAAAAGACCATGGTTATAGGATTCCACTTATACGAGGTTCCTAGAGTTGTTAAATTCGTAGGAACACAAAGTAGATTGGTGGTTGCCAGGGGCTGGGGGAAGGCAGGGGCTGGAGAGTCACTGTTTAATGGCACAGAGCTTCATCTGAGGAATATTAAAAGGTTCTGGAGACAACAGATGGGGGGGGGATGACGGTGGCACAACAGTGTGAATATGCTTTATACCACTGACCCGCTCATTGAGAGGTGGTCAAGGTGGTATGTTTTACATTGTACATATTTTCCCACAGTAAAAAAAGAGAGAGAAGCAGAGAGTGTGAGGCCAGAAAGTGTGAGGGAGACAGAGACAGAAGAGGCAAAATGGGAAGGAGAGGGAGGAGGGCCCAGGGGCAGGAGGGGCTGTGGACTCACCTGCTCCTTGGTGCGACCCTCACGCTCCCGGATGTGGGTGGTCACGATGCGCTCCATCTCCTCCCGCAGCCGGGGGTACTGCTGCAGCTGGGGAGGGGCAGGAGGGGAGAGAGCCACGTACACAGGGGGCACTGGCGGGGAGCTCCTCCACCCCACCAGAATCTGGGGATCCAGGGGCGTGGGGTGGGAGGCACACACAGAAGGCCCGGGATGAGGGGAAGAGAGGCCTGGGGTCCCCAGGAAGCTGAAGGCACCAAGCCACGGCCACCCTCTCCCCCAAGTGTGGGTTCCAAATGACAACTCGAGGGTCTTTCCGGTTCTAGGCCCTCGTCCCTGGCCTACTTGGGCAGCTTTGGGGGGAGGGCAGTGAGTTCCCATGGGCAGAAGTGCCACGGGGCTTGGCCTCCTCTTTCACCTTGGTAGTGGCCTCTTGGAAACAGACTATTCGACTGAGGCCTCTGTTTGGGGGCCCATCAGCCCCCAAAGCTTTCGCTGACCCCAGAGCTATGCCTTGTCCTCCCAAAGGCTTGGAGGGACAGTCAGGTGGGGAATCAGGCAGAGAACAGCCTTGAGATTCCTATCCAGGAAGAATCCGGGGAGGGCAGGGCCCGAGGTGCCAGTTGGCCTCCTGAGTCAGGCTGGGGACAGGCAATGGTCCTTGTCAGAGCTGAGGGAGGGGGCAGGGGGAAGCCAGCAGGCACATACAGGACATGCAGGAGCCACAGGCAAGCATGCGAGGGCACAGGGCAGGAGGCATGCGGAGTGGGGTGCCAGCAGCATGAGCAGTACCCCGCGGGGGCCTGGCTGGACCCCCGGCCCTCTTGGTAGAATCCACGCGATTTTGCCTCCCTTTGCATGCCCCCGCCTGGCACCATCATCCCCAGCAACATCTGCCCAGCCAACCTGTCTCTACCCCGCTCCTTTGGAGTAGGAGCTCACCGGTACCCACGTCCCTCCAATTTTTATCAACTGAGGCCCAAGGGGAAGTTACTCTAAAACCTCCTCCCTCTGTGAACTCTGCCCTCAGCTCAATGGGATTCTGGACAAATCTCACATTGCTTCATTCTCCTGCAGGACTGTTGGATGCCACCTCCTCCAGAAAGTCTACCCTAACTACCCCAAGAACTGGGTTAGGGGCCTCTCTATGCCCCCCACACACACACCCAACAACTGGATTGTCATTGCCCTGAGGGCAGGAGCAGAGCCAGGCACATGCCTGGGGCTCAGAGAGGGCAGGTTGAAGGAATGAGAGAATGAATGAAGGATGGATGTCTTTGCCTTCCTCTTCAGGGTGAGTGGACATCAGCCCTTCTGGTTCATGAACAAGCTCCTCTTCAGGGAGGGGGCCTCATTGAGCTGATGATGGGGAGTCCACTCACAGGAGTCCTGCTGGGCTGCCCTCACCACTTGGTGGTGGTCACATGGGACCCAGGTCGGGCAAATCTTGAACCAGTCCCATCCCTCTTCCCATGCCTGGGTGGGGCCCCTCAGGTAAATCTCCTTATGCAGGAAGAGACCTGGAGGTTAGTGTGCCTGGGTCACAGGTGGTGATCCTGAGGGCAAGATGGAGGCCAAGGAGATGGGGCGGGGGCGGGGGGGGCATGGGGAGAGGCAGCAGGATGGGGAGGAAAGTGGTGCCCTGGATGCCCAGGAGAGGTAGATGTGAGAGATGGCTCATCTTCCCCCTCCACCCCTGACCATCCCATGGCTATGCCAAGGTGTGGCTGACGTGGCCAAGCAAAGAGGATCTGGAGGAGAGATAGCCCGAGACCAGGCCTTCAGAACAAACACTAGCCAGACGGGTCTGGTGGACTCGCTACCCCATGAGGCCTAAGGAGGGGCTCCCACTCCTTAGTTGCCAACTTGGGACAGAGATTCAGGACTGAGTCACTTCCTCTGAGGTGGTCCCAAGTGCTTCCTCCCAGGGCAGGGCTGTGGCAGGGGGGTGGAGGGGTGGGGAGAGGTGGGCAAAGAGGGAACAGGGAACAATTTGCCAAAGAGCATGACCAATTCTCCCACTAACCGCCTGTATGTTACATGTGTCAAGTTTTCCACGTGTCACACATGACAGGGCAGCCTCAGCCTCTTTGAGAAGTTCTGTTCCCTTTGAGCATCTTTTTCCATTCTGGCTGTCTCTGAGCATTTCCAGGACTTTTAGCCAGTTTTTAAAATGGAACATTTCTCTCCCAGTCCTTGGCTGAGCGGGGCAGTCAGCTCGGAGCCTGTGAGTTAGTGGCCAAGGATGCAGGCCTGGGCTTGTTTCAAAGCCAGCCCCTGCCCTGCTGACTCTCCTTAGGAAAGTAACTGCCAGCTTCTGCGAGCCTCGGTTTCTCCGTGTGTGAAATGGGGCAGTAACAGCACCTTCCCTCTTAGGGTTGTCAGGAAGATTGAGCAGCACATCCCATGGGCGTCATTAAACTCCAGATTTCATCCAGAGAGGAAAGTTGTAATCCCAGCAGGCCTGGGAAGAGTTAGAATTGACTATTTAGAAGCTTCCGGCAGGGGTACCTTACTAAATTTAGACTTGGGAAAGAAAAAAATAAAGAAGATGGGTGGATTTTTGTCATGTAAAGAAAAAATAATAATTACTGTTCATTAAATAAATCAAAAGGCAACATTATTTTAAAAAATAATTTATAAGCTTTCCTTTTTGTTAATTAAGATTCCTGCTGACAAAATCTACAGACTCACTGTAAGGCTAAAATTTGCAAAGCAGGGCAGCCCAGGTGGCTCAGCGGCTTAGCGCCCCCTTCATCCCAGAGCGTGATCCTGGAGACCCGGGATTGAGTCCCACGTCAGGCTCCCTGCATGGAGCCTGCTTCTGCCTGTGCCTGTGTCTGTTCCTCTGTCTCTCTCTGTGTCTCTCATGAATAAATAAATAAAATCTTAAAATTAAAATAAAATAAAATTTGCAAAGTAGAAATGGAAAAATTCCTATTTTCCTTGCCCTCTTTTAAAAGAATGGTTGGCAATTTGGTGGCTATGACTTTGGAATTTTGTTATTTATATATATTATTTCTTCCCCCCAAATACTATATTGTCTTCTGAAACCTGCTTTTTATCAACAGTACATTGTGGAGGGACATGTGAATGGAAATAAATATACCTTGCCCTTTTAATGGCTATAGTCTGCCATTGACTGCATGATATTTTACATAATCGATTCCCTCTTGATGGATATCTGGGGTTATTTCCAAAATTTCACCATTTACTATAATTACTGCTTTCCTTCGGAATGCAATTCAGTAGAGTGTTTCACAGGTTTTAAATGTTTGTATCTAGTAATCAGTTTTCTAGGAATCTATCCCAAGGGGAAAAAATCCTAAAGAAAGAAAAATAGACATTTATATAGGAAAAGAGGTTCAGGGGCACCTGGCTGGCTCAGTTGGTTAAGCGTGTGACTCTCAATCTCGGATTATGAGTTAAAGGCCCATGTTGTTCGTAGAGATTACTTTAAAAAAAAAAAAAAAGAGGGGGATCCCTGGGTGGCTCAGTGGTTTAGCGCCCCCTTTGGCCCAGAGTGTGATCCTGGAGTCCTAGGATCGAGTCCCACACCCGGCTCCCTGCATGGAGCTGGCTTCTTCCTCTGCCGGAGTCTCAGCCTCTCTTTCTGTGTCTTTCATGAATAAATAAATAAAATCTTAAAAAAAAAAGATGTTCATTGCCATATTATTTATAATATTGAAAAAACTGGAGACAATTTAAATGTTCACCAATCGGGGTGCCTGGGTGGCACAGTGGTTTTAAGTGTTGGACTCTTGGATTTGGCTCAGGTCCTGATCTCAGGGTTGTGAGATTGAGCCCTGCATCAGGCTCCACGCTGAGCTTGGAGTCTGTGTGAGATCCTTTCTCTCTCTCTGCCCCTCCTGCTCATGCTCTCTCTTTCTAAAATAAATAAATAGATCTTTTTAAAAAATAAAGGGGCGTCTGGGTGGCTCAGTTCGTTAAGCATCTACCTTTGGCTCAGGTCATGACCCCAGAGACCTGGGATGGAGTCCCATATCAGGCTCCCTGCTTTGTGAGGAGCCTGCTTCTCCCTCTCCTTTTGCCTGCCACTCCCCCTGTTTGTGCTCTCTTTCTCTCTGTCAAATAAATACAATCTTTTAAAAAATAAATAAAATAAAAAGTAAATGTTCACCAATAGAAAAGCTATTATGTAAACCATGATAAATCTGTTTGGTAGAATATTATGCAACCACTAAAATAGATTTATGTAGACTATGTAATATACCCCACCAAAACATGTGTTACTAAAAGAAAAAGCAGGATACTAATATATTCACAGTGTGACTACCTAACAGAGTAAATAAATCTATGTGTAGAAAAAAAAATTGGAGGGGGTGTCTGGGTGGCTCAGTTAGTTAAACATCCAACTCAAGATTTCGGCTCAGGTCATGGTCTCTGGGTCACAGATCTAGCCCTGTGTCAGGCTCCACACTCAGCAGGGAGTCTGTTTGGGATTTTCTCTCTCCCTTTCCCTCTGCCCTCTACTCCCTCAAAATAAAGAAATAAATCTTTAAAAAAGAAAAAAAGATTTGGAGGACAAATTGGTAAAAACTTTTTGGAGGGCAATCTTGGGGAAGTAGGGAAGTTACCAAAATTGTGAATGCTCATTTCCACTGACTGGTCATTCTCTGTCTAGGAATTTGCCCTAAAGAAACCACAGGATACATACTATTAGTACATCTGTAAGGATATTCACTGCAGCACTATTTGTAGAAGAAAAAAAGTTAAAAACAATCAAAATGTCAATAGGATCTTGAATATATAGATACCACCTTCCTACAGTGGAATATGATTCAGCGGTTCAAGGGTGGATCTTCCTGTAGTTACGTACAAGGATTCCATGACACACTGCTTGGTAAAAAAGAGTTCTGGAATCAATGAGTATAGTATGATCCTATTTAGGTTGAAATTGCTGTATATTTGTAATTAGTTAGAAAGTTAGTAGTCCTTATCTTTAGGGTTGTACAATTATAGGGACTTGCTTTCTCTGTGCTATTTGAGTATTTTTATGACAATCATGTATGATCAGAACAAAATCAATACTGATAATTTCATTTTTTAAAAAGGAGTGTCGGGGTAGCCTTGGTGGCGCAGCGGTTTAGCGCCGCCTGCAGCCCGGGGTGTGATCCTGGAGACCTGGGATCGAGTCCCATATCAGGCTTCCTGCATGGAGCCTGCTTCTCCTTCTGCCTGTGTCTCTGCCTCTCTCTCACTCTCTCTGAATGAATAAATAAATAAATCTTAAAAAAATAAGAAAATAAATAAAAAGGAGTGTGCTTGCAAGACACATACCAAAATTTCGATAGTGGCTCCCTAGAAAGGGAGGGTTGTTGCCTTCTTTTTAAGCTTTGGCATTTACTAAATTTTAAAAATTGAGACTGGGGCAGCCCGGGTGGCTCAGCAGTTTGGTGCCGCATTCACCCCAGGGCGTGATCCTGGAGACCCCAGATCGAGTCCCACATCAGGCTCCCTGCATGGAGCCTGCTTCTCCCTCTGCCTGTGTCTCTGCCTCTCTCTCTGTATGTCTCTCATGAATAAATAAATAAAATCTTAAAATAAATAAATAAATAAATAAATAAATAAATAAATAAAAATCGAGACTATATATATGTATATATGTACACAGAGTTTTATAATGAAAAGCTAAAATTTAAATAAATTTAATTATATCTTGTCTTCTTTTGTAAAGAGATTTGAGGCAGCTTCAAATAAATTCAGTAGGAGTGTCTGAGTGGCTCAGTCGGTATAGCACCTGCCTTCAGCTCAGGTCATGATCCCAGGAAAGTGGGATCGAGCCCTGCATCAGCCTCCCTGCTCAGGAGGGAGTCTGTTTCTTTCTCTCTCCATGTCTCTCCAACCCTGCTCGTGCTCTCTCTCTCTCTCAAATAAATAAAATCTTAAAAAAAAAAAAAATAAACTCAGTAATTTTTAAAGTTTAACAAAAGTAAGATTGTGTTGTTTAGTATTCACAGTGCAGTAGGACCATGACTCAGATGTCACGATAAATACTATGCAGTGGGGAGTCCAGCCCAGATCTTATTCCACCTGGAAAAGGCATGGAGTGGATGCTAATTTACCTACTGTCTACATTAGGCATAAAAGTGGGCAAAATGAGACAGGATAACGAAAGGGGTGCACGTGACTCACGAAACCCGTGAAACTAATTAAATATGAAGTTGAGGCAGAAGTGCCCCCACCTCCCAGCATAGGGAGCTTTTTCAAGTATAGGCAAGGCTGGTCTCTTCCTGAGATTCTGATTCAGCTTGCTGGACAGGGGCATCTGAATCCTAGGAAGGCTCCCCAAGGCAACTGATTCTCCTGCACTCCCCTGGGAAGAACTGCCTTCAGAAGATCTGGCTAAAAATCCTCACAATGCCCAAAAGTAGACAAATAGGAAGAAGGCATTTAAAAGTTCACAGACCCAAAAGAGGCTGATCCTGTTAAATGCATATGGATTACTATAAAGTGAGTAATCCAATATGCTTTTAGGCAAATTGGTTTTGAGGAACTGGGATAGCTTCCCCCCCCACCCCAGGAGGCCTGGATCCCAGATCTATTCCCTCAGCTTCCCTAAATCTGAATCCTGTTCCTCTCTTCTCTTCTGAGACTCAGTTTATTCATCTGTAAAATGGGATTAACACTACCCACTTCTTAGGATTGTTGGGGAGGCTTAAGTCAGATAACAAGGATGAGCACTGAGCTCAGTGCTTGGCACCTAATATGTGTTCAATCAACATCAGCCATCCCCTTCTCATCATTGTCACCATTGTCATTCTTGTCGGTGAAAAGGATGCTTGGGTTGGAGCAAAGTCTTGTAGCGGAGCTGGGAGCCTAAAAGGATGGTAAGTATAAGCAGACTGAGGGTTTTAAGCTATCATGAAAACTAAGGGCCCGGAATCACCCGGCCAGCACAGGCATCTGGGTCCCCGTGGGCAGCCGAGAGGCTGCCTGGCCTGCTCAGCAGATGGTTCTGCCCACGGGAGTCCATGGCCAGAAGGAAGGGACGGCCAGGCCCAGCCCCGCCCTGGCGGCCCTCATACCTTTTCGCTACACTTTCTGATGGTGGCCGTGAGCTCACTGACTACCATATCCACACACTTGATACTGGGCTCTTTGAGCTTCTGCACCTGCTTTTTCACTGTGGCTTCAAAAGCGAGGTCAGGTGTGAAGAGGCCCGTCCTGCACCCAGGGAGAAGGAGGGGACGGGAGGAGGAGCAGCCACGGGCAGGTGGGGAGAAGGAGGGGAGTGAAAGCCAAGCAGAGCCAGGATTCAGGAGTGGAGGATGGCACGGGCATGGGGGAAGAGAGAGAGACACCGACACAGAGAAAGAGAGAGAGAACAGAAGACAATGTGAGTGTGGAACCGGCCCTCCCTACCACCACCCAGGGTTGGCACCTCCCAGGTGCTGCCAAATATCCCCCAGGGCTCTGTGGGTATGGGGCAGGGGGCTTCTGAGGGACAAAGCCTCTGCTCCATACAAGACCACTTACTGAGTTCAGATTGTCTCCCCAGGGCTTGCCCCCCAGCCCCTCCTCAGCTACACTGAGCCGGCCCTCTCTGTCTTTTCCAATGCTGTCTTTGTCACAGCCTTGGGTCCTCCTAAGGGGCTGACCCAGGCCAGGACCCTACCCACCCATTCTCTTCAATTCAAGGTTTGCCAGCACCTTCTACATCCACTTCATCCTGACTCCAAAGCCTAGCACAATTCCCTATCTCCGCCAGGATTGCTGCACCCAGCTGCCCAGGCTATGCACTGCACAACTCCAGGGGCTCCATTTGCCTAGACCTCGGTGCAGATGATGCCTCCTGGAGTTGCTGTGTCGCTGCCTGACCTCCACTCTCCAGCTCCCTGTTCTACTCCTGCCCTTCTCTTTCTCCTCAAGGGGCATCCTTTGCCTCTCCTCCAAATGGTCTGGAGGAACTCAGCTGGGAAAGACAGAAAAAGAGAAAAGGAAAGACAGAAAGAGTGGAGGTGGTGGTAGAGAGGGGCCAGGGCAGCAGTGGGGAGAGGAAAGGGAGGGAAGCTGAGGGCGGAATCAAACAAATACTAGATTTGGAGTCCAAAGCCTTGGCTTCAAGTAACAGCTCTGCCACCTGCTAGCTCATATGACCTTGGACAAGTCACTCAATTGCCTAAGCCTCAGTTTCCCTCTTGTGGCCTGGGTGCCATCCTCCCTGGCCTGCCCTCCTTGGGTGGTTCTTGTGAGGCTCAGATGACAGAACAGATGGAAGAGGACTCTGTCCCTGGAAGGTTGGATATGGATGGAAGGGAAGGCAAGGGTCTTGAGTGAGAGTCCTATGTAGGGCTGAGGTGAGAATGGAGAGGATGAAAGACAGTGGGGAGTCAGGGTACCTGCTAGACCTGGGTCCTCTGCACCCCTCTAGCCATCCAGACTCCCAGAGCAGCACCCAAGAAGGCCCTGTATCTCACCTGTCTGCAGGGCCAAGGTGTTCCCTCCCTGGAACCTCCAAAGAGGACTCCCAAAGCTGGAAGGGGGAGGGCCCCTCAAGGCCTATCCTCCCTGAGCTGGAGGAGCTCTTAGTGGGCTCTCAGGACATCCATCATCACACCTGTCTTATCAATGTCTAATCCCTTGCGCCTGGGGTCCAGGGGGTGGGTAAAGCCCCTTCAGAGAGGCCCCCTGTCTGGGTCTGGGGTGGCCTGCCTCCCCCACCCCGCTGAGGTCTGTACATGCTACCGAGGAGGCAGTGGGGGGTGTGGGGAAAGAGCGCCTGGCAGCAGTGCAGGATGGGGACAGAGGTGGGGGGGCTGGCCCGGGCCACCGGGTTACCTTCTTGGTGCACTGTCTAACCGTGCTGATTAGCTCCGAGATAACCATGTCCACACACTTGAGACACGGTTCTCGGATCTTCTTCACCTGCTTTTTCACAATGGTCTCAAAAGCCATGTCTGGGGTAAAGAGCCCCGTTCTGAACGCCCGGAGCGGGAAAAGGGCACAGTGTCACAGGCCAGCTCCTACCAGGAGTGCTAGGCCAGGGCCCACCCGACCCCCTGATTTCTCCTTGGGGTCCTCCCGCTATTACCCCTCTCTGGGCTTCAGTGTCCTCATCTGTAAAATGGGCGGGAGGGATTCTAATGGAGGACATTGAATTGATGCTCTTTGGGGCAAGGCAAGGTCTGCTTATAATTATGTATGTCCTGCTTCCTCTGAAGATTCTGTTCACACAAAAGGTTCTCTGGCCAGAAATGGTACGGAAACTGCCAAACTGGGTTCTCTTTAAGAGCCTCTCTGGGAATAAAACATTTTATTTTAAGACTAAGAGAGAAGTTTTTTTTCTGTGTCGTGGCCAATACAGTTATCAGTTTGTAAATTCCATGCCAAACCTTGGAATTGAATCTGTATAAAAGCAGGGACATTTTGGTCTTGTTCACTCCCTGGCACATAGCAGGTGCTTTAAATGTTCTTGTTACATGAACAATGTAGATCTGGGTCCTAGAAGGGGGCTAAGCTTTTGTCTTTTTTCCAATCCCTCTTCCTGTTTCAAAGGCCATGGCGTTGGCTGGAAGGAGGGAGGTGGTGTGGAGTGAGACCCACTTTGGCCTAATGAGACTATGGGAGGGTCTGGAAGGTTGAAAGACCCTGTTTCATCATAAAAGGACACAGGCCAATGCCTAGATGCTCCATCCCAGGCCCTCCCCAGTGCTTTTGGCAGCTTTGTGCAGCTACCTGGATAGGACTGGAGGAAACTGTCTCATCCTGAGGATGGGCAGGGGGCCCAAGCCCAGAGGATGCTTCCCCAGCCTCCTATGTCACCTATGTCCTGGGCTCTGCCCAGCTGGTCCAGCCTCCAGGCCCTGCTCCCAGGGACAGCAAAGGAGGACAGCAAGCCTCTCATCCACCTCCCCCAGCTCGGGCTTGTCTGAGCTGGGAGCCAGAAAGGGTGGAGAGGATGGGGGACCAGGGCTCTTGGTCCTTCCTGAGGGCGGCTCACTTTATCACTCCCTGTGCCTTGGCATGAGACCCCCTCTGCCTTCCAGGGCTCAGCCCCTTTCCCCGGTCCCAATACGTGCCTAATGCCATGGATATTCTTGATGGCGTAGCTGATCTCTCTCCGGAGCTCCTTCTCATCAAACTCCATCTGTGCAGGAGAGCAAGAGGCAGCTGGTCAGGCCTTCCTGCTCCCTAGAAGGCCAAGACAGAGGCCCCACTCCCTAGCGGCACCAGGTCAGCAAAGGTTCATGTGGAAGTCCTGGAGGGCAGGGTGGGTAGTCCTAAGCTCCCCCACTCTGCCCCTGGGGAGACTGTCCTACCTTGACTAGCTCAAAGGGGAAGCGCTCATGGAAGATCCGGTTGATGCGAGCTCCCCCTGACAGTTCATAGGTGTCAATCTGGTCCCCGGAGCCCTCAATGCGCTTCTCAAAGTCCACAGCAAACTGCTGGACCATCCTGGGGGATGGAGAGAGTGGGATGGCATGAGGGGGCTGCAGCAGCCTTGTGCAGGGAGCCCTGGGTGGAGGGAGCCCTGAGAGAGCACGGTGCAGAGGGATAGCTCAGTGCTGGGGTGTCAGGAGTTGGGGCGGGCCTCACTGCAGCAGGGCCTTGGTCTTGCGTGCTGGGTCATCAGGTCGGAAGTTCTTGTACTCCTCCACCTCCTTCTCAATGGACAGTAGCTGGCTCTGCAGCCTGTTCCGGAGCCCCGGCAGTGTGTCCCGGATGTGGTTGGTCAGTTGCTGAGGGGGGAGGGGAGGCGGATGAGACAGGGGTTAAAGCCATGGTCACAAATGGAGATGCCCACAGGGCCAAGCAGAGACCGGAGTGCCATGGGACCTGCGGATGTGGTGAGATTGAGAGATGTAGAAGGCAGCCACGATCCAGCCCACCAGGATCGAGGAGGAGAGCTGCCAAGGCCAGGGCTTGGAATACAGTAGGTGTATTAACTGAATTTGTGAGTGAACAACACAATTTTCTTTTTCTTTCTTTCTTTCTTCTTTCTTTCTTTCTTTCTTTCTTTCTTTCTTTCTTTCTTTCTTTCTTTCTTTCTTTCTCTTTCTTTCTCTTTTTCTTTCTTTCTTTCTTTCTTTCTTTTCTTTCTTTCTTTCTTTTTCTTTCTTCCTTTGTTTTTTAAAGATTTTATTTTTACATAACCTCTACCCCCAATGTGGGGCTCAAACTTATAACCCTGAGATCAAGGGTGTATGCTTTACTGACAGAGCCTGCCAGGTGCCCCACGCAATTTTCAATAGAAACCAGAAGTCTAGATTTTTATTTGAAATTACCGGATTTTTGACTAATGGACTATTTTTAGACACCATGAGGGCCAAATAAAATGTGTCTGGGGCAAGGATGGCCAAAGGGCAACCCTCTGAGTTTAGACCTCTGGTACGATAATTCTCAAGTTCTGGGGCTCACTCTGGCTAGGTCCTCGTACACAGTATCTCCCTGAAGTTGCACAATGATCTTATGAAGCAGGGTCTTATCACCAACATCACCATTTTACAGATGCAAAAATAGAGGTTCAGAGAGCTGGTGTGTCAGGTCTGTGGCTTCCAGAGTCCCTGGTTCTGCCCCTACACCACACTGCCTTCCCCACTGCTTCTCTTCCATCATCACATACACATACACACATGGCTCAGTTCTGAAAGCCCCATTCCAGATGGAGAAATATCTTAGGGAAGCCCCTGGGATTGCCTGTTCCTGTCTCCAGATGAGCCTCTCCCCACTTCAGAAGGAAGCAAGGCCTTCAGCCAAGTACACTCTAATAATGGCTCCCAAACCCAAGCCTTTGTCAGTGCAAAGTCTGGATCCTCACTCCATTCTGAGGGGCTACAGGACTCCCTTCCTAGGCCCCTGTTAGGGAAAAGTCAGTGAAGCTCTGCTGCTACCTTGCTGTGGGGCTGCGGGCAAGTTGCTTTGTGTTCTGGGTCTCTGTTCATCTGCATGATGAGGACACTAACCTCTGTTGGTCACCTTCACAAAACACATTTAAATATACCTGTCCCCGTGCTGCTTTCCCCAGGCCTGAGTTCCTTACCTGGTTGAGGACCTTCTGTAGGTAGGGTGTGCCCATGCGGTCCGCCAAGTGGCGGTAGGATGGGTGGGAGAGAAAGAATTTGCGTTCAGCGGCCAAGGCAGCTGAGATGTCCTTCTTGCCATCAATGTCCTTCTGGCTTCGGTTTACCACCCCTATGTAGCCTGTGGAAGGGGGCCGAAGTCAGGGGCAACCAGCCTTGCACAGGGTGGGGTAAAGAAGGGCAGGTGGAGTGGGTCGGAGAGCCTGCCTACCTCTGCGCAGGGGAAGGAGCTTATTCTCCAGCACATCTCGGGCATCTGTGCCCTCATCCATCAGATCTAGCTTGGTGATGACCCCGATGGTGCGTTGACCTAGGGGACAGCAGGAGAGGGTCACCTACATCTGCACATGCTCTCCTCACAACGGAGACCACATGCTCTCCACCTGCTTCCCACATCTCCCTACCCACACCCTCCCTCACCCACTACCTGCCTCTGCTCTCCAGCCTCATTTAAAGAATTTTTTAATTCCTGGGAGACACACAGAGAGGCAGAGGCATAGGCAGAGGGAGAAGCAAGCTCCCTGAGGGGAGCCTGATGCGGGACTTGATTCAGGGGCCCTGGGATCACGACCTGAACCAAAGGCAGACACTCAACCACTGAGCCACTAGAGTGCCCCTCTCCCACCTCATTTATTCTTCCCAGAGGGGCTCCTCCTGGAGCTGAGAATAGAGCCCCAGGGCCTTGTACTTCTGCTCCCCTTAGGAACCTACCCTGGGGGTCCACCTCCTTGGCAACCTTGAGAGCATCAGAGTTGGCCAGGTCGGAGTTGGCGGGGGACACAGCCAGGATGAGGCAGTTCTCTTTGGTGACGAACTGCATAAGCATGTCCCGGATCTGGAACTCGATGTCAGGAGGTTGGTCCCCCACTGGGACCTTGGTCATTCCGGGTAGGTCCACCAGTGTCAGATTCAGGACTGGACAGGGTGGCGAGAGGGCGGGCTCAAGGCGAGGGGCGTGGCCGTGGGGCGGGCGGATTAGGGTACGGGGCGTTTAGAGAGGATCCGCTTGGGAGCGTGGCGGCAGGTGCACGGGATTAGGGAAACGCGGGACGAAAGCAGGGGGGGGCGGGGCGCGGGTAGGGCATTAGAGGCGTGGCCAGAGGTGGGCGGAGTCGTGGCGGGGTGGAGCTTGGGGTAGGATGGGCCGGGGGGGGGGGCGGGGGTCGCCGTGGGGGCGGATCTAAGACTGGGAGCCCGACCGCCTGGGGTGGGAACTCGACTCCTCACCCTGAGGCGAGTAGACGCGGAGGTTGATGGGCACCGGCGAGATGCCCTTGTTGGTGCCGGTGACCCGGTCGGTCTCAGCCTCGATCTCCAGGCGTACCTCCTCGAAGTCAGTGAATTTCTTCCCCTTGCAGTGCAGGAATTCGGCATATTCTGTCCCAGAAGGGGACGTGGGGAAGAATGGGGGAGGGTAAGCATTCTAACCCCAACCCACCTAGGTCCCATCTTCCCCTGGAAATAGACCCACACACACCCCGAAACACTGCCTTCTCCCCACTCCCTCCCCACAACAACGCCATGTCTTGTTATGCATTTTATCCCCACTGTCCAGATGGGGAATCAGTGCCAAAGTCATAGAAGCAAGCAAGTTCAGCGACTAGGCCAGACCTCTCCTTGGGGATAGGGTGGGGACGCTGGAGAGGGGGGGTCGGAGTGCTGGTCCAGAGAGCGCATACCTGTGGTGGCATTGACCAGCTGCAGGACCAGGGGCCTTCGGGTGACAATGCCTGACCCTCGGGGCAGGAAGTCCCTGCAATGAGTTGGGAGTGAGAGTAGCAATGAGTCAAGGCCTGAATGGGCTCCCTCTGTCCTGGGGGCACACATCCTGCCACTGGGAGCTCCAACTCTCTCCCAAAGTGCCCACCACACCTTAGCTCAAGGGTTTCATGTCACTCAGGAGAGATGGCAGCTGAGAAAAGTGGACAAGACCTCCCCCAGATACCCTGGGTCACAGATTTATGCATATGAGCTGCCAGGAGACCAGACCAGTAACCCCCAGATCTCTCTCAGGTATGCCCTGTGTTGTCAACCAACAAGAAGTCCCTCTGCCAACCAAGTCACTGCCATTTAACTGTGGCACGGAGTGCCCCACATGCCCAAGTGGCCAGTGGCCACAGAGTGGATCTTTTTTTTTTTTTTTTTTAATTTTTATTTATGATAGTCACAGAGAGAGAGAGGCAGAGACACAGGCAGAGGGAGAAGCAGGCTCCATGCACCGGGAGCCCGATGTGGGATTCGATCCTGGGTCTCCAGGATCGCGCCCTGGGCCAAAGGCAGGCGCCAAACCGCTGCGCCACCCAGGGATCCCCACAGAGTGGATCTTAAGGAAACAGAGCAGCACCTTTTCCCCTTCCTTCCTTCCTCTGTGGGGGAAGGGCAGCATCTCACTTCCCCTTGGGGGAGGGCCCATCTGGCTGGGGTTGAGGAAGAGGGGAGATGGGGGAAGGAGGAGGCAAGGAAAAGAATTCATGCTTAAGTGCCTACTGCACGCCAGGCTCTTTGTGGCCAATATCTCATGAACTCCACACAATAGCCTAGTGAGGTAGGTGCTATTATTCCCATTTTGCAGATGACATTGAGGCTCAGAGGTGTTCAGACTCTGGATGCAGATCTGTTTGACTCTGCTGTGAGAGCTCCTTGCACTTCAATGCCTTGCAGACCCATTCTTTGAAGGATGGGATCTGAGGGGTCTCCGAGTCACTGCCCCAGACCTGATGTCTATACCCCAGATATCTGCTGGTGCCAGTGTCAACCTCAGCAGTCCTTTCGGCTAGCTCTTGTGGGTGCTGATTCTCTTCCTGTCAGCTCTTCTCATATCCACTCCCACCCTTGGCCCCACCCAGGCCAGCGCAAGCATGGGGGCAGAGGTCTCTTCAGGGACCAGACTGTCAGAACTGCAGTCATGGGATCCCCAGGACACAGGAAAAGGCGGAGCAGGTTACAGCCTGAGGGATCCAGTTGGCCACCGCATTCACAGAGAGGCACATGGAGGCCTGAGAAGGGGAAAGGACACATTCAAGCTCCTACAGGACTTGGACAGAGCTCGAGAAGAAACCAGGTCTCCTACCCCCAGCCTAGAGCCTGACCTGAGCCACATAGCTTCCTGCACCCCCACCCCCACTCCCCACTCCCCACTCCCCGGCCCCGGAAGGTCCCAGGAACAACAGAATAGGCCCAGGCTGCTGGGTTCCAGGCCTCCTCTAGGGCCCTGGGGAGACTTCTTCCTGCCCTGCTGTTCCTCTGGGGGAGATTAGAGGCTAATAGGGCGGAGCCAGCCACTTCAATGGGGAAGGAGAAGGATGACATATCCTGCAGTTATTCATCATTTCCAGGTGCTAGGCAAGCACTTTTCATTTTTGCAAGACTGAGCCTCAGAAGGGTGGGGCCAGTGTCTTTCTGCCCACCATGGTGTCCCATTGTCTGGCCCAAGGCTTAGCACACAAGGGGCACTTAATAAATGCTGACTGAATCCCCTGGTCCTCAATGCTCAATAACAGTGCTCAGTAAAGAAATTATCCTGTTACAGATGAAGTAACTGAGGCTCCTTGATGAAGTGACTCATCCAAGGTCACCCAGATGGGAGTGTCAGAGCTCGGATTTAAATCCAAGGGTCTGTTGGACCCCAAAGCCTGGGAAGTTCCCTGTCAAACTCAGCTCCTCCTTCAACCCAAAACACCAGACTTGGCTTTTTATGTAATTCAATTACATTCAGTCTAGGACATATTTGGGAGCAGCTGCTCTGTGCCAGGCCCTGTGCTGGGCCCTGGGGATGTGAGATGATGAGTCAGACAGCTCCCTACCCAGAGGAGGAGCTCACAGTGTGGTGGGAGAGACAGACAAGTAAACAGATAATGCAATGCAGTGTGACATGTGTTGGAACGGAGATGCACCAGGCAGCACAGAGAAGGAGGGGATTAAGGGGGCCGTGGGGGGTGGGGAGGTGTTCTTGTCTCTCCCATCCATTACTCCTTTGGGGGGTGACCCTCTAGTATTTGGGAACCCCCAGGGCTGTGGAGATAGGACATCTGTCCTTACAGAGGCTGGGCTGGCTTGGGGGCCCGGGGTCCACCCTTTCCCCCACCAGCTTCTCACCCAGCAATACCATGGCAACAGCAGTTGCCATGGAAACTACAGGAGGGGCTGGGAAGGATGGGACTCCCCACAGAAAGCCCCCTACGCAGAGACATGGACCTTCCCTGGAGCTTTTCCCTGAGAGGCCTCCCCTGCACAGATGGGCCCACTCGGCCCTGGCAGACCTGCAGGTTGGAGGTCAATGAGGTGCTGCATGGAGAGGTACAGAGAGCCCAGGGCCCAGCTGGAGGGGTGGTCAGGGGTCTGGACCAGGCTTCACCAAGTCACTGCCTCCCCAGGGTTACTTAAAGGACAAGCAGCTTATGAGAAGCAGAGATTAGAGGGGCAGGGCTATGTGTGGGAGTAGAGCCCCTACTCAGACCAGGCGCTCTTGGGGCCAGGGTGTGGATGGGGGTGGCAGGGTGGGGAGAGGCCCCATCTCTGTCATGGCCCAGGTTCTCAGAGTGAGACCCTCACGTAGCTTGCAAGGACAGCTTATTAAACTGTGTGTTACTCAGATATGCTGGGTGAGGATCTAGTGGGGCTGGGGTAGGAGAGAGGGAATATGGATTTTAATAGTCATTTTTGGGGGCACCTGGGTGGCTCAATGGTTGAGCGTCTGCCTTTGGCTCAGGTTGTGATCTTGAGGTCCTGGGATCTAGTGCCGTATCAGGCTCTCCTCAGGGAGCCTGCTTCTCTCTCTGCCTGTGTCTCTGCTTCTCTCTGTGTGTCTCTCATGAATAAATAAATAAAATATTTAAAAATAAATAAATAAACAGTCATTTTCATGTTTTTCAAGTTTAGTGGTCAGGAGCCAATGCCAGGCAGAGGCCCTGGTTTCGAATCCCGCCTTGGCCATTCTGCGATCTGGACAAGGCTCTTTACTCTCTGTGCCTCAAAACCTTCAGCCTCTAAACCAGCACCATAGTAACTGGGCATCATCTGCTACCACACGTGGGCTGCAAGGTCCATGGAAGCTCTTCATGCAAAGAAATTAGGCCAGGCCTGCTACATAGAGGGTGCTCAGCAGCCCCAGGGGGCTGCCCAGGGGCCACCTGTTCTCAACCCCCTCTCTAGAAGAGTTCCCAAATTTCAGCAAGGAATGCAAGATCCCACAGAGCCCTCTGGCCACCTCCTCCAAGCACTGACTGGGGTCTCAGGATGCTGACCACAGAATGTTAGGTGCAAATGCATGTTAGGTGCAAATGCAAATATTAGATGCCTGCTGAGGAGGAGAAGCTTTCAGAGACCATGTCATCCCTCTACCATTGTCTAGTGGAGGTGGGGGATGGAGGCCCCAGAGAGGCACCAGGAGCTGTGAAGGAAGAAGTGGCTGAAAGGGGACCAGGGACTCACACCCTGGGCAGGCAGCAAAGAGCACTAGCTGGTTCACACGTCCAGACTGAGGTCCTTGCTCCCTGCTGGCTTCCCATGCTCACCACAGGCCAGGCAAGGAGTAGGTGCTCAGGTAACCCTCACAGGAGCAAGCATAACTGAACAGCTCATGGCTCCTGCCCTCCACCTGGACCCACGGTCCCCGGCACTCTGTTATAGCGGGGGTTAGGGCCTGATCTGGCCTCCAGCCAGTGCCACCCTGTACCTCCCACCCGGCTCCTGTGTAGGCTGAGGGAGGACAGAGAAAAGTGTGCTGGGCCCACCAGCCCTGGGAGCCATGTGGGAGGGGTGCATGGTGGCATGCCAGCTCTCCCTACTCATTCTGGACAGATGGTGGTATCCCGAAGAGGCTTTGCCTTGCCATCTGCAGAGGCACCTTCAAACCTGAAGCACAGGGAGGGTGAAGTAAACACCTCTGAGGACCTCCAGGCACCACATGCTTCCTGTGTGAATTGGCACTGTTACACCCAGAGGGGTCTGGAGGAAAGACATCAGAGGTCCGAGGAGACCCTCTTCTACTCCACTCTAAGACCTGAGATCTGGGGCCAGAACTCAGGGACGCTGCTTTCCAGGTCCTGTTGAATACAAACTACACCAGAAAGCAGCATGCTCTGGCTAATGCGTACCCAGCGGCCGTCTTCCTCCCAGGTCTCCTCTTTCCCAGGCTCTGATGTCACACACACCCAGTGTTGAATATCAGAGCTGCCACGTAGGAGCTGTGTGGCTCTGAACAAGTGACCATACCTCTCTGAGTCTCAGTTTCAACATTGGTAAAATGAGTTGCTGTGAGGCTCATCTAACTTGATGCCCGAAGAAATGGTAGCTATTATGATTACAAATAATAACTTGCTGAGTAAGCTGAGGACCCAGGCTGGGCTCCCACGAAATGTGCAGCAGGGAGGGAGCTGGAAGGTGGGTCTCCTGGGGGCCCGGCCGGAAGAGTGGGCTGGTGGGCCAGGACATTTCCAGCCAAATCTTACCCCTGAAAGCGGAAGGCATGGGGGAGGCGGGGAGGCTGGGAGGTGCCCTCTGAAGCACTGAGCTGGAGTGGAGGCCAAGGAGGGGGTGGGCCAATAAATACGGTTGGGAGGAGGTGAGGGTGACTTCAAGCAACAAGTCTCTCTCTGTTCCTGCTGCCCCAGGAGGCCCCAGGCATCATGCAGCCCGTGAATTTCCAGCTAAGGTCTGAACATTTCAGGGCAGTCCTGGCCTGGTTTCCCCCGATGCTCTGATGCCCTGAGAGCAGGGATTGGGCTGGTCCTGTTTACCAGTGTCCTCTGGAGTCAGCAGGGCAGGTAGCTGGCACTTGGGGCAACCCTGCTGGCCTAAAAGAGTGTTACCCAATGTCATAGAGCAAGTTGGTCATGGGGTAGGATGGGCGCCCCGGGCTCTGGACTCTGAGTGCAAACTCTCTCCTCAGCAACTGTTTTCCCTACTAAAGAAAAGCTATGGGGACACCTGGGTGGCTCTGTGGTTGAGCATCTGCTTTTGGCTCAGGTCATGATCCTGGGGTCCAGGGATCGAGTCCCGCATCAGATTCCCCACAGGGAGCCTGCTTCTCCCTCTGCCAGTGTCTCTGCCTCTCTCTCTCTCTCTCTCTCTGTGTCTCTCATGAGTAAATGAATAAGATCTTAAAAAAAAAAAAAAAAAGGAAAAGCTATGATTTTTCCTTCCTCCTTATCCTTCCCTCCTTTCTTCCTTTTTTTCCCTCCTTCCCTTGCCAGTGTTGATGACTTTATATTTTCAAGATGGAAATGGATGTCTCTTTTGCCTCCGACTTATATAAAAAATCATATGTTCTCCCTTTGAAAACATATTCAGAAAATACACAAAATATTTAAAAAATAAAAAGCAATCATCATCCCAACACCTGGGGACCACCCTTGTAAACATTTTATTATTTACAATAATGACCACGGCAAACACAGAGGGCTCGCTGACTGCTAGTCAGAGGCTCTGCCGGGTGCTTGAAAATCTGCATCATGACAAGGCTTCTTTCTGGGGTGAGGGAAGTGTTTTAAAATTAGACTGTGATGGTGGTTGCACAACTCTGTAAATATACTAAAAATCGTTGAGTTGTGTACTAAAAACAGGTGAATTTTATGGCATGTAAGTTATACCTCAATAAAGCCTGTTTAAGAAATCTGCAACCTAAAAAAAAAAAAAAATTTAAATTTAAAAATTAAAAAAAAAAAAGAAATCTGCAACCTGGGGCACCCGGGCATCCTGGCTCAGTGGTTGAGCATCTGTCTGCCTTTGGCTCAGGTCATGATCCTGGGGTCCTGGGATGGAGTCCCACATCGGGCTCCTCGTAGGGAGCCTGCTTCTCCCTCTGCCTGTGTCTCTGCCTTCCCCCCACTCCCCCCCTCCCGTCTCTCAGGAATAAATAAAATCTTTAAAAAAAAGAAAGAAATCTGCATCGTCTTTTTTTTTTTAAGATTTTATTTTTTAAGTAACCTCTCCACCCAAGGTGGGGCTTGAACTCATGACCTCGAGATCAAGAGTCACATGCTCCACTGACTGAGCCTGCCAGGTCCCTCCCCACATCCTCTTGATTGATACTCACATGGCCATGTGAGGCAGATATGATGAGAGATGAGGCCAAAGCCCCCTCACATGTACACACACACAAGAGGCTCCAGTCTACACTGTAGTGGCTCTGTTTGCCTAATAGCTCATCAAGGGCATTTCCCAAGTCATTCAATACTGAGCTACATCTGGATCCTTATTTATTACCACCAGTAGCTCGATGCAAGAGTATCTCAGCTCCATCACTAAATTATTTCCCTGCTCAGAGCCTCAGTTTGCTCATTAGTGAAATGGGACACAGTCCAACAGCTCCTTCCCAGGGCTGCTGAAGGAATGAATGCCCTAAGAACCTGGCTGTGGAAGGACCTAACAGGGTGTCCATTGGTGGTACCATGAGCCACCTGAGCACTCCTGTGCCAGGTGCCTTGTGTGTGCTAGTGAGCATTGCGTTCCTTCAAATTTGGGACTCAGGGATCCCTGGGTGGCACAGTGGTTTGGTGCCTGCCTTTGGCCCAGGGCGCAATCCTGGAGACCCGGGATAGAATCCCACATCGGGCTCCCGGTGCATGGAGCCTGCTTCTCCCTCTGCCTGTGTCTCTGCCTCTCTCTCTCTCTCTCTCTCTGTGACTATCATAAATTTTTTTTTTTTTAAATTTGGGACTCAGATCAGAGGTGAATGTGCATTCACCTGCTGAGATATTTCTCCCCATCCTGCCTAGTGGCCTCACTTCCCCATACTCAGACCAGATGCATTTGACAGGAGTGATAAAAGAGGAGGCATTAATAAACAGCTAAAACGTTTATAGGAACCGTGGTTGGGGCTGCTGTCTGCTGAGAACCCTCAACCTAAAGGGGTTCTCTCTTAGAACCACCTCTCTCTTCCTCTGCAGCCCCTCATCCTGGGAGAAAACTGAGCCCCAGCCCCTACACTGAGGGTCAGGTCATAGGGGGAGAGGGTGGTCAAGGAAAGCATCCTGGAGGAAGTGTTGACCGATATGAGACTCAGAGGATGAGCTGGTGAAGGAGGAAGACGAGGGCATGGTGAAGATGAGGACAGCATATGCCAGGAGAGTGAGGAGGGACATTTTTTCCATGCATGGGGAAGAAGACACAAAGGGGAGGCTGGTCCCAGAGCCTTTGGCTAGGACAGTGGGAAGATGCCATTTAGGAGACTGCCTTGAACACCTTCCAGGGCCAACAGTCCTTTTCCTGGTGCCTAGCAGCTGTTCCAAGTTGTTAGAACCACTGTCCCCATACAGCTCTTGTTCCTTAGCCAGATTTCAGTCCAGGGAGGTGTAAGAGTCCAGAGCGACAACCAAGGAGAGCAGAGGGGTGTGATATATACACACATGGGTGGGGATGAAGAGAGCGGACACTGACCTGGAGGCGGGGGACTGGTACATGTTCCTGTCCTGCCTCTGATTCCATTGCTGCAGGACTTCAGACAGATCCCTACCCTCTCTGAGCCATCTTGCCATGTGGAAACAAGGAATGATAGTCTGCTCCTCCAACTAACAGGTCATTGGTTCCAGGAAAATAATCAGCACTGCCCTCGGACATGGGGACTCAGGGCCCCTGCCCCATGTTTAAGAGGTCCTTCTTTGGATCTCCAGAGCAAGGGGTCCCCAGGAGCCAAGGGTCAGTGCCCAGCTGGACCCCTCCTAAGCCACACTGAGTGCTCTGGAATTCCCTCTCTGACTCAAGCCCTCCTCTGGGGTCTGCCCCGCCAGGGTCAGGGAGATCCTTTCTGGCACCCTGGATGGAGCTCAGATGAGAGGGTCCGGTGTCTGCATGCGAGCCCAGGGGGCCCCTTGTGGTTACAGGACACAGTAAAAAGAGACAGAGTCAGCCTGAGGGGATGGGTTCCACATCCCATCACAGAACTCCAAGGAGTCTGAAATTCTCCATGCAAACCCAGTCTGCCAGGTTGTTATGAAAGCATGTTTGTCAAGGTGGGAGGGCCGAATGCATTGTGTTCAGCGATCCCCTAGCTTGATTTATAACTGGAATATCCAGACATATGGCTCGTGGGCCTCCATTTCTGCTCTTATTTCATACCTGATAACACTGTGCCCTAGATGGGTCCCCTCCAGGCCGCCCCCCTCCAACCACCCCCCCTCACATCCCCTCCCCTGAGGTTCTGACCCTGTGACCTCAGCTAAGGTGGGGGGGGGGGGGGACTCGATTCTATTGGAGCGTGGATCAGATGCTGTCTGCCAGAGTCACCTTTCATTCTGGACTCCTTGGGGCCACTGAATGGGGTGGGGGTTTGGTGAAGATGTTCTCCAGCCTGGGTTGAGCGCACAAGCCTAGCTGTAGATGTGTGTTGGGCATGTGGCAGGTCCTGCTCTGAGCACAGGGTGGCTGCCTGGCAGTGAGTTGGCTCCTGGGTGCGGGTGGCGGGTGAGGGGCCACCTGTGCCTCCTGACCTTCCTGGTCTTACTGGGGCCTCTGCTCCTCACTCGGTGACACTGCCCTTTGTCTGGGTTCTCAAACCCATAGGGCTCTTTTCCTTCTTGAGCCTTTGCTCAGACAGGACCCTCCACCTGGAATATGTTCACTCCTTTGCTTGACTGGGTCTCTTTTTTGCTCAGGTCCAGTCTCAAATGCTACCTCCTCAGGGGGCCTTCTCTGGCCTCAGTGATGATGCCACTCTTCAATAGAAGGCTCCCCCGTGCCCTTCTTCAACTACATGACAAATGAGCCCTTTGTATGATTTAGTGTCTGTCTGTCTTGCTCAGCTGTGAGCCCCCTGAGAGCAGAGATCAGTCCTGCTTGCTCACAGCTGTATCTGCAGCGCCTGGCACCTTGCACACCAGGCAAATGTCCCTCCTCTCTGCCTTCTCCCGTCATTGAGTTTCAACCTACAATGTCTTAGATAGCCCCTAATCCTCCTTGGCCTCAGTCTCCAAATCTGGGAATTGCAACCACTAAGATGTGTCCCAAAGTGTTCAGAGGATGAGGCGAGCTTAGTAATGGGGAGTGGGCTGTCCCCTACTGGAGGGCCTGGGGTTGAGCATAAGAGGGGTTCTCAGAGGCAGAGACCAGCACCAGGGCTGTGCTGGGAGGAGAACATAGAGGAAGTGGTGAGGAGGTTGGCAGGAGGCAGGGAGCCTGAGCAGGGGTAGGCAGAGTCACTAGGGAAACCCAAAACCTTGCCTCTCAGGCCGCCCCTTGGGCTCTGGGCAGAGGCCTCCTGCCCCTACCCGCACCCCAGCCGACCTCCCAGCCTGTCCCTCTGTGCAAGCAGAACGGAACTGGCACGTCCTCTATGCTAGGCCTTACCTGGAGTGTTTCGTGGGTGTTATCTCAACACTCAGCACAATCCCATGAGAGAGGTGCTATTATAACCCCCATTTTATAGATGAGGAACTAGGAGCTGAGCAGGGTTTAAGAAACACGCCCAAGGTCATTTGGCTTGTAAGTGGCACAGCTGAGCTACAAACCCAGGTCCAATTCCAGAGCTCGAGCTCTCACCCCCTCTGCTGAATCCCCACTGGCTTTCGCCTCCCCAGGAGTCAAGCAGGCAGGGAGGGCAGGTGCTATGCATTTGTCAGCCTACCTGGCACCAGAGTGAGGGGAGGGGAGTGGAGGCTGAAAGCCTGTCCCAGGGCAACTTATTCTTGGTTCTGGACAGGTGTCACAAGGAGGGGGGATGTAGCCAGGGGCACACAAAGGATGGCCTAGGGCAGCAGGCACCTGCTCACAAAATGCTAGGGTGACCTGGGACCCTGCACACACTCCTCTGTCTACACTTACCCTGAGATGATCTCATCTACTCCCATGGGTATAAATCCCACCTCTATGTGATGGATGACTTCCAAACTTACACTTCCAGTCTGCCTTCCCCTGAGCTTCCAGCTTGCATCACCACACTGCCCACCTTACACTTCAGTCTCAACATGCTCAGAATCCACCTCCTGAGCCTACCCCCGCCCCCCACACCTGCTCCTCTTGTCCTCCAATAATGGCACCAACACCCACCCAGAATCAAAGACACTGGCGTCATCCTAGAGTCCTCTCTCCCCACCCTGCACATACCATCTACCGGCAAGTCTTGTGGGACTTTCCTCCAAAATATACCTTGAACTCCACTGTTCTTCTCCCCCTCTATGTGGAAGTCATGGCCCAGCCACCCTTCCATCAGCCGGCACCTGCTCCCTGGGGCAGCTCCTCACCTGCCCCCCGCACCCAAGTTCACATGTGCTGGAATCAGCTCAAGTCCCTCCACTACTTCAGAGCTTCTGGCAGTAAGGAAAGGAAACCCAACTCCTCTTCAGAGCCTAAGGGCCTTCTAGATCCAACCCCTGCCTACCTCTCTGATGCCATGTTGCCCTGGTGTACCAAACACCAGCCACAGTGGCTCCTTTCTGTTCTTTGTTACTGCCCCAGGGCCTTTGCATTCACTGTTCCCCCAGCCTAGAATACTTCTCAGTCCCATGGCTTCTCATCTCAGATGCTACCCTCTCCTAGAAAGGGACCTCCTTTCTTTCTGACCTCCCTGTGCAAAGCAGGCCTTCTCCCTCTCAGAGGACTGGCCACATTCCCTCGTTGTCATCTTCATATATGTGCTCCTGTGTTTACTATTTCAGTCTCCTCCTCTGGAATGCAAAGCTATTGTCTTTTCTACCCTAGAATCTCTAGTGCTGTGACACTGTCGACAATCCACAGATGTCTGAATGACTAAAGGAATTAACCTCAGTTTCCTGTTCTGTAAAAGGGGGATGAAGAAGTAGTATTGAACCAGACAAGTCCTAGCAAGTCCGGCAGCTGCTGTGCTACTTCCACTGCAGAGCTGACACCAGGGCCACCTGGGGGTGCCCAGGAGCCCACGCTGGCCTGGGGCAGCCTCTGCTCCCTCTGGTTTATTTTCCACTTCCTCTCCATGGGGGGTTGGCTCCTGGGAAGCCCCAGGAGGCAGAGCAGCTGTTTCCATGCTCACCGGTCTGGGGACCCAGCCCTAGGCAGAGAGGTCAGGAGCCTATGAAGGAGCAGTGGGGCTGGTGAGGGGCACTACTGAATTGCCTCCTAGGGCCCCAGCCATGGCCTCCTCACTAACTTTCATGAGGATCAAATAATGCCTTCCCACCCATCCCTCCACCTCAGGCCAAGTCCTCCTCACTGGCCCTGGGTCCACACCTGGACACCTCTCACATCCTCCAGCAGAGCCACTGTCAGAGGGCCCCGAGGCACAAGGGATGAGAGGACCCGGGCCTCTGGGGGCACAGTCCACATCTTGCTCCACTCACCAAACTAACAGGGGCCCAGGCTAGCTGTGGCTGGGCTGGCCTGCTGTATTGTCTACTTACTGGCACCTCTCTCGGCTGGACAAGGAAACTCCAGGAAGACAGGGGCCAGGTCTGCACTGGCACACATAGGGCCCCAAGCCTAAATGACCATTCACAGCTCCCTCCCACATTTTACAAAGGGGCGTTTACACCCATGAACTCCTTGGAGCCCCATGCCACCCTCTCAGGAAGGTAGAGCAGCAAGGGTCAGTGTTCCCATCCCACAGATTTGGAGGATGGCGGCACATGCACCTGTGTGTTCCTGTGCCCAGCTCAGGGCCTGGCTCTCACGGGCTCTCAAGATTAGGGTTAGGAACCTGGGCTTTGGAATTGAATAGATGTTGTCCTTCCTGGGTAGGGGGACATCTAACCTCAGGGGTCTGTCTCCTCAGCTGCAGGATGGGCATCATAGCACCTGCCTCAGGGGGCTGCTGTGAGCCACCCGACAGAGAATGGTGTAGGGCACCTGAGAAGGAGAAGGGCTCAGCAGAGGGGGGCTGAGGTCACCTGCCCCCTCCCTGACCCTATGCCTCCTGCCCAGAGCACACAGCCTGGGAAAAGCAGGTATTCAACACATGTTCAATGGATCAAAGGTAGGAATAAGGTTTCTACACTGTCAAGTGCTGCATTTCCATGGGTGCCTTTTAAAACACTAGGGCCTCTGGGCTTTTCTGTCTCCAGAGGCCCCCACCCTGCCCCCTCCCCCTGACTGCTGGGCCACAGGGAAGGGCCCCATCTGTGTATCTCTTGCCTGTTTATCTCTGCAGCTCTGGGGGTCACGTGAGCAGGAGAGGGGCTCTGTGGGAGCCCGTCCCCAAGAGACAAACGGCCTCCCCCGGCCTCCCCCACTGCTGATCAGTTGGGCCCAGCCACCCCCACGGTGGCTTTCCAACATCCCCCAGATACCCTGCTCTTGTCGGAACCCTTCCCTCCAGCCCCAGGGTTGGCACTGGGCTTCCCAGGTCATTTGAGGGGGAGGAACAACCATCCAGTGCAACTCTCCTTCCTAGAGGTGGATACACAGGCTCAGAGAGGGCAAGTGATTCACCTGAGGCTTCACAGCAGAACCTGGCTTGGATCCAGAGTGTTCCCCTCGGAGGCAGGGGCCTCTGCTTTCCTCCCTCACCTGCCAGTTGCTTCCTTAGCGGAGAAGGTCACGGGGAGAAAGCTAGGATTTCTGAAGAAGGTGAGGGAGGGAGATGCCAGAGTGGAGAGCCCAGTGTCACTGCCTCCTCCCTGTCTGCCCAACCCCCTCCCCGGAGAGTGCCTCCTCTTCTTCTCCGGCACCGAAAGGCCATCCTTGCCTCCATTTTCTCTGGGGATCCCGGGAGGGGAGGGTCACGACCCCACCTGCCCCCCCTAAACCCAGGACCTTTTGTCTCTGCGGTTGCCCCAGCTCCTTGCCACCTGGCCCTCCCAGCGCCCTGTAGGATCAGAGGCAGGAGGGGGATTAGGTTGTGCAAATGGCTCCCCCCTCCCCGCCATCCAGCTTCCCGGTCTTAGTCATCTCTGCCCTCTGCCGCCTTCTCCCTCCATTACGATCCCTCTGCCAGGCCCGGGGGCGTGCGACGGCTGCAGGGGCCCCCCACCCAGGGGCGGCGGCGGAGCCAGGGGCCGGCGGCGCGCAGGAGGAGCAGAAGCGGTCCCGCCGCCACCCCCCTCCTGGTCCTGCAGCACCCCAGCCCCCCTCCCCTCCGCCGCCGCGCTGCGCACGGATGGCGGCGGGAGCTGCAGAGGTGTGTACGAGGGGGGAGGCTGTGCCTGGTCCTCGATGCCCGGGGACTGTGTCCTCTCCCAGGGACACAGCTGGGAGGGGGGCCCTAGCCACGGCCCAGGGAGCCTCATGCGGGAGGGAGCTGTCTTCCGTGGAGCCGGGCTGGGGAGCACTGCCCTTGGTGCTGCCCGCTCCGGGGGACCGGAGCCGAAGGGAGGCGCTGAGTAATGCAGGCCCCCTCGGTGCCTATCCTGGGGGGGGGGGGGACCCTTTGGCAGTGTCTCTCCGCGGAGCGCCGTCTTCCCTGAAGGATGTGGCGGAGGAGGGGGGCGTGATACCGTGGCCGGTGGCTTGACGACGTCTGCGGACAAGCGGGGGGCGCTGCCGCCGCTAAGGGGCTCTCGGGGCTGGGGGGCGCCCTCCGTCTGGCTGAGGAGGGGGGCGCGCGGTCCGCGGGGGCAGCGCCAAGGGCTGCGAGGTCGCGGCGCCGTCGGGGCTGGGGGCGGAGGCCCGGGGACCCGGGCGGGGCGCAGTTCGCGCTCCGGGGCGCGCCGCTCCTACCTGCCTACGAAATTCTCGAGCACCGAGCTCTTGCCGGCGCTCTGGCCGCCCACCACTGCGATCTGCGGTAGGTCGAGGTCCGCGTTCTGGCCGATAGCAGAGAAGGCGTCCTGCAGCCGGTTGACTAGCGGGATGAGATCCTCCATGCCGCGGTTGCCCATGGCTGCGGCGGGCCCCGCGGGCTGCGATCCAGCCGCGGCTCCGGCTCCCGGCTCGGGTTCCCGGCTCCGGCTCCTCTGCTGCAGCCGCGCGCTCCGAGTGCCTGTGCCTGCGCGCGGACCCCCCCGCCCCTCCAGGAGCCGAGCGGAGCTCTGCGCCCGGCTACCGCCAGAGGGCGCCCTCAGCGCTGCAGGCTGGCTGCCGTGCGCAGGTGCCGCCTGTGGCATTATGGGGATTGTAGTTTTCTCCGCCTGCGGCTTTTGGGGCGCTTGAGCCGTGTCTGGGGAGCTCTGATGCTGCACCGTAGCTATCATTCTTGGAAATGAGCAAGGTCTCGCCCCTAGTACCAGGCCTCTTGGATAATGGTCATGGTTGTCTCACTCCATCTTAAGATGAGGAAACTGAGGTTTGGAGAGAGATGGGTCTCCTTCAAGGTCACAGTCTCCGGACCTGGAGTTCCACTCTGCCTCACTGCCTTCTACTCTAGGTTCTGACACTAATTCATGGCGGCATGCCCCTTCCCACCATTAGGCCTCAGTTTCCTTGTTTCTAGAAGGAGACAGAACATTAATTCAACAAATATTTATTGAGCACCTACTATAAGCCAGTCCCTGTTGTAGGCAGAGGAGTTACAGTAGTGACCAAGACTGACAATGTCTCTACCCTCAGATCTCACATTGGGTTGGTGGAGACAGATAGGAAATGAAAAACAGATAAACGAAAGAGTAAAAATGAAAATAGTGTACACTAACAGTGATGGAAGAAGTAAACAGGGTGTGAAGAGAGGTACTTATGTAGGTGCAAAACGTCCACTTAGCCTGGGAGGAGTTGGGTGGTTCTCCGAGGAGGTGATATTTGAGAAGAGACCTAGATGATGAGAAAGAGCCAGGCCTGACCCTTGGAAGGCCTTCTTGGGAGAGTTGGGACTTCTTGTCCTAGAGTGTCAGTCTTTGTCCCAATCCATCAGGGTAGTGGTAAAACTGGGACTCAAATCCAGGACTCTTATAGCCCTACCCTGTCCCTTTCACATGGAGAGGTCGTGGGCCCCAGCCCTAGCCATCCACCTTTGATTTAGAGGAACCTGATTTGGACTGCCCACAAGGAGTCTAGGAAAGAAAAGCCAGCCTATCCTGTGCTGTTAGGCATCAGCAGGTCACCCTGCTGTGAATCTAGGGGGTGGGGAAGCATTGCTGGGAGAGCAGTGGCCTGGCAAGCAGAGATTGCATTCACTCACCTGTTTAATGCATATTAACTGAGCCAGGTACTATGTTAGAGCCCAGAGCAGTGAGCAAAATGGACGAAGTCCTTTCCCATATGTGGCTTATACCCCTATGTGGAAAAAGAAACAAAGCACCAATAACCCAGTAGATATGACTCTGTCAGATGGTGATGGGTGCTTTGGAAAGCAAGAAAGCTTGAGAAGGCTAAGCGGGCAGGGGTGTGTGTGGATAGTGCTGTTCTTTGTTTAGAGTGATGAGAGTAGGATTCTGGTAAAAATGTGAGCAGAGATCTGAAGGAAGTGACCCATGTGGACATCTGGGGGTGGGGGAATTTTCCAGACAGGCAGAGGAGAATGAACAGGTCCTGTCCTAGGAGGGGTTTAGTCAAGCTAGGTGATCCAGGTCCCTACCCATCTCTGAGCCTCAGTTATCTAATCTGGGTAATGGGGATAATGAAAGATTAGAATCCCTGTGAGGGGCCTGGCACTGGCTTGGTGCTCACGGGAATTTGATTAAACCAACTGATTGAGCCTGCTTCTCCCTCTGCCTGTGTCTCTCTGCCTCTCTCTCTCTCTCTGTCTCTATGAATAAATAAAATAAAATCTTTAAAAAATAAATAAATAAACTGATTGAGCCCTCCAGGCAGCTGGAGTATTAGCTACACACAACGCCCATCCTGAGCAGCTGCTTAGGGCCAGTCCCTTTATTATGCTCTGACAACCAGAGAGGGCAGAGATGAAGCCTGGTGTGGAGCCATTAATTTGGGGAAGGGGTGCAGTTTGCCGATGTCTGCCCAGAAGGGTGCCATCACGGCTCGTTGTTTTTCCTAGTTACAGTAGTGAAACTTACTGTAAAAGTCAGACTTTACACTGTGTTTGAAAGCTTCTGGTTATCCTCCCACCCACAGATAACCACTATTTATAGCTTATATGGTGTTTATTCTCTGGATTTTCCTATATAAATATTCATTTTGTTTCATCTTGTTTTTATAGAATGGGATCATACTATAGGTCTGCTACTGCTTATCACTGATGCCAGAACAGCAGCTTGGACATCACCTGGAGTTTGTCAGAAACGTGGAATCTTGGGCCCTGCTTATGGTCTGCTGGATCACAAACCTGCACTTAACCAAGAGCCCCAGGAGATTCCTATGCACATCAAAGTTGAAGGAGCTCTTATATATATTATTATATAAAACTTGAGATGTGGTGGGAGTTGGGGGAGGGGTTTAACAAAGTCATTCTACAATTTACCTGGAAAAAATTTTTTACACAATTGGGAATTGGCAAGAAATTTTTTGTAAAGCATGATAATGGTGGGAGCTTGTGCTATCAGGCATTAAAATACATTCCCAAACTGTAATAGTCACACCAAGTGGTAGGTTGCATCATGGGAAGGGATGGGTAGATTCCTGGAGCAGAAACAGGTCTGAATGCAGATCTACATGAGTATGAGAGTTTATTACATGAAAAAGGTGCCACTCAGATTAGAGGCAAGAAAGAGGCCTCCAGGTGATGCTACAGCCTCAGACTTCATTTCAGATGCAAAGAGATGGTGCCTCTCTTCTCCCTCTGAACATAGTCCACTGGGGGGCTTTGCCAGCAGGGGATTGGTTAAAAGCAATTAACATGAGGCTAGCCCTGAATAGTATCCCCCAAGGAGTTACCAGCCATTGCCTTGTCTGGTCTTCAAGGAGTCAACACAAAGTCTTATACATTTTTTAAAATGTTCAACTCCCTCCCCATGAAAATGTCATCTAAACCGATACCATAAATTAGAAAAAAGGAAAGAAAGTGAACTTCCTCCATGAGCCCACTACACACGTATATTTATTTTTTCCAAAATTAGGATCATGGGCAGCCCAGGTGGCTCAGTGGTTTAGTGCCGCCTTCAGCCCAGGACGTGATCCTGGAGACCCAGGATCGGGTCCCACATCAGGCTCCCTGCATGGTGCCTGCTTCTCCCTCTCCCTCTGCCTGTGTCTCTGCCTCTCTCTCTCCTTCTGTGTCTCTCGTGAATAAATAAAAAATAAAATATTTAAAAAAACAAAACAAAATTAGGATCATAATTATGTATGCAATTTTGTAACTTGCTGATTTCACTTCACATCATATTGTGGGTGTTTACATAGTCTTTGAAAGCATAATTCCTGATGGCTGTGTGCTACTCCATAAGAGGCAAACACCATGATTTCCTTACCTGTTCTCCTAAAGTTGATTACTTTCCAGATAGCTATTATAAATAATGGTCCCATGAATGACGTGCTGGCTTTAAAAAGTCTCCTGATTCTTTTCTTGGATAAGTTTCCTACAAGAGGGGTTGCCAGGTCAAAGGGCAGAGCACATTCAAGAGGTCTGGGGTTTTGTTTTGTTTTGTTTTGTTTTTTTTGAAGATTTTATTTATTTATTCATGAGAGACACACACACAGAGAGAGAGAGAGAGAGGCAGAGACACAGGCAGAAGGAGAAGCAGGCTCCTTGCTGGGAGCCCCATGCGGGACTCTATCCTAGGACCCCAGGATCACACCCTTAGCCAAAGGCAGACACTCAACCACTGAGCCACCTAGGTATCCCTCAAGAGTCTTGATAGAGCATTTACAGATTGCTTTTCAGAAAGATGAACTAATACAGAATCACCAGCATGAGCATTATTTTTAGTTTGTTTTTTTACTTCAGCAATTTGAATGCAGATCTACGTTACACATTACACAGCGCTATGCATTATGTAATATTATCCTCACACCCACCCAGGGAGGGAGCATTCATTGTATAGAGGAAGAAACCGACTCAGAGAGGACTCCTGCCTGCATCTGGGTGGCCTAGCCACAAAGTAGTGGAGTCGGGATTCAACTTCTGCTAGCACTGGGACCAAGGTGTCAGTGGGCTTGGATCTTGGCTCTGTCTTCGTTCTCACCAGAGTGAGCTTTCTATTTTTCTATTTTTTTAAAAAAGATATTATTTATTCATGAGAGACATAGAGAGAAGCAGAGACACAGGCAGAGGAAGAGTCCAGGACCCCGGGATCATGACCTGAGCCAAAGGCAGACGTTCAACCACTGAGTCACCCTAGGCGCCCCCAGAGTGAGTTTTCTTTTTTTTTTTTTTTTTTTTTTTTTTTTTTTTTTTTTTGTTTGTTTGTTTTTTTTTTTTAACTTTTATTGGTGTTTAATTTACCAACATACAGAAAAACACCCAGTGCTCATCCCGTCAAGTGTCCACCTCAGTGCCCGTCACCCATTCCCCTCCAACACCCACCCTCCTCCCCTTCCACCACCCCTAGTTCGTTTCCCCGAGTTAGGAGTCTTTATGTTCTGTCTCCCTTCCTGATATTTCCCAACATTTCTTTTCCCTTCCTTTATATTCCCTTTCACTATTATTCATATTCCCCAAATGAATGAGAACATACACTGTTTCTAATCCCGGGAGATGGTCTGTTGTCATAGACTTTCCTAGCGCTCCCTGCCCTTCAGGGATAAAGCCCAAGGCCAGGCCTTCAAAGCTCCCACGGCCCAGCCTGCCCTTCCACCCAAGGGCACCACGTCCTGATGACTCCGGCCCCTGCCTCGTGCTGTGGCCACGCTGAGCCACTTTCGAGCCACTAAATCCAGGCGGAATTAGGCATCTGTGCCGCTGCCGCCCAGAGCTGCAGTGGAGCGGGTCCCGAACTTCAGCGCAGCGCTTGTCACACGACTGCAGGGATTGGTTGACACCCATCTCCGCGGCAGAGCGCGCTGGGCGGCCTCCAACCTGGGAGCCTCTAGCGCCACTGCGCGCTGCGGCCGCGCACAATCTGCGCTTAATGCAGAAGAAGCTGATTGCCCCGGGCTGTTAAATTTACGGACCGGTTTAGGTAACAGAAAAAGGGAAAGGGATTGCTACTTAGTAACCGCGGGTTGTTAGGCTCAGCGGGGGGGGGGGCAAGGACCCGGACGCCAAGATGTGCGGCCGAGGGGTATTTAGAGTCTTTGAGGGCCGGATAATTTCAGGGTCAGGATGAACGCAGTTTTCACCTTGCACTCAGCCCTCCTCACCCCCTCCCGAGTCAACTCGAAGAAGCACCTTGAGACGGACCTCCCCACCCCCTTCTGCCCGCTGTGCCCGTCACCCTCTCGCCGGGTCAGTCCTCGAACGTGCAGCGGCCGCCTGCACGGCCCCTCCCACCCCAGCCCCGCGCGAGGCCTCCGGATCGCGGGACAGTGGCAGCCGCGGGGAGGTCGGTTGGGGTCGGTCCTTCTCGAAGTTGCCCGCGATGTCCCCGCCAGCCGACAGACCCCTCCGGGAGAGAGACGGACCTCGGGCTCGGAGCCGCCGGTTCCAGGGGCGGAGGACGCGGGGCGGAGGGTCTGCGCTGCCTAGGGCCCCCTCTCAGCCCACGGTCGCGCCCGCCGCAGCCGAGGCGCGGGGTAAGCGGGGGCGGTCCCCGCAGCGGGACCCGAGCGCAGGGCGGCGGGCGGCGCCGGGTCCTCCGCTCCTCCAGAGGGCGCTGCGGCGGCCGGGTCCGCAGGGCGTTCTAAGTGGCCAAGCCCCCGCGGAACCGCGAGCTCCAGCCGCCCTGCCCGCTCGCCAGTGGGGGCGGGGCGATTGCGGCGGGGGTTCGGGGAAGCGAGGTGCGCGGGCCCCGCGCGCCTGGTGGACGCGTGCGAGGCTCAGAGGCCGGCTGGCTGGAGGCTGCGGGCGTCGCGGGCAGGTGGGGTAACCGGATTTGACGTGGGTTGCTGGCTGGACCTGCAGAGGAAGGGGTTAGCGGAGTGGGGGGCGGAAGCCTGCCTCCCACTTTGTTCAGAGGCCAAAGCGAAAGATTGGGGTTCTGTTATTCACGCAAAATAGGCACGAGGGAGGGGTGTGGTGTGGAGAGGGGCTGGCATAGTGATGGCGCGAGAAAGGCTGGGGGTGGGGGGAGGTGCATTTGGGTCTGACGCCCCTGGAAGGACCGAGCCAGGGGAGTAGAGATGGTGGGCCAGGTTGGGAGGGACTTTTGGCAAGATTTGCGGAGAGTGGCGGGAGGAGGGGTATTGAAAGCATGAGGGTGCAAATGCTGCAGGCTCTTGGCAGGACTGGGGTGTGACCGTAAAGCTCAGCGGGCAGGTGTTTGAAGGCCATGGGTGGGCCTGGATGGGCACAGAGGCAGGTGTCGTGGCTTACCCCATGTCCTTCCTTCAGCCACCATGTTCAACCAGCAGCAGCAGCTCCAGCAGCTCCAGCAGCAGCAACTCCTGCAGCTCCAGCAGCTGCTCCAACAATCTCCACCGCAAGCCCCACTGCCCATGGCCGCAGCCGTCAGCCGGTGAGTTACCCTCCCGAGGGGGGATGGTTTCAGCCCTGTCACTCAGGCCCCTGGCGTGGAGACCCCGTCCCAGCCCTTTCTCCCAGGGACATCCCTGTGTTTCAGTTTTGAAAGCCATTAATTCTCACCTTAAAAGGTTCCTCTGCAGTAGAGAGGGGCTGAGAATGGAGGTGAAGGAAGGGGGGGTCTGACTCTCTCAAAGCCCTCTGATACCCTCTCCCAACACACAGGGGGCTTCCCCAGCAGCAGACACAGCAGCAGCTTCTGAATCTCCAAGGTGCCAACTCTGCCTCCCTCCTCAACGGGTCTGTGCTACAGAGAGCTTTGCTTTTGCAGCAGTTGCAAGGTAGGCCTCTTCTGACTTCTTAGTGGCGTGCCCTAGCATCCCCATTTGCACTAAATCCCACCAAGTCCACACACCAACTCTGAGAGGGAGCTACTCTTGGCGTCCTAGTTTGCAGACAAGGATTCTGAGGCTCCAGGAAGTGGAGTCCCAAAGTTGTCTCAGCTGGACGCAGGTCTGATTGCAGAGGTGTGCCCTTGGCCATGGTGCTGGCTCTGCAGGCAACACTCAGCATAGCTCGTTCTCATTCAGATTAGATGAGATGATGGATGAAAAGATCTCTTCGGACCACCCTCCGCCACATCCCATGTGACAGATAAGGAAGCTGAGGTCCAGAGCTGGGTCTGGACCAAGTCCTTGCCCTGGGTCACTCAGCTATATGAAGGCCTGAGCCTTCTGACCCCTGCATCTCTGAGTAGGTGCCTCTAGCCCTGTGTATTAAGCTTGTGTCCTTGTCTGTTTCCCTACGTGGAGAGCAGCTTCTCAGCTCTTCCTTCAAAGATGCTGTTCCAGATACTTATGGCTCATGTGCAGACCCAGCCCTTCCCACGTGGTAGCTGTGGCTTGCTGCGTGGTCCTTCTGGGCAGTGCACTATGCTGAGACCTTTACAAACACAATTCCTTGACTCTGCTGATAACCCTGGGGGTAGCTGAGAGACACACTCATGATCCCATTTTATAGATGAAAAAACTGAGGCTCAGAGAAGAATCATATGTTCACAGTCACACAGGGAGTAGGTGTGGATTAGAGAGTTAGAGCCCAGGTCTGGCTACAGAGCTGTGTTCTTACATACTAGCCTGTCCTGCCATCCAGCAGAGTACACTGCCAAGTCAGAAGATGCGATGGCTGTCACTCTTAGGCCTGCCATATGGGCGTGGAAGGTCCTGGAGTTGATTTACAAATGATCAATGGATAGGTGGAGAGAGAAAACCACACTCAGGGACCCACAATATATACATATGTATTTCCCCCTTTTTGTTTCCCATTTTAAAAGTCACACTTTTCAAAGAAAAGTGAAAACAAAAAAACTTTTTTTAAGAGAATAAGGAAACCCACATTGTTATAGACTCCCCTCCTAGAGGAAACAACAACAACAACACTTGTCAGGGTTTTGGTGCATTTTCTCCACTTTTTTCTAGGCTCAAAGTTGGGAATTTGTATATGATTGTGGTTGGTTATTGACATGTAAGTGAAAGGCTGAATCTTACTTCTTTTTCATGGAATAGAATGGCATGATCATTTACCAGATGATTTGAGCATCTCTGTAAAAGTTATTTTTTAACGGCTGTTTGTATTCTATTGGAGGGCAAGCACTCATGTACCAAAACTCAGCTGCTTCCTTTTTCTTTATTTTCTTTTTCTTTTTTCTCTGTTTTAAATAACATAGGGATGAATATCCTGTTTGAGACTATTTCCTTAGAATGTATTCCCAAAAGTAGAATAGCTGGGTTGGGGGAATGGATGTTTTATGGCTCTTGATAAGTATTGCCAACTTGCTTTCCCAAAGGACTGGACCAGTTTGCAATGCCACCAGCCACGTATGACAGTGCCGGTCTCACCATGCCCACGGCAACACTGGGTATTATATACTTTTTTATATATATACATGTATATACATATGATTTACTAACTTGGTTGGCAAAAAAAGCTGTATCATTAATGTTTTAGTTTACATTTCTTGGAGTGCTAGTTCAGTTTTTTTGTCTGTTAAACATTCGTATTTCTTTTTTGTGACTCGTCCATGTCCTTTGTCCATTTTTCTTTTAGATCTTTTAGATCTTTTAGATCTCTTGATCTTTTTAAAGAGCCGGTTGGCATTCTCTCTACACATATATGTACATGTATTTGTTTTAAGTTAATGTTAATTGAACACTTACCGTATACCAGGCACACTTGTATATCTCCTTGAATCCTCATAAAACAGTGAGTCAAGCGCTATTATTATCCCATTGTACAGATGAAGAAACTGAGGCTAAGAAGGAGGAACTGATTTACTCACAGAGCTTTGGTTATAGAACCTGAACTAGCTGTTAGAGCTCCTCTGATCCATGTCCTCAACCCCTGTGCTTCCTGTCCCAGCTTTGGGGCAAGGATTTGAACTTTTATGGCTCAAATACTTCCTGAGCAGTGGGCCTCGGAGCTAGATGAGGTGCCTGCCCTTATAGGAGTTCCCACTGTGGTTGGGTGGTGGGCAGTGGGAAACAGACAAGGAAAAAATTGTGCAGCTAGTCCTAGAACAGCTGGGGCCTCTGGAGACACAGAGAGGATCTGAGAAGGCCTCTCAGATGATAAACACCTGAAGGGAGATCTGAAGGATGACCAGGAGATAGTGGGGGGCAGAATAGCCGGGGCAGAAGGAACAGCATATGCAAAGGCCTGGAGGCAGGAAGAAATGAGGCTTGTTGGGGGAGGCACAGAAGCATATAGCTGGAGTGTAGTGGATGCATGTGTGGGGAGACGGGCAAGAAAGGAAACCTGGGAGGAGGGCAGGGCCAGACCCCTGCACGGTGAGGAATGGGCTCCTTTCCAAGCAGCAGGGAGCTATGGAAGGATTTAGGCAGGTGGAGAGGGGTAGAGGCAGAATGAGCAGAGACCCTGGGCAAGCTGCACCTCTGCTTTGTGCCTGTTTTGTTATTGGTAGAGACATAATACCTATACTATGCTGATGGTAGCTGGGTCGAATGACTGAGGTTGTGCGTGGGAAATGCTTAGCAAGTGCCTGGTTCCCAGTAGATTTTTTTTTTTTAAGATTTATTTATTTATTCATGAGAGACACAGAGAGAAAGGCAGAGACATAGGCAGAGGGAGAAGCAGGCTCTTCACAGGAACCCGATGTGGGACTCAATTCCGGACCCCGGGGTCATGACCTGAGCCAAAGGCAGCCGCCCAACTGCTGAACCATCCCTGCAGTAGATTTTTGATGAGGGTGGGGGTGAAGGGGGATAGGAGAGTATCTTCTTATTCCAGGGACCAGTCAACTCACTGGTTCTCCCTATGGGTACTGTGCTGGGTCTTTCACATATCTTAAGGTGTACCCTAAAGCATACCCCAGAGGGTGAGTGAGGTTGCAGGGGAGGCTGACCAGGGAGGCATCTGGAGAGGGAAAAGCAGTGTCCTTCTCCTCCTCAGCTGGAGAGAAAACCAGCCCTAAAGTCCCCTCACCGCCAGTGCCTAAGGTGGGAGTGGGCCTCTGGTGCTCATCTCTCTTCTCTGGCTGTTGTCGTGTGGGAAATGTCCCTGTCAAAGTCATCTGTGTTGTTTCCATGATGCTTTTGGGGCACTGACACCTGACCCTGGCCTCTACCATGTGACCCCATTGTAATCCCTCTTCTCCCCTCTTCCTGCCCACAGGTAACCTCCGTGGCTACGGCCTGGCAACCCCAACCCTGACGGCCCCCAGCCTCACACCCCCTCAGCTGACCACCCCAAATCTACAGCAGTTTTTTCCCCAGGCAACTCGGCAATCCTTGCTGGGTCCCCCTCCTGTCGGGGTTCCCATGAACCCCTCCCAGATCAACCTTTCAGGGCGGACTCCCCAGAAACAGGCCCGCACTCCCTCATCCACTACTCCCAATCGCAAGGTAAGTGGCAGTGGGGTACAGCGGATGGGGATGGGGTAGGAGGTCATACCTGGGTATCAGCCCAGTTCTACCCACATGGCTCACACTGGCCTTTAGGCAGGTCACATCCCTTTTTGTCCTCAGTTTCCCCATATGTAAAAAGAGGGGGGTAAATTGACCTTGTCTAGTGTTTCCCAAATTTCAAATATTCTTGCATTGACTTTTGCCATGTCCAGATACCACCAGTACTATTATTTACCTAATATTTCTCTTCTTTGTAAACACCTGGAGATAAAAACGACACAGGACACTATATTAGTTTTAGGTGTCCTGTGATGGTTCTCTGTAAATCCACGCTGCCCTGTAGAAAGAAAATATGAGCCATATACGGAATTTAAATGTCTCTCTCTAGTCATCATATCAACAAAGTAAAAAGAAACTGAAGAAACTGGTGAAATCAATTTTACTAACAGATTTTAGTTAACTCAATATGTAAAAAATATATATGTATTATCATTTCAACTTTTATTCAATATTTTAAAAAATGGTCGGGGCATTTTACATTCCTTTTTCTTTTGTAGCAAGTCTTCAAAATCTGATATCTCAATTTGGCTTGCTACGTTTGGAGAACTCAAAGCCTGAGCCACCTAGCTTTAAATGAATTAGGTTCTTGTCGGTTACATTTATTTCACAAAGAAACATTATGTCACTGCCTGAAATGTTAAAAAAAAAAAAAAGTCTAAATTAACTGCTGTAGGTGGAAGTAAAAGAAAGGTAATTGGGTAAAACAATGTTACAAAACCCTAAACTCTACATGTTGCCATCCTAAGGTTCTGTAGCTGCACCCCTAGCTCCTTGTGCCTTGCCCAGTGTTGGTGTGGGTGTGGGTGTGTGGGTATGTGAAAGGTGCCTCTCTCTGTCATAAGCTGAGAGAAGCGAGGAGATTTGCCTGGGGATAACTTCCTTTCAGGGACTGTCCTGTGCCCGAGTGTCCTGACAGCTCCTCACACACAGCACGCTCCTGAGAGCATTCTGGGCAAGGCTGGCACCCCCCTTCTCGGGTTCTGAGGCCAGGTCACACCTGGAGGTGAGGCATTTTCCTCCAGAGAGGGGTCCCGGCCTCCAGCCTGCCAGTTGAGCCTGTCTTCACATGTTCTTCTTGTCTAGTGCTCCTGCCACTCATTTGACATCTGTGTAAACTAAGGGTCAGGGAGTGGTGTTGAGACAGACACCATTGGGCTGCACTGCTGTCGAGACAGACCCAGTCCCCAGGCCTCCTGACTTACAGGCCAGCAGTGCCCCTGTCATGCAGGGTGAGAGCCAGGTCGTTTCTGAAGGGCATGGAGTGCTGATGTGGTGCCCGTTTCCACTGGGAGCAGGTTCCTTCAGCTTAGGAGGAGGGAGCAGGGGCTAATTGGAGCCCAGAACCAACCAGAGTCATGCATTTATTTAACAAACATCTCTAAGTCCTGTAGGGGCTTCTATTGTGGATGGTGCATCTAGCCTGACCCTCCTGGATGTCTTAGGCTGAGGAGGGTAGTGACAATGGTGAGACATTAATGCAAATAATGTTCCTACCAATTATTTAAGACTGGAATATTCCATAAAGAGGAAGCCCAAATTCCTTTGGGAACCTGTATTCTGGGGTCAGGAGGGCTTCTTGCAAGAAGTGCCTTTGAGGCTCTGGGTGAAGGCCTGGGATGGGAAGAGGCCTAGGATTTGGGGGAACCAGAGAGAAGACCAGTGTGGATACCGAGAGGGTGAAGGGGAGAGTGAGGAGGTGGCTTGGGGTGGGGGCGGGGGGACAGAGGTCCAATTGGATGGTGGGTGGGGGAGGTGGTTTTGGGCTTGGGTGAGGAAGGAGTACTCTAGAGTCAGAGGAATCATAGGAGGATTTTAGCCTGAAAGACAAAAGACATGATCAGGTTTGCATTTTAGATGGATTCTTCTGGCTGCTTCATGGAGAAGTCACTTGGGGAGTCAGGAGGGGCCCTCTGTGTCCCCCAAATCTGGGTTAACAGCCACGCAGCTGGATGGACCCACCTAGACACGATTCCTGGGGTGCTTAGGATCATCTCTGGGCAGCTCTGGGCCCACCAGAGTCCCCAGGCCCCTTCATCCCCTAGGAGACTGTCACAGCTACTCTTGGGCCAAGGTATACTTAAGGTTATACTTAACTGGGCAGCAGATGTCAAAACTAGTTTCTGAAAGGAAGCAGGATTCTTATTCTCAGACAATGCCTGTGGAAGATGAGTCAGACCCCCCAGAGGGGTCTGAGGAAGCTGTCACGCCCCAAGCAGACACACCAGAAGGTAAGACAGGGAGGCTGCTGGCCCTTTGGAGAGGATACAGGTTGGGGCATGTGGGTGCAGGGTCGGTGATGGAGGCAGACCTGGGAGGCAGGACCCTTGGGGGGAGGGGGAGCCCAGGCCCCATCTCTTGGAGCTAGTTTGTACTCTTCATGGCATCGGCAGTCACTCATCTGCCCTCCATTCCAGACCAGGATTCCCCACCCTGCCCAGATGGCATTGCTAAGGAGAAACACACTGTAGCACCTGCTCCCGAGTCTTGTGAGGCATCTGAGCCACCAGCTAAGAGGTCAAAGAGGTAAACCATGCTGAAAACCCACCCAGGGCCCAGGTGCCTCATACTCTCATTCTTGCAAAGGCTGGGGGTGGGTGTAGGTGGGATCAGGACCCTTCACGGAGCTGGAGTAAGGAAAGGGCCTTGATGTCTGGCTTGAAGGAACATCAGACCCAATTCTGCATCTCACTGGAGTCTCCAACCGGAGAGTCTCCAATGTTTTCTCTGGCACTGAGCCACCTGGAGGCAGGCTAGGTGAGCGGGTCAGAAAGGTGAACATGTGCATCTGGGACCTCAGAATGGGCAGAGGATGGGAGACTTTACAGGGCCTTGGATACATATTAGCAGATGTGGGAGGTGGTGGGTGAGTGATCCTCCGAACTTATTTAGGTACACTGGGGCTGGCAGAGCTGCGGGGGCTTGCCCCAATGCCCAGCTTGTACGTGCTAATACTAGGACGGAACTGGGTCTTGGCCCTTTTTGAGGGGCCCCTGGGGCCAACGGGGAGATACTGGAAGATATCTTTGGATCCTTCCTAGCTCAGAGTTGCCCACGGAGAAGGGGCTTCCGGGGCAGCCGCAGGCCCGCACCACAGCCCCGAAGCAGACACAGACACCCGAGCTGCTGCCTGAGCCGCCAGAAGCCCGAGTTCTGCCACGATTCCAGCCCCGGGTTCTGCAGATCCAGGCCCAGGTGCAGCCACAGACGCCGCCACAGGTGCCTCCTGTGGACATGCCAGTGCAGCGCCTCCTGCAGAAGCAGGTGCAGACACAGACCTCTCCAGACCATGTGGGGCCACAGCAGGTGCTGAAGGAGGCAGAGCAGCAAAAACAGGTGCAGCCACAGGCACATTCCCAGCCCCTGGTGCAGAAGCAGCCACAGCTGCAGAAGCAGGCACAGACGCAGACGTATCCTCAGGTCCAGCCACCGGAGCAGCCACTGAGACAACCTCCAGGGCAGCTGCCAGTGCAGGCACCTGACCCCACTGAGGGACAGCCTCAGGCCCCGCTACAGGTGTCAGTACCAGCATTGGAGCAAGCCCCGGTTCCGGTTCATTCCACAGAGCTGGAGACGCCTCCTGATAAGGGAGATAGTGGAGCTGGTCAGTGAACACTGGTTCCCGGTTGCCTGGGGATGGGACAGCTCTGCCAGGACCCTTAGATCCTCCCCGTGGTGCTGTCCAGTCCTGACCAGGGTTCGGGGCTGTCCCCACCAAAGGCTTCAGGATCCTGGCTGTGGGGAGAGAAGGTGGCTATCAGGCCCACCCAGGTCCCTCTGGGCCCTGGTGGGAGATGGACCGATCTTTCATTTCAGGCCTGGAGGAGGCCTCGCCAGAGCCAGAGGGCGCCCAGGGCAGCATGGAGAGTCAGGACGAGTTGACCAGTGGCCTGGATGTGGGAGAATGTGAAAAAAGGGCAAGAGAGATGCTAGGGGTGGGTAGACATGCTCCTGGGGCTGCACTGGTACCTTGGGGCCCAGTGGCGGGACGGCCTTCCCGCCCCCACCCCTAGGCCCCCTTGTGTGCCCCACCCCCACCCCGACCACTGGGGCCCGTGGGCAGAGCAGATTGGGTTTGACCATTGCTGTGTTGCCTTCACACACCTTTGCTCTGAAGAATCAGAGGTGCTTTTGGTGACATGTCCCTTCCAACCTGTTCATCCCCAGACTATAGCCTTGGTCCCATCCCGAGGTAAAGTGTTCTAGGGGTAAAGCACAGAGCAAAAGCCTGTGCATGCAGTTCAGGTTCCAGCTCTATCTCATAGTGCAACTGTGGTCAAACTCACCCCCTTCTTTGTACCTCGGTTTCTCCATCTGTCACGGGAGGATGGGATGGGGTGGACTTTACAGTTGGGTGGGCTTAGGCTTGAGTCCTGGCTGTAGTACACCCTAGCTCTGTGAGCCTGGGCAGTCAGCTACCAGCTCGGCACCTCAGTTTCCCCATCTGCGAAGGGGGCTGTTGGGAGGGTCTGGTGAGATGCTGCTTCTGGATGCTTGGCGCCTGGGCTGGCCGACCATAGGTACCAGCTGGTGGTAGCTCTGCCCCTGCCTCTGCTGCAGGTGTGGGGTGCCGGGGGCTCCCTGAAGGTCACCATCCTGCAGAGCAGTGACAGCCGGGCCTTCAGCACTGTCCCCCTCACACCCGTGCCTCGCGCTGGCGAATCCACATCTGCCACCCCTGCCACTGCCAGCACACCCTCTAAGCAGACCCTCCAGTTCTTCTGCTACCTCTGTAAGGCCAACTGTAGCAGTCAGCAGGTACTGCCGGCCAGGTCCCGGGAAGGGGAGTCCAGTGGGCAGAGTGGGGGTGTCTACAGGGTGTGCCCGGGCCTGGCTGCTGTGTCTTAGTGGCCCTGAGGGCCCTGTGAACACCATTCATGAAAGCCATGCATCTGTTCTGAAAACATTTCCTGGCTAGCCAAGAAGTTAGGATCTTAGAGTCCAGCAGACAGGTCTAATTCAGCCCTGACTAGGTGTGTAGAAGCCAGATGGCGAGTTCCACTCCTTATGCCTCTGTTTCCTCATGCGTCAGATGAAGAAACATTTAGAACCCACCTTGCTGGGAGGTTCTGACGATTCAGTGACTTGACATTGAAATCACGAGCCCCTAGGCCCAGCCCAGAGTGAGTGTAGCTTTACCAACAGCGTTATGCTCCTAATATTATGACCATTTGCTGTTGCTGCCTGTGTCATCCTGAGCATAGCTGTGGGGTCTGGAGTCATGTCCCTGTCCCTGAGGAGCCCACACAGTGTCCAGGAGAAGCAGCAGAAGCACTGGCTGCTGTGTGCTCACTCAGTGCCTCCACTTGCCATCCTCCTCTGGCCCCCAGAGGGCTGTAAGAAGCATGGCCTCAGTGGCAGTGGGGTGACCATGAAGCTGCAGGCCTGTCCTCTGGGCTCTGGCTTGCCCACTGTTCTGGGGCTCACTCTTCATCCCGCTGCAGGAGTTCCAGGACCACATGTCGGGAGCCCAGCACCAGCAGCGGCTCGGGGAGATCCAGCACATGAGCCAAGCCTGCCTCCTGTCCCTGCTGCCCGTGCCCCGGGATGTCCTGGAGAGAGAGGATGAGTGAGTGGGGGGATCTCTGAGGCGTCGTACTGGGGGGTAGACAGTCTCGTGGGCCAGGCAAAAGCTGAAAGGGGCCCTGAGTCCAACATCTGCAAGGTCTGCCTTTGGGTCAAGTGTTGCTTTCTGCCAGAGGCCTCTTTACACCATTAACTGTTTATACCTTTGGACCTCAGTTTTCCTCATCTGTAAAACGGCTTGGTGAAGGGTGCAGTGCAAGAATTCATGAACTAGATAGTCTCTTAAGGTTCCGTCGAGGCAGGAACAGTGTGACTACCCACATGGGAAGGAAGTGGTTTGTGGCACAGACCCCTACTTCCCTGGCATATGTGTTAACTCCAATCAGGGGGCTGGATCTTATGGCCTGATATTACAGCTACCCTGTATTTCCCCCTTTCATTGTCATAGGGGCTTCATTGATCCTATTTATGAGCCCTCCTGGAGTCCAGGACTAGCTCTTGGGCTAGGGGTGCTGATGGAAGCTGGAAGACCTTTCACCAGCAATCACAGGTGCCTATAGGGAGGGGAGAAGCAGGTTGGCACTGCCTTGGGCTGTGCTGGGGGGCATGGGCTCCATCTTACAGGATAGCTGCCCCTCAGCATCAGGTTTCCTAATTGTTCTGGAGAATATAGAAACAGCTTTGATGTGCAGTCTCCCAATTTTAGAATGCTAGCAGCTAGTTTGGAATCAGAACGAAGCAGAGTCTAGGGAGGCTGAATCAAACCCCTTCATGGGGCTGGACGGGCCTGGAGGCAGTGGGGTGGGGACTCCACTCTGTGTGCTCACAGAGGGTCACAGCTTGGAGCTCCCTGCTTGCACGGCCTGGGTGGCCTGGGTAACGGAGTGCTCCCTCCAGAGGCAGCAGTGTCTCTCTTAGGTGGTTCTCACTTTGAGAAGAACTTTGTAACATGGTGGTGTAGCACGTTCTTGAGCTTTAAACCTCCCCCTGCTCAAGGACCTAGGAATTACACTTAGGTGAAGAGATCATAAATACAGAAGAAAGATGACTTCCAAGGATGTTCCTTACAGAGTAACATTATGATAAAAAAATTTTAATTGGATGCTGTCTAAAATCTCCCTACCTGTGGGATTAGTTAGATCAGGCTTGTCTGCTTGATGGAACAGCTCACAAATAGGGCAATACGAGGGAGTTCATGAGACTATGGAAGCTCAGTTGTGCAAAGACGGATCTTGTGACAAAAGAAAAGTCGAAGAATGTAGCCCATCCTGCGAACAGGCTTTAGGTGTAGGACATTCACTGAACCGTCTCCTGATGACGTCTTCCTATGAAGCCTGACTGGGGCCCCCGAGGCCACACAGAACATGACAGTCCTTCAGATAAGCTTCCTTCATGCAACGCAGTCAGAAGCTCGGGGCTGATGCTGTGCCCAGCCCAGGGCTCTAGGATAGAGTCCTGGCCTCCCAGAGCTCATCACAATCCAATGGGGGCAGGGATGGGATCGGGTCCTCCCTGTCCTTTGTAGCAAATGCTGTGGTGGTGGCCCCTTAGGGCACCAGAGGGAGGTAGGGGATGTGGGGGTAGGTCCAGGGCAGGGCAGGAACAGCTCCAGGAATGACCAGGCACCTACACTAAAGGATAAAGAGGACTTTCCAAGGCCAGGTATGCTCAGTGCTGTTACTGTCCTGCTGGCCTCCTGGTATCCCAAATGCTTCCAAAAATCTCTTCCCCTGCCAGCCTTCCTTGGTTATTATTCTGGTGTAAGCATTCTTCCAGATGCATCTCTGAACCATTCAACAATGAGTTTCTAAAAAAACATCCCATTGGCATTGTACTGTATTACACTTATGGAGCATCTTGGGAGAGCGGCTGTTTTCCCAACAAGAGCAGTGTCACACTATACTTGTTTTCATTGTCACCATTCAGAGAGCCCCCGCCGAGGCGCTGGTGTAACACCTGCCAGGTCTACTACATGGGAGACCTGATCCAGCACCGCAGGACGCAGGACCACAAGGTATGAGGGCTGGCAAGCTGCGAGGGTGCCCACAGGGGCTGTCTCCCAGCCCACGGTTGGGGGGGGTGCAGTAAATGGCAGGCTTTGTCTCTGCAAGGCTATCACTCCTAAGCATAGCTTCTCAGGGCTTCAGTGTCTCCATCTGTCCAATCAGGCAAGGTACCATCTCACCCTGCCAGTCAGCCACAGGGCTCATGGGGGTCCTCCTTGGCAGCCATTCTCTCTCCCTGCCCTATGTCCGTCCTCTGTTGCCATCTGCCATCCCATCTCATAGCCCAACGGGTGGGCGGGGGGAGTGCGTGCCCACATTCTGGTAAAGGAGTGGAGCACAGCCAGCTGATTACAAATGTGGTGGCCTGGGATCCCTGGGTGGCGCAGCGGTTCGGCGCGTGCCTTTGGCCCAGGGCGCGATCCTGGAGACTCGGGATCGAATCCCACGTCGGGCTCCCGGTGCATGGAGCCTGCTTCTCCCTCTGCCTGTGTCTCTGCCTCTCTCTCTCTCTCTCTCTCTCTCTCTCTCTCTGTGACCATCATAAATAAATAATAATAAAAAAAAATTTTAAAAAAATTAAAAAAAAAAAACAAACAAAAAAAAACAAATGTGGTGGCCTGTAGGTGGGATATGAGGTGTCAGGGCACAGCTGGGATGCACCTGGGGACACCACCTGCCACCCACTTGGCCTGCCCTCCTTTCCACAGATTGCCAAGCAATCCCTGCGACCTTTCTGCACTGTTTGCAACCGCTATTTCAAGACCCCCCGCAAGTTTGTGGAGCACGTGAAGTCCCAGGGACACAAGGACAAAGCCAAGGAGGTAACCCAACCCAGCTCCCTTGGAGGACATAGGCCTAGAGAGGCACAGAGCCTTGACCAAGGCCACACAGTAAATTGAGGTTTATCCCAGCCTATACTCCAGCATGTCTAGAGGGATTGGGACTCTCAGGGGTGTGGTAGAGGTGGGTGGGGTGGCACCTCAGCTGCCCAAAGCTGACCTGAGCCCTGGCCCACTCCCCTGGGCAGCTGAAGATGCTCGAGAAGGAGATAGCCGGTCAAGATGAGGACCACTTCATCACAGTGGATGCTGTGGGCTGCTTTGAGGGTGATGAAGAGGAGGAGGAGGAGGAGGAGGATGAAGAAGAGATCGAGGTTGAGGAGGAATTCTGCAAGCAGGTGCTTGGGGGCAGAAGGGGTGTGGGAGGCAAACCGGAGGCTGGACTCCCAGCTCAGAGGGACCTCACCCCATCTCTCTGGGGTCAGGGGGGCACAGTGCTAGCATTTGTAGGCACAAATGCATGACATGATTTAGTATGAATTGGATTGTATCCCATATGACCAGGTGTAAATGCACATCATGAGGATGGCAGGACGGCCAGCAACATGTGAGAGCCTTGAAGCCTGGCTGAAATTTTGATGTCAAGGAAGGGAAAGGGCTTCTTAGGCCAATAAGGGCATGGGGGTAGCTATGTGGGGTACACAGGAACAGTCAGTGCCAGATAAGGATGATGAAGATAGTAGCAGTCAACACTTTTTTTTTTTTTTTTTTAAGATTTTATTTTTTTGAGACACACAGAAAGAGAGCGAGAGAGGCAGAGACACAGGCAGAGGGAGAAGCAGGTGCCATGCAGGGAGCCTGACGTGGGACTCCATCCCGGGTCTCCAGGATCATGCCCAGGGCTGAAGGCAGCACTTAACGGCTAAGCCACTGGGGCTGCTCCAGTCAACACCTTTTGAGCATTTGTTATACACCAGGAGTGTACCAAGCACTTTCCTGGCTGAATCTCACCAACTTGGGTGCCAGGATGTGACTCCAAAGCCTGTGCTCATAACATCCCAGCTCTACTGCCTCCGATGAGCGAGGAGCTGGAGGAGCTTGGATTCTTTTCGTTTAAGAAATGAAAGGCAGCTGCTCTGAGCCAGGCACTGTGCTGGCTGTGGGGATCAAGCCCCTGCCCTCCTGGGGCTTGCCCGTTGCAGTCCAGAGTGGTGAGGGGTAGCCAAAGGGGCCATTGTGGATGGGCTGTGGGTGGTGGGGTGCAAGGGTGGCCTTCAGCCCCAAGCAGGCCCCACCTGCGTCTGGGAGGAGTTTGGGGGAACCTTAGAACCAAGGCCCACACTTGTGTATTTTCAGGTGAGGTCCAGAGATATATCCATAGAGGAGTGGAAAGGCTCAGAGACCTATAACCCAAACACCGCATACGGTAAGACCCTAGCCCTGACCCCACCTGCAGAAGTGGAGGTCCCCAGCCCCCAGGGCCCAGCCACAGCATCGTGGCCGGGCAGCCTCTCCCCTTGTCCTCTTCTCTCCTATCTGGAGGCCGAGTGAGCAAATGGGCTCCTAGAGAGAGTGGGATGCCAGGATGGCATGGGGATGGGTGCACAAACTCTGCAACCCCACAGGCGTGGACTTCCTGGTGCCCGTAATGGGGTACATTTGCCGCATCTGCCACAAGTTCTACCACAGCAACTCGGGAGCACAGCTCTCCCACTGCAAGTCCTTGGCCCACTTCGAGAACCTGCAGGTGAGCTGGGCCTCCTGCCCCACTCACCCACCCTAGCTGATGAGTGCAGCCAGCAGCCAGCACCCCCCACCCCCCCCACCCTCGTGCCTAGCCTCAGCCCATGGGCACACCCCCCAACAAGAGGGCCTCCCCACAGAGGGAATCTGAGCAGGGGTGGGGCCCAGCCCTTTCTGCTATTGTTCTGCGGATGCTGAGGGCCAGGCCCCAGGAGGCTGAGTGTATCACAAGGGTCACACACACATATAGGTCACATGGCATGCCCAATGCAGTCTCAGTCAAGCCGGGGAGGCAGCTGCCAGCAGGGAGTGTTACCAGGTGGGGAGGAAGCCCTGCCTCATCTGCACCTTCTATGTCTAGAAATACAAGAAGGCCAAGAACCCCAGCCCTACCAGCAGGCCCGTGAGCCGCCGGTGTGCGATCAACGCCCGGAACGCTTTGACTGCTCTGTTCACTTCTGGTGGCCGTGCACCCAGCCAGCCCTGCAGCCAGGATACAGCTAAAACCCCCAGCAAGGTGACAGCCCAACCCCCTTCGCCCCCACTTCCCCGGCGCTCAACCCGCCTCAAAACCTGATAGAGGGCATGCCTCCTGTTTGGGTCTAGGTCTGCTATGCTCACCCTGTTTGGGTCTAGGTCTGCTATGCTTTTTAGAGTCTGTGTGGAAATTCTGATGTGGTTGGTGTTTTTACTGAAAATCAAATAAAAGAAGGTAGTTTGGCCACATAATGCCCACCAGCCCTTCTGTCTGGGTGGACGGCGGGAGGGAGTACCCCAGCCAGCTCTCAGCCAGCACCCACCCTCTTTAGGCATGGTGTGGTGGCTGAGCTGGAAGGCCATAGGCCGGCTCCCTAAGCAGGGCCTCTGGGGTCACAAGGTGCTCTCTCACAGCCTGTTTCCCTCTTAATGGGATGATCAGGGCTAGGAAAACACCTTTACCTTCAACCAGATCTCATTTAATTCTCACAGGGACCCTAGGGAGCAGGTCTTATTATAATCCCCAAATTATAGGTGGAGAAACTGAGGCCTAGTAAGGTCAAGTGACTTACTTGCTGGAGGCCATATATCTGGTGAGTGACCAGGATTTGCCCTAGGCCAGATCTCTGGGCCCCTCCGCTGGCCTCTCTCCATTTGGACCCCACGGAAGCTGAAAGGCAGGAGTGGGGGGACCTCCCTGACCTCTGGTTCTGAGTCTGTGGTTCAATAGCAGGGGCCCGCCCTTCTTGTCAGGCAACCCAAAGAAGAATCAGCAGCAAATGAGGCCCAGGAGGAGTTGGTTCTTTGGTTCTGGTATTTCCCCATCTGAAAAAACCCTTTGAGGTAGAGAACCTGACCAACCCTGTTATTGGCCAACTAGGAGGACTGAGGCCAGGAGCAAGAGGATGATGCCCAAGGTTACACAGCATGAATAGGTACTGGCTGTCTTAAAGAAAAAAGGCCCTAGGACCCAGAGAAGCTGAGTGTATCTACAGGGTCACATAGCACATCCGATGCTCTTGGCTGGGCTGGGCAATCACCTGCTGTCCAGGATGGCACTGGGTGCAGAGGAAGCCCTGCCTCACCTTTTTCTGGTGTGTCCAGAAATACAAGAAGGCTGAGAACCCCTACCCTATCAGCAGGCCCACGATTGCCAGCACATGATCAATGCCTAGAATGCCCCCACTGCCCTATTCCCCTCTGGAGCCAGTGGGGTCCTCAGTCCAGGATACAGAGGAGAGGCACAGTGGTGTTGGAGACCTGTTTAATGTGGACGCTCAAGGCCTGGGCAGAGTGAAGAGTGCCCCAGAATTGGGCAGGCAGGCAAGGTGGGTGGGTCGAGGGCCCACACCTGACCCCAGGAGGGGATGTCGGATGTTGGGGGCTGGCCCAGGCATGCCAAGGGGAGTACCAGAAGGGTGTCCAAGGCAGGCAGACCCACTGGGGGACCTGTAGGCCAGCCCCTGAGCAGGTGTTGAAGCCAGGTGGTGAGTGCCTAGGCCAGAGCCTAGCCCAGGGAGGCAGGGTTGGAGCTGGCTGGGAGCTCCCAAAACCTAAGGACTGGCATCAGGAGGGGCCTCCCCAAGCTGCTGCTGGAACTCAAGGCGTGTCTGCCGGTTGGACTCAAGCAGCTCCTGGAGGCGGGCATGGAGGTGGTCATTCTTCTCCTCTAGGTGGTCTAGACAGGAGTTGATCTGGTCCAACATGGAGTTGATGGCAGCATATTCTGGGAGGATGGGAAAAGAGAGCCAAGGTCCCATGTCTCCTCAGGGTTCACAGATACCCTCCCCCACACTGTTCCCCCAGTGAGACAAAAGGGCTTTGGCCAAGTCTGTACTTCTTTCTGACCCTCTGTGTCACCATCTGGAAAATGGGTGGAAAAAAAAAAAAGAAAAAGAAAGAAAGAAAATGGGTGGATACCACAAGTGAAAGGCTTTGGAGAAATAATACCTTGTTTCTAGGATTAGGGTAGTCAGGGGGAGGTCAGCCAGGCAGTATCCTACCAGGAAAGTCCTGCCAGGTGCCTAGTCTCCTCTCTACTTCCTTCATCAGCTGCCTAGAGGCCAGAGCCCACCTTCAAGCCCACCTAGAGGCCAGAGCCCATCAGCTGCCTAGAGGCCAGAGCCCACCTCTGTCCTCCTGCAGGCCCTACTCTCCAGCTCCTCTGAAGCTCCCCCTACCCTGAGGAAAAAGCACCACCTAGATTCCCAGGCCCCACCCCCTCCAGCCCCACCTTCCACTCCCTTTCCTTTCTTGTCACCCACCTCTGCCCATCTCTGGTCCCCTGAACATGCTGTTGCCTCTGCCTGCAATGCGTTCTTCCTTCCCCTCTCATCCTTCTAGTCTCAGCGTGGATGCTGCCATAGGGAGCTTTCCCAATGCCCCAGATGGGATCACCCTTCTAGTCCCAATCCCCTTGCCCTCCACACACCTCCACAACCTCTGGCTTGTCTGATGTGAGTGTGTGCTGCTGTGTCTCCCCCACCAGACTACAGAGCTCATGAGACGGGGAATGTTCTTGTGTTCACTGCTCTCCCCGATGCCCTCACTGTCACATAAGCACTAGTTGAATGAATGGATAGATGCATGGATGAGTGAATGAAGCCTCTGACTTTCTAGCCTTTCTGCATTTGCTCACCTGTCTCTGCCACTCAGAATGCCTCAACCACAACAGCTATTCAAGGACCAGCTCAAAAACGCCTCCTCTTCTAAGAAGCCTTCCCTGGTCTCCACCAGAAACCATCACTCCCTCCTCCATGGCCACTCCTGAACTGCCTCTCAGCAGCACAGTGTCCCTTAGGATCCAAGGTCTGGGCCCGTGCCCACTGCGGACCCAGTTCTGAGCCAGCCCATGACTCAGATATACTCAGCTGCCAGTCTGGGACAAAGGGGAAGTGGCTGGCAGTGTTTGGAAAAAGTCAGGGCTGGAGGAGTGTATCTGGGATATGTGTGCAAGTGTATCTGCATTCTGGGGGAAGAGCACCACCGCCCAGAGCTGGCACACCTCTCCAAGGACAGTCTTAGCAAGTCCCTGCTGGATATTAGAGTCCAACCCCCTTGTGGTACAGATGGGAACAGAGGCCCAAGAAGGAAGGGACCCACCCAGGATCCTCCAGCTGGTTGGTGGCATAGCCGGGATTCAGAAGGAGCAGGGGCACTTGGGTTTTGGTCCCAGCCTCTGCTCCACCCCAGCAAGTTACTGGATCTTTTGGGAAGGCAATGAGGCCTGGGATGTTGTAAGGATTCCAGTATATTAAGAACTCAGACAGGGTCTGGCCACAGCAAGGACTTAGTAAATGGTCATTACTATCAACACTCACATTCTGTGTGCAGAATGGGTGAGGCGGGTGGTGTCTCCACACCACTGGGGCCAGGCTTTATCTGTGCCAAGGGCACTTCCCAGTGCTAAGCCTTTGCCTTCTGCCTGGGACAGCCACCTCCCCACTGCACTAAGTCCTGTGAATCTGCCAGCATCCCCTCAGTGTGACACGTGAGCGGCTTTTCCCGATTGCTCCCACTGCAGGCTTACTTACACACATCTGGCTACTGTTCACCTGCAGTGCCCAGGGCAAACCAGCCAGCCTGCCACTTACCACCCTGTGGAAGGTCCTCTACCTCTTTATTAAAAGCAGACCCCGGGTGATCAAAGTGTTCTGAAACAATTGTGATAGATGCACAACTCTGAATATCCTAAAACCCACTGACATGTACAATTTAAATGGATAAATTGTATAGTATGTGAATTATAGCTCAATAAAGCTGTTACCCAAACAAAACAAAAAGCGGACTCCATACTTATCTCACGTTTACTAAGTCCTGCTCTCCCACTTGAGAAACCAGTCTTTATTTTACTAAAGAGAATAATAACCACTCACCAAAGAACATTTGTATGCTTCGAACCTATTAACTATTTTCCTTTTTTTTTTTCTTCATTTAATCCTGACACATTGCAACGCAGGAGATACTACTCATTATTCCTGTTTTACAGATGGGGAAACTGAGGCTTCCCAAGGTGAGAGGGGAGCTGATGGTTCTCCCTCCACCCCCCCCACCGCAGTGCTGTGCAGGCCACAGGCTGCGCTGTAAGCAGGTCACAGGCGCCAAGGCTCCAGGGCGCACCAGCCAAGGGGGCTGGGGAAGCTGACTCAGCAGGGCGGGTTCGCCCACCCAGACAGCCCCTCCTGCTAAGCCAAGACGGCCCACCCGCCCCACCCCCTCAGGAGCCTCCGTGTGCACACGGACTACAGGGAGTGGCTGGAGCAAATGTCTGAAGGGCGAGTGAACCTGAAGTGGCCTCAGTTTCCCCAACTGTAAAACGGGGTCGGCTGCCCGCAGTTCTTCAATGCTGCGGTTTCCAGGGACCCACTCACGGGTGCTCGCCCTGAACCCCCGGGCCGGCGCCTGCAGCCGCAACCCACCCAGGGGCGAGGGGAGAGAGGCTTCTGCGGTGCCCTCCAAGCCCCCAGCCGGGCCCCGGCCCCCATTCCCAGGAGGGCAACCCTGAGAAAGCAAAGGTCGCTTCGGTAGTCCCCCTGGGTCACCTGCTTCCCCGAAGCCGTCGTCCTCGCCTTCCGCGCCCGCCTCCACCGGCAAGCCCAGGTCCCCGTTGGGGCCCGACATTGCGGGCTCGGGGGCCGCGAGGGCCGCGCGACGACGGAACGCGGCGACAGGCCCGTGGACAGCCGGCGCCGGGCGGAAGGTGCAGGCGCGGGATGGAACGCGGCGCCGGAAGAGTGGGAGCGCGGGCGGAGCGCCGCAGGGCGGCAGGGGCCCCGCCCCGAAGGCCGGAACTGCACGGCGCGAGCCCCGCCCCGCCCCGCCCCGCCGCCAGAGCTCCGCCCCGCCCCGCCCCGCCCCGCCCCGCCCCGCCCCGCCCCGCCCCGCCCCGCCCCGCCGCCAGAGCTCCGCCCCCGGCAGCGGTCACACCGCGCCCCCACGCCCCAGGGCCCGCCCACTCCCTGCCTCGCAGTCGCGCTCTGCCCCCGAGCCCCGCCCCTCTCCGGGCCGCGGGGCGGGGCCATCCCGACTGGCGTGGACGCCTGGGCTCGCCGCTGGGGCCCGCGAACCCCGCAGAAGCACAGGGCAGCCTGGCGCCTCCTCTCCGCCCGTCCTTTAACTGGGGACCTGCGAGTCGGCGAGCCGGCGCCTCCACGTGGCTTTGGAAGAGAAAAATCTGTAAAATTTTTCTTTCTTAGAAATTGATTTCCTAGTTCTGGGCAGCCCCGGTGGCTCAGGGGTTTAGCGCTGCCGTCAGCCCAGGGCGTGGTCCTGGAGACCCGGAATCCCTGGATTCCCGCATCGGGCTCGCTGCGTGGAGCCTGCTTCTCCCTCTGCCTGTGTCTCTGCCTCTCTCTCTCTCTCTGTCTCTCTGTGTCTCTCATGAATAAGCAAATAAAAACTTTTAAAAAAAAAAAAAGAGGGATCCCTGGGTGGCGCAGCGGTTTGGCGCCTGCCTTTGGCCCAGGGTGCGATCCTGGAGACCAGGGATCGAATCCCACATCAGGCTCCCGGTGCATGGAGCCTGCTTCTCCCTCTGTCTGTGTCTCTGCCTCTCTCTCTCTCTCTCTGTGACTATCATAAATAAATAAAAATTAAAAAAAATTAAAAAAAAAAAAGTTGTGCAGACCAAAAAAGTTACCAGGAGACAACTCCTTTCAGATGTCAAAAAAGCTCCTTCAAGTTTAAAAAAAAAAAAAAGAAAATTTTATTTTCTAGTTCTGTAGAAATGGTTGTATTAGATGTTCTCTATCATTTAATAATATACTTGTGGACTAAAAGATATAAGTGCTGTATAAAATCAGCCAATTATGTTACACTAGCATATCTGCCTTTATTGTGTTTGTCATTAGCCTGAATAGAAAGGCCTTTAAAATTGATTTCTTTTTTTTTTTTTAGAAAGCATTTGAATGCATTTTGTTTGGTATTGTATTTATTCAATAAAGTAGTGCTAAGTGTGAACTGAGACGCGTGGCTTTGGAAGACTTAGGTTCACGGCCTCAGTGAGAGTCATAGTCTGTGTTGGCACAGAGACGTGCGTGGCTTCAGGATAAGGCTGGCCCAGCTGCCATCACCCTCCACCCCTTTTGCCAGCTGAGAAAGGGAGGCCTGCCCAGAGTCACCCACCAAGCCACTGTCACTCCTGAGCTGGACCCAGAGGTATCATCCTGGCCAGGGGTCCAGCTGAGTCAGGCTCACTCATGGGACTCCTATAGCTGCCCGCAGGCCGCATGGCTACAGCAGTCATTGCTGGTCTCACACTGGTGGTTTCTGTGGTCAGGACATCCTCAGGATAGGGATCAGACTTGGGTATGTCCCCAACCGCTTGGCGTTCCATCTATCACCCCTACCTTGGCCGGGCACCAGCTATCAGCTGCTGGGTGCCAGGGTCACTGCATTCCATTGTGGCACAGCCCTGGCGGCCCAGGAGCCCAAGCCCACAATGTCCGGCCCCAGTGGGTACCTGGGTATACGTCCCAAATGATGACAACAGGGAAGGATCCTCTGTGTCCTAAGGAAGGTGGAAGTGAGGTGGAGTCCACAGCCTACAGTCAGAGCCACCACTGACTTGCATACTGGCAGCCCTACCTTCTCCCCCCAACCTGGAACCAGGTGGGTGAGTGGAGGTGAGGCCTACATTGAACCAGTGAGCAGGATTGAGAAAGAGGTCTGGGCATCTGCCTTTGGCTGATGGGTTGGAGGCCTTCCTTAAGACCACAGCATTTCACCAACCGAGAGAGCAAAGCGCGGTGTGTCCTAACTGGCACAGAAACACCTGTATCCTCATGTGGCATGCAGGTCTGCAGAGACAGGGCAGAAATACAGGTCATCTATGTGGACGTGCTGACATAATCCAAACACATTTATCCCTTTAAGTATAAGACATCCAAACAAAAACTGAGGCACGTGGTTTTCTCCTAAATGTGAAATCACATGTGGGATCACAGGGCCTGACTGTATCTAAACCAGGGGACAAACTTGCAGACTCCAGGGCAAGGGGATGGGCAAACAAACCCTCAGAAAGTCACGTAGTTTTTCAGAAACATGCCTAGGCATGCACAGATACGCATACCACAGGGACACAGCAGATAGATGCGAATGCTCATGCACAGAGCCTGCACAGGGATGCATGATGCACACATCCACCTGAGTGCCCAGCTGCCCTCGGGCATGCTCCTAGTTGGTTAAATGCTATGGTCCCAAGGCGGGCCTCTCCCTCTGGTCACCTCACTCCCTCACTCAGGGCCCATAAGCCAAACCACAGGACAAAACAGCCACCTACTCCATCCAGCCCTGATGGGGGAAGAGAGTATGCCTTGCCTCTTGAGTCCTTGTTCACCTGTATCCCCATCTCATTAGCCTTGCCATGATTCCCTCTCCAAATCCAATGTAGTAGTCTGCCCCCAAAAATATCTGGATCCTAATCCTTGGAACCTGGGAACAGTACCTTATTTGGAAAAAAAAGAGCCTGTACAGATGTGATTACATGAAGTATTTTGAAATGAGGAGATTACCCTGGATTATCCAGGTGGGCCCTAAATGCAACCATAAGCGTCCCAGTAAAGAGGGAGGCCAAGGGAAATTTGACTACAAACAAGAAATAAGGCCATGTGAGGACCTCAGCAGAGAGAGATATTTGGAGATACCATGCTGCTATCTTTGAAGAAGGAAGAAAGAACCCCAGGGCAATGATGGGGATTCTCCCCAAGAACCTCTGGAGGAAGCACAACCCTGCTGACACATTGATTTTAGCTATGAAAGTGATTTCAGACCTCTGGCCTCCAGAACTATAAACGAATAAATGTGTATTGTCATAAGATGCCAGTGTGTGATAATTTATTATAGCAGCAATAGGAAACTAATAAAACCCAGTGACCCCGGGAAGAAACACAAAGCCCATTTGTCTCCTAAGAGTTTGATCCTGGAAGACCCAGCACACCCAGGTGGTGGCCAGGTAGCTGCATGGCTTGGGCCAAGGCAAAGAAACTGTTTCTGTTTTCCGAAGTGGAGCTCAAGCACCAGGCATGCTGGGGACAGCTCCCACTCCCTTTGCCAGCTAGTGGTGCTCTAGCCAATAATCCCTTGGGTGCCCTTCTCAGTGGGGCCTTTCTGGTTTTGGGTAGAGCCTCCATCCTTCCTCCCTCAGCCCACACTGCAGCAAGCTGGTCTCTTCCGGGAACCTGACCCCCAACCTTCTTCTTTTCTTCTTCTTCTTCTTTTTCTTTTTCTTCTTCTTCTTCTCCTTCTTCTTTCTTCTTCTCCTTCTTTCTCCTTCTCCTTCTTTTTTAAAAGATTTTACTTATTTATTTGACAAAGCATGAAAGCACAAGCAGGGGGAGCAGCAGGCAGAGGGTGAGGGAGAAGCAGGCTCCCTTTGGAGCAGGGAGCACAATATGGAGCTCAATCTCAGGACCCTGGGATCATGACCTGAGCCAAAAGCAGATGCTTAGTGGACGGAGGCACCCGGGTGCCCCCTGACCCAGACTTCTAATTGGTAGGCCTGGATCTCAGGCCTATCCTGCCCCCTCAGGGCTGAGGATAGGACAGCTAGAGCTCCAGTATCCCCCCACTACCCCACCCTCCCCCACACTCCCAAGCCTGCCCAAGGGTAAGTGTGCAAGCTGAGGGGTAGATAAGCCTGGGTTTCTTTGGAACCTCAACCCTCCGGCCCCTGACCTTGCAAGGGGAGAAGAAGCCAGGAGGGAGTTTCAAGTGTGTGGTGTTGTATGATGCAGTTCAAGTAGTGTGATGCAGACACAGAGGGGTGGACAGGGGCTGGTCAGGCTCCAGACACAGGCCCAGCCAAGTGGTGGGTATAGGCCTAGAACCCTCAAGTCTTCTGGATTCTGGATTCCTGGCAGCATATTCTCTTCCTTGCCTCCCCTGTCCCTGTCCCTGGTGATCCAGAGGTCATCACAGAGGAGGATGTAGGTGAGGGACAGCACTCAGAATGGGATCAGCATGGACACTACCACCCACCAGTGGGCCCACATGGGGCTGGCAGAGGGAAAGGGGACCACCTCCGGTGACCCTCTGTCCCTCGCACAGCCTCAAGCTGGGCATGCTTCTGCCCCACCCACTGTGCATCCTCTTACCCTGGCTGAGATCTTCCCCCATCTACAGGGTCCTGGTGAAGTGTGGGTGATAGCACCTCAGCCCCCTCAAACGCTTTCAGCTCCCTGGCCCTAGCTAGGCCCCTGCCATAGGACCTGCAGCAGGTAGCTGAACGTGGATGTGAGATGTGACCCATCAATGTGTTAAGAGGCAGAGGTGAGTGAGGGTTATTGCTGGTCTGGGTCTGGGCCTGGAGTTGGGAGCTGGATGTGTTCAGTAAATGCTGAACTCTGCTTCTGTGGCCTCCATCCCTCTCTGGGGACCACGATCTCTGGGAGTGATGCTGATAGGAGCCCTTCTTTGCTCTTCTCCCTCTCAGATAGCCCGGGGGTCAAGGAGCACAGATTTGGAACCAGGTGGCATGTGTTTATTTAGCAAGCAAATAACTCTTAGTTCCATCAGAAGGACAGCCTGGAGAGCAGCTGGTGGGCTATGTGGTAAGAAGGGTCTCATGGCTCTCTTGGTGTCCGGGTTGGTGGGGACAGCTGGATGATGTCCTGGTCAGAGGTTGGTGTGAGGGCGACCGGGTGGAGAGAGACAGGGAGCACCTGAAAGGGAGTCAGGGGAATCAAGAGGGCAGCAGTGCTGGTCGGGGGAACAAAGGCAGGCCTGGGACTCCCTCCCACCAGCACTCTGGCCCCCATCAAGCCCTCCTGAGCCATACTCACCGCGTTCTCATTCACCCATCAATGCACTGGTCTGTAGGGGACAGAGTGGTCAGCATGGGCAGGGGGGTTGGGGTGTGGTTCCCTGACCTCCAGGGTCCCTGTTCTTCCTTTGGGCCACCCTGGGCCCCAACCTGGCCCAGCTGCAGAAGATCTGGGGGTCCCCTTCCGGGATAGTACAGCAGAGGGCTGGCTGATAGGGGCGGGGAACTGGGAGAGAGACCTGAGGACGTGCAGACCTGAGTGACACTTCTCCAAAGGAGGCAGGTGAAGCCCAGCCACATGCCTGCTTGGGCATCAGGCCTTCTGCCAGCTTACCTGCTAAGTCCCGACAGCCCCTCAGCCTTGGGCCCCACTGCCTGAAGACAGGGGGCCTCCCAAGTCAATGGTGAGCAAGCCCCAGGGCAAAGTGGGAGCTAGCCCAGGACAAGCAGAGGGAGGTGGAGGGAGCCAGGCAAGGAGACAGGAAACCTGGACCCTGGCTATCTGTCAGGGAGGAGCACTTGGGGCCCACATTACCAGGTGCCCCACAGACCCCTGGGTACAGCAGACTCTTCCTGAACCCAAAGTGGCTCCCAGGGACTCCAGTGACTGCTGCTGGGGCCCGAGTCTCCCCCTCTCCCCCCTTTCCTAGTGGGGCAACATCAGGTTGGGGCAGTCCCCACTTCCCCTTCTCTTCAGCTTAGCCAATGATTACCAATGGGGACAGGGAAGATGATGTGGTCTTCCATGAGGCCTATGGATTTGGCAAAACTGATGAATTTCTTCTTCAGTTCCAGGGGCAGCTCCTTCGTCCTCCCTGTAGTCAAGATGACCGGTAAGTGGCAGGTGAATGCTCCAAAAATATCATTGAACACATGAAGGAGGCCTTAGACCCCTTCCTCATGATGGAGGTGGGGGGGGTGGTATCTGTGGAGAGATCTCTCTCCCATTTCCCAAGGGCTGGGGGGCGGGGAGCAGGTGGGATGGGCTTATCTTACTCCCCCACAAGCATGAGCAGGAGCCGGGCCCCAGAGGCCATAGTGCAGACCTACCATAGAGGGTGGTCTTGAAGTACTCCTGGCTTTTGTAGACTTTCCTGAAGTACACCAAGGCATACTGGTTGTAGTTGGTGGCCACCACTTGCACCAGGTAGCTCTCTACTCCAGGGTAAACTGCAGGCGGGGGGGGGGGGATGGTAAAGGATCAGCCCATCCAGGCCCGGTGGAGGGACCTATTCCTAATCCTAACCCCCACACCCCCTGGCTGGGTGGTGTCTGTGCGGATCACCAGGAAGGTCTGTGCCCCTGGAGATCCACCCTGCTCAGGACTCACGCTGAATGTTGCCCAGGCTGAACTGGCCAGGCTGGAAACTTGGGACAAAATCTCTGTTCCAGTAGTCACAGCGCTCATTCCTGTGGAAGCCAGAGATGGGTGGTAAGATGGTGACAGCCTGGCAGTGCTTGGCTTCGGCTCAGGTCACTATCTCAGGATCCTGGGATTGAGCCCCACATCAGGCTCTGCACTCAGCACCAAGTCGGCTTGATATTCTCTCTCCATCTCTCCTTGCCCCTGCCCTTGGTCGCGGGTGCACACACATGGGCATGTGTACACACTCTCTCTGTCTCTCTCTCAATAAATAAATACAATCTTTTTTTTTAAAGGGTGTCAGCCCCTCGTGCCACAAGAGGCCTGCACCCCATCCTACTCCGATGGGTCTGGTTCTTCCCCCACTGAGCCCTTCCCAGCCTGTCCCTGCCTGCTCTGTCCTGAGCCACCTGACTCTCCTTCTGGCACCTACTGTCCTTCCCCCTTCAGGGCTCTTTCCCCTCAGTGGCCTTCCCTCCATCCTGTCTCCCCAACCCCAGGCATTTGTCCCTTACTCTCATCTTGTGGCTTCCTGCTATAAGCTCTCCTGGGGGATTCACTCTCCAAGGCTCCAGTCGGCTTGATGCCAAGGGACTCCCTTAGCTCTTGGGCCAACTCTGACATCTCACCTGCGTCTCATCTGGTCCCCTGGCATCCCAGAGCTGATCTCCCCAAACTTGCCCTTCTTCTGTTCCCAGAACTACAAATGCCCTAGCCCCATCCCCCAAGTGCTAGAGCCAGAAAGCCATAGGAGCTGGGTAATCCTCAGTTCCCTCTCTGGGTCCTAATCTGTGCCTGATTCCCCCCTACCCCAGTCATCTCCCACCTGTGACTGGCCAGCCTCCCAGCTGCATCCTCTCATCCCTCTCCCTGTGGCAGCCAGACCTGTTCCTCACCGGACCCCTTTGGTACTGGTGCCTAAAGACGCTGCCACTATGTCCAACGCCCCCGTGTAGGCTGCTCCTTGGCCCCTGCTCAGGGCAGCTACTTGATGGCTTCCTGAAGAAGCAGCTCTGGCAGGCCCTGTCCAGCAGCCGCTGCCACAGATGTTCCCGGCCTCCTTTTGAGGCATGTTGACTCCTCAAGGCCTGGCCTAGAGACCACCTCCCTGGAAACCCTTGACGAAGCCCTCGGTGGGATTCCAGGCTGGATCCAGGGGCCCTCCCCTCCACTCTAGGACACCCCTGCTCTCTCCGTCTCGTTGCCCTATGACTGTCTGTGTCCATCCCCAGGACTATCCGTGTGTCTGTGCTGAAGGGACTGATAGACATGGATCTAGAGAATGAAGGAATAAATGGAGGGGGATCCAGTTCCAAGCAGTAGGATGACCTTTCAGTTTAGGTCACTCCTTGGTACAACATTGGTCTGTCTCTTGGAGCCCCAGGGCGGCCCCCACCCCAGGGCCTTTGTGCCCCCCCAGGAGGCGGTGGCTCTCACCTGAGTACGGTGGAGGTGACATTGTAGCTCTGGTCATCTTTCAGCTCATAGGTGGTGGTATACATCTTAAGCTGGCCATGTTCTTCTTTCTTTAATGTATTCCCTGCTATGCCGACGACATACCATTTCCCCTGGAACTACAGTGGGTGCGGATGACAGGCAGAGACCAGGAACAGCCCCTGGGGGACCCTACTGCTCCGTCCCTGCAGACAGCTCTGGGCAGCCTGGCCAAGGGTCCCTCTAACTTGGCAGCAGGGACCCTGACTGGCCACACAGGCCTGTGGTGATGAAGGCTGCGGGAGCTGGAGGCTACCAGGCCAGGAGGGAGCCCTGAGTCTGGTAGGGATGGGGTGACCCTCGGCGAGTGGCCAGCTGACCTACCTCCCTGATCCTGTTTCTTCATCATGCAGAGAGCCTGAAGCTTTTCCACCTCACTGGACTGTGGGGATTATGGAAGGGAGTGTGGACCTGGGAAGTTCTGCCCTAGTGACCCTTTTGTTGGCGAAGTTGGGGTGGGAATGGGGGCATGAGATGTGCCTTCCATCAGGGGACCCAAGGGCAGGCTGGGGTGAAGCCTAAGCCCATCCTGCCCTAACACGCTCTGCCTCTCCTCCCCTCTGTTTATACTCTGCCCTGGGCCTCCCTGCAGCAGGCTGCCCCTCTAGCCCCCTTACCTGGTCATGCTGGAAGTCAGGCTGCAGTGGCACCTTGAGCAGAGGCGGGGCTGGGATCAGACTTGGGATGGAGTCCTGGGTCTGGACCTGCAAGGACCCCAGCAAGGCAAGGCCCAGCCACAGGAGAACCTGGGTCATGACTTTAGGGCTTAAGAAGCTGGTGTGCCAGATAGCAGCTGAAGAAGAGAAACTAGTGAGAAGGTTGCCCCAGGGGAGGGGACCTTATTTATGGTCCCCTAGTCAGTTGCTCATTCCGGGGTGGGGCGATTTATCCTTTGCTAATCCAGAAAGGGTGAAGCAATTGCCAGCAACTCAGGCTGAAACATTTGGCAAGCTCTGACCCTTTCCCTGAGGTCAAGATTATGCAAGATGAGGGGCAGAAAGGCCAGGGAGGGGGGCAGGGATTCCCCAGAGCTCCACACCTCCGCAGGCACAAGGACGCCTTTGTGCGTGATCTGTTGTCTCCAGTCTGGACAAGCTGTCATCCCTGACCCCTAGAAGCCTCTGCTCAGCCCAAGCCCAGAGTGGGGTAAGTGTGGGGTAAGGCGGGGGAGAGGCCCCCTCCCCACACCTGATGAAAGCAGAGAATGCTTCACAGCAACGGAGTACCTGCTACTTCTTGGTTTCCCTCCAGGAACAGGGAGACAGCTGTGAGTACACCTTACCGGCAAGGAAGGGAAGGATGGAATGTGTGCCCACACTCCTGGAGCCCAGATCCTGGCTCTCCCGGGGACCCCACACCAGACCCTGGCCCAGGGTGAGATGTCCCTCTCCCTGCGAAGGCCCCCTGTTCCATGCCCCACTGTCAGGGCTGGACCCAGACCTCAGCTGACACCTGAGGGCTTGGCCCCTCCTGTGGGCCCAGTGGACAGAGCCCCCAAGCTGGGCGTGCCAGCCACAAATGAGACAGCTTGATAAAGCAGAGCTCTGAGGCTGCGATGCCAGCTCCATTTTGCTGGGAGGACCATGAAGGACATGCCCTGGACTGGATGAAACAGGCTGGGGGGCTAGGGCCCAAAGGGAGGGCTCTTTACCCTGTTACTCTGGACCCCAGGTACTCTGGGGTCACAGTGATGGCAAGGACTCATCCTCATCCTTGAGAGAGCAGGTATCAACCATCTGCCATCTCTGGTCAGCCTTGGGCTCTGGAGCCCAGGGGCCCAGGCCTAGGCCCCCAGAACTGTTTCTGCCATGGCTGATCTCAGCTTTGTCTTGGAGGGAAGCAGTTTCCTCATGGGGGCCTGGTGGTCTATTGGAGGCAGTGAAGGGGCCCGGCCCCTGGGCAGTGTCCCCTAGAAGTCAGCAGGAGACCTCACTGGCCTCAGGTGACCTCTGGGACCTCATTACTCCTCCACCTGCTACAGGGGAACCGGCTCCTCTAGTCTGGGCTTTGGGTGGTGGGTCCTGAGGGAAGGAGACTCTGGGAGTCCTGAGATGAGGGGTGAGGGTAGCGTCTACCTCCCCAAACGCCAGGAAGGCCCCCAGAGGATCCCCGCCCTCTCAGGCCTGTCAGGGTGATGAAAGAGCAGGAAGTGGGAATGTGCAAACTTTTGGGGTAATGATGCTGCCACCAAAGGCCACACACCCTCTGAAGGCACCAGTGGCCACCCCTGACCCCTCTCATCCTCACTCACAGCCCCAGGAGCTCCACTCCTGCTCCTTCTTTGACCTTTAAAGGTATCTTTGGGTTTGCAGTGACTGCTGGATACGAGGGAGGTCAAGCCCCAGAGACTTTTCACTAGGGGAGGGGCAGTGCCTCTCTGTCACTGGATGGAATATTCTAGACTTGAAAAGTCATGAGGCAGAGTGGCCAATGCTCCTTTGGTATGAATCCATAACCCTGCTCCCCAGAGTATGAAGTGGGGAGGGGTTAGAGCCAGGTCTGCAGCCTGAGCAAACCAGGGCCAGGTGCAAGCAGGGGGAAGGCCCGGCTCAGAGGTGCCTGGTGGGACCCTGAGTCCCCTAGCTGTTGCCCACCCTTGCCCACCCCACCCCTCCCACAGGCGCAAATGGATTCACTTATGTTAACAGCCCCATGTTGGCAAGCCAAGACCTAACATCGCCTAACCCAACTGCAGTTTCGGCTCCGATGTACCCCGCCCCATGTAACCATTCCACATGGAATTTCTGGAACAGCACCCTGGAATTTACTGAGAGACCCCTTCTGTTATCCTAAGGAGGGTGACCTTGCCTAACACAATGGATTCTTTGATAATAATTTCCTTCTTTCTGTTGCCTCTCTACCTTCAAAAAAACCTCTCCTGGGATCCCTCGGTGGCGCAGCGGCTTAGCGCCTACCTTTGGCCCAGGGCGCGATTCTGGAGACCCGGGATCGAATCCCACATCTGGCTCCCGGTGCATGGAGCCTGCTTCTCCCTCTGCCTGTGTCTCTGCCTCTCTCTCTCTCTCTGTGACTATTATAAATAAATAAAAATTTTAAAAAAAAATCCCTTTCATTTCAAAAAAAAAAAAAAAAACCTCTCCTTTTCTACAGCTCAACAAAGCTCCTCTCTATTTGCTAGATGGGATGCTGCCTGTATGAGTCATTCAATAAATCCAATTTGATGTTGCAAACTAGCTGAATTTGCGTTGTTTAACAGAGGCCAGGCACACACACAGGGCATCTCTATACAAGGCTGTCTCAGAGTTTGTAAGCAAATCTGGTCTTCTCTTGGTGGTGGCTCCAGGCCTATTGCAGGCCCACTGGTCTTATCTGTCTGTTCTTATCTCTGTGTGGTCTCACCTCAGCTGACACCTGGTGACAGCCACCTCATCACCCCTTCCTTCCCTATCTGCCTCTTCCCCCTGTTGGCCCAGCCCGGGAGCCGAGGGAGAAGTAAGAGGGGGACGAGGCTGTGTCCACGGATTTGAGGCTCAGCAGGGTGCAGTGTCCCAGCCATACTCTGGGGATCCAAGGACGGTCATATGACCACGGCTGGGGCAGAGAGGTCAGGCCAAGCTGTGGCTGATCCCAGCCAACAAGATGTGGGCACTGAGCTGGTTAGAGCTGAGGGGAGGGTATTGGCTGGGTGTGCCCACTGCCCTGGGCCTGAGGAAGGGAGGAGTCTTACAGGGCTGTGGAGAAGAGGGTCAGCTCCAGATGGCACACCCACCTCACAAGCTGAGACTTGGCACTCAGAGGAATGGGTGAGCACCATGGTGTGAACCTTCTGTGTGGACTCTGGCCAACTCCAAGGGCTCCACGGTAGACAGAGCCCTGAAGGCCACATTGCCCACTCATGTGAGTCCACAAGTCATGCAGAAGCCTTGGGCCCAAGTCCCTCCTGGGAGAAGCCAGGGCTGGGCCTTCCAAGTCCTGCTGTGGGTCTCTGCAGCAATGGCAGGGACTGTGGCAGGAAGTCGGGACAACTCCCCCACTGTTCCCGTAGGCGGCTCTCCCTGACCCACACGCCCGAGAGCAGAGGCTCCTGGGGACTGCATGGCCTCCGTGGAAGAACAGGCCCCACCTTCGTCTAATCACACAAAATGTACTCTGGCAGTTTTTACATCTGAGGAATCCTGTCTAACCTCCTGGACAGGTTTCTAGAAGTTTGTGAGCAGTGTCTGGTCCAGCCCATAGCTGGGGCAAAAGCAACCCTCTCTCACCTGCTTGAAGGCTGGGATGGACATCCCCAGGAAGGGGGTCACTAGGCTTCTCAGAGCCAGGACCACACCCTGGAGGAGAGGCCAAGCGAGATGCCCCCAGGAGACCAGTCACAGTAGCAGAAACTCTTGGGGTCCAGAGATGAGCCCTCCTTGGCCACTGCAGGTCGGAACACCCCGGAAGGGGAAGGCCTGCTCCTCCATAGCCTTGGCTTGAGTTTCTAGTTTGCAGAAGCAGCTTTCTAGCTCTCAGGCCCCATCTGTCATGCTAGGACTCACCAAGGAGCCTCAAGGATCTCCTTGCTCCTGCCCCTTCCACCTGGTGGGGACCTTGCTTATGGAAAAGCTCTGAAAGGCAACCCCTCTCTACACCTCCCACAAAACAACTGCTGGGTTCCTCTAGCTGCTGCCTACCCTGCGGAGGTGGGAGTCCTTTGGGCCCTCTGGGCAAGGGCACCAGGCCCTGCCATTCGAGGTCTCGGCCCAAGGCTGCCTCCTCAGTCTGGCCCTCAGGTACCTGGCCCAAGCATGCCTCCTAGCTGGTGCTCCTGCCTTTCACTCCAGGACCTGGACTCCCATGCAGCCTAGAGGGTCCATATTACCACCGTGGGGACTGGAGGCCACTGCTCTGGGCAGGGTCTACAGTGGGCACCAGGCATCTAGCAGGTGGTGGGTAGACACTGGACTCCCGTGGAGCTGGGCAGGAGGAACCTCTGCCTGGCAGGGTCCTGACGCTGGGTGAGACCCCGCTCCTCCTTGCTCTGCACCCTTCCTTCCTGGGCTGCAGCCCTGGGAGCCCCAGGAAAGGGTGTCTCCACCTTGGCCATTCCTGCCTCCCCACACCCCTTGCTCCCTGCACGCCCCAGGCCCTTGGTTGGGCCTCTGTTGGACACCATCCAGGATGGCTCTCTTAAAAGGATGTTTCTCAGGGACACCTGGGTGGCTCAGTGGTTGAGCATCTGCCTTTGGCTCAGGTTGTGATCCTGGGGTCCTGGGATCAAGCCCTGTACCAGGCTCTCTGCAGGGAGCCTGCTTCTCTCTCTGCCTCTGTCTCTGACTCTCTCTGTGTTTCTCATGAATAAATAAATAAATAAAACCTTAAAAAAAAAAAAAAGGCTGGTTCTCCTTTGTACCCTGAGAGCCCGAGACGCATGAGAAAGTGCCCAGGTTCTGGAAGGGGGAAAAGAAAACAAATGTCCGAGAGGTATCTAGCTCTGACAAAGTCCTCCCAGGAACTCAGGGGGTAGGGACTGCAGCCCTTCGGCCCCTCCTCATTCATCCTGGGCCCCTCCGCATTCATCCCAGGTGGAGGAAGGCCAGGGTCACTGTGGCTCCTCCTCACTCCCTGAGCTTATTTCATATGGGGTGGGGTCTGTGGCTGAGCCTTTTCCTCTGGGGGAGGGGGTCACCAGCAAGGCTGTGACAGGCTAATGACAAGGTTGGCCCCAAAGAAGAGCGTGTCCAGCTTCATACAGGGAAGGGGTCGACTTGGGCCAGTGGAGAGTGGGGTGAGGGGCCAGGGGGCTGGTGCAGGTTTGGAGGAAATGCCGAGAACATGCGAACCCTCTGTGGCAGCAAGAGCACAGGGCACAGGTCTGGGTGCCTCTCTCTGGGCCCAGGGTCCTTCGGGTCTTGGGTGGGCACTGGTCTCCCCGCCCCCCGCCCGGGTCAGTGCAGCTGCGAGTGTTCCTCCTGAATTGCTCAGCCGAGTCTGCCGGGACTGGAATGTTCTCGGCCCGTACCCCTTGGGCCCCTGGTACTAGACTGAATGCTTGTGTCATACCACCCATCCATTTGTATGTTGAAATCTTTTTTTTTTTTTTTTTTAAGATTTTACTTATTTATTCATGAGACAGAGAGAGAGAGAGAGGCAGAGACACAGGCAGAAGGAGAAGCAGGCTCCATGCAGGGAGCCCCAAGTGGGACACCATCCGGTGTCTCCAGGATCACACCCCAGGCTAAAGGGGGCACTAAATCGCTGAGCCACCTGGGCTGCCCTGTATGTTGAAATCTAATCCTCAGTGTAGTAGTATTTGGAGGGGGGTTCCTTTGGTAGGTGATTAGATAATGAGAGTGGAGCTCTCGTGAATGGGATTAGTGCCTTTATAAGAGGCCCCAGAGAGGTCCCTCACCCCTTCTACCATGTGCAGTAAGAAGGCAGCCAGATCCATGAATCAGGAATCCAGTGCTCACCAGACACTGAATCTGTCTGCAACTTGACCTTGGACTCCCCAGCCAGGCTCCAGAGCTGTGAGAGATAAATTAAAACTTTTTTTTTTTTTTTAATTTTATTTATTTATGATAGGCACACAGTGAGAGAGAGAGAAGCAGAGACACAGGCAGAGGGAGAAGCAGGCTCCATGCACCGGGAGCCCGACGTGGGATTCGATCCTGGGTCTCCAGGATCGCGCCCTGGGCCAAAGGCAGGCGCCAAACCGCTGCGCCACCCAGGGATCCCTAAAACTTTTTTTTGCCTTTCTCTCTCCTGGCCGTTTTGGCAGCTGCTCTTGGTTGGGGCCATCCCTCATTTAAGGCAGGAGGATGGTGGCTGTGAAGAAGATGAAAAAGTCATTGAAGTCAATCAACTCTAGCCTCCAACTCATTATGCAAAGTGGAAAGTATATGCTGGGGTACAAGCAGATTCTGAAAATGATCAGACATGGCAAAGCGATGCGGGTCATCCTCGCCAACAACTGCCCAGCCTTGAGGAAATCTGACATAGAATACTATACCATGTTGGCCAAAACTGGTGTCCATCACTACAGTGGCAATAATATTAAATTGGGCACAGCATGTGGGAAATACAACAGAGTATGCACACTGGCTACCATTGACCCGGGTGATTGTGATACTATTAGAAGCATGCCAGGGATCCCTGGGTGGTGCAGCGGTTTGGCGCCTGCCTTTGGCCCAGGGCGCGATCCTGGAGACGCGGGATCGAATCCCACATCAGGCTCCTGGTGCGTGGAGCCTGCTTCTTCCTCCGCCTGTGTCTCTGCCTCTCTCTCTCTCTCTGTGACTATCATAAAAAAAAAAAAAAAAAAAAAAAAAAAAGAAGCATGCCATAACAGATGGGTGAAAAGTAAATCATGCAAAATTTTTCTTTAATAAAACTGACCAGAGCTTGTTCTAAAGGGAAAAAACATTTTTTTAAAAAAAATTTGAGTATAGGGGATCCCTGGGTGGCTCAGCAGTTTGGTGCCTGCCTTTGGCCCAGGGTGCGATCCTGGAGTCCCAGGATCGAGTCCCAAATCAGGCTCCTGGCATGGAGCCTGCTTCTCCCTCCTCCTGTGTCTCTGCCTCTCTCTCTCTCATAAATAAATAAATAAATAAATAAATAAATAAATAAATAAATCTTTAAAAAATAAAATAAAATAAAATTTGAGTATAGTTGACACACAATGTTACATTAGTTTCAGGTGTACAACATAGCGATTGGACTAAGTATTCTATGCCCCCCCCAAGCATACTTGCTTGCAGATACTGCTGCTGTGCAATATCAAGGACTATATTCCCTATCATGCACATGAGAGATAAATTTCTGTTGTTTCTAAGCCACCAAATCTGCAGTATTCTCTTAGGACTGAGATAGCTACCACCCCACACTGCTGTATCTCCACGTCCTGGGCTGACTCCCCCACCCCACCCCTGGAGACCCCTGTCTTGGGGTACCTTTTCCTCCACATCCTTAAGTCTCCTGCTCAGCTATACCCCTGATCTCTCCACAGCACCCTCTCTGAACAGTGAATTTCCTACTTTTAGCTATCTTCTGACTAGGCTGATTATTTCCCAAACCATCAAATTATTGCAACAAATCACCACAAACTTTTTGTCTTAAATGAACACATTCTGAAGGCCAGAAGTAAAAAATCAGAAGTTCTCTGTGCCAAAATCAAGGTGTGGGCAAGGCCACACTCCCTCCTGATGTTCCAGGAGACTGTTCCTCGCCTCTTCCAGCTTCTGGTGGCTGCTGGCATTCCTTGGCTGTGGCTCCACTGTTCCAAACTCTGTCTGTCTTTGCATCCTTCTCCCCTGTGTATCTCACTTGCTTCTTTAAAGAGCACACGTGTGATGACACACTGGGCCCACCTGGACAATCTGGGATGACTTTTTCCCATCCAAGTTCCAACTCATTTGGAATAAGAGGTGAAAAAGGACAGAAAATGAGAGAAGCAAAAGAAGGGAAAAAACAACAATCATTAGTTTTGAATGCTTGTCTTCTACTATTAAAATATTGGTCAGTTGTGAAAATAATTTTCTTCTTCTCTTGAAAATTTGAAAACCGAATGCACTCTGTGTCAGATTACGAATCAGGAATTAGAATACTGCCAATCTGCAAGAGAGGAAAAAAATCTGGGCCATAAAAAGAAAAAAAAATAGCTTTATTTGCTTTTGAAGAGAATAATGTACACATTTAATTTTTTTAAATATTTTATTTGAGAGAGAGAGAGCACAAGCAGGGAGAGGGGCAGAGGGAGAGGGAGAAGCAGACTCTCTGCAGAGCAGGGAGCCCCATGTAGGACTCAATCCCAGGCCCCTGGGATCATGATCTGAGGCAAAGGCAGATGCTTAACCAACTGAGCTACCCAGGTGCCCCTGTACACATTTAATCTATAGACTTTGAAAATCGGATGTTAGCACATTAACCATTAAGGCATTTTGAAAAAGTAGTAATAAAGAAAAAAACTTTAATTTAATCACAGCTGCAAAAACTTTTTTTCCAAATAAAGGTACATTTACAGGTTCCAGGAATTAGAAAATGATTACATCTTTTGAGGGGGGTGCAGTTTTCAATCTGCCAAAGTCCCCTTGACCCACTCAGACCCTTTCTTCTCACGCCCCAGGCCCTATCTGTTGTGTGCCTCATACCACATATCTGCTTACAAAGGGACTTGGGTTCACTGGTCCTGGGCAGTCTGGCCTGTGTGCGCAGCTGCAGTTGAGCGGCTCAAAGAGCTCCTCATCTCACCAGCAGAGGGGCTTCAGAGCTCTTCTTTGTCCCACACAGGGCTTCTGGGTGCCCTGGAAGGTGCTGTGGCTGCAGTGCGGGAGCCTGGCCTTCTTCTGGTGTCTCCTTCTTGTGCTGCCTCACAATGCTCCCCTTCCTGCATAGCTAAGGGCTCCCACGAGGTCCCAAGTGTACACCAAGTGTTTTCTTGAGGGGGCGTGTGCCGTATTAGGAGCAGTGGGAAGTAGGTCTCCCAGAGGGCCTTGGAGTCCTTCCCCTCTCTGACTGGAGCCTCTCCCCTTCTATGAATTATCCCTACTAGCAGCAGAGTGGGGAGGGAGCTGCTTCTCCAGCTCCTGCCCAGAGAGGCCTATTTTAAAGTCATGGGGAAGATGGAGGGCTGACTTCTGACCTTAGAGATTATGGACTAGAGTTACACTATTGCCAAGAAAAGTCAAGGCAGCTGGCTGGCTCAGCTGCTGCTGAAGAGAGAAGAGAGGGGGCAGTGGCCCAAGAGAGGCTGCTGCTCCAAGTAGGCAAGGAGGGGTGACCAGTCTTTCTGTTGTCTCTCTGCAACCCAAGTGGGCCTTGATCAGGATCTATTTGTGTGTGTGTGTGTGTGTGTGTGTGTGTTGTTGTTGTTGTTTTGAAAAGATTTTATTTATTGGAAAGAGAGCGAGAGAGCGTGTGCATGCATGCACACAGAACCAGGGGTGAAGGCAGAGGGAGAAACAGACTATCCACTGAGCAGGGAGCCTTACTCGCAGGATCCCAACCCCATGATCCCGGAGATCATAACTGGAGCCGAAGGCAGATGCTCAACCATCTGAGCCCTTATTCAGGCGCCTCGAGTAGGATCTACTTGAAAAGCAATCATAGCTGAACAGGATCCTGGACATTTTGAAGAGCGCTCTCTCTGCCAGACAACCAGATGTAGCTGAAGCCAAAGCTGAATACCTGGCTAGGTTCACAACAAACAAGGGACACGCCTAGTCTCAAGAGTGTGCTTTATTTATTTATTTTTAAGATTTTTTAAATTTATTTACGACAGACACAGAGACAGAGAGAGAGAGAGGCAGAGACACAGACAGAGGGAGAAGCAAGCTCCGTGCAGGGAGCCTGACATGGGACTTGATCCCTGGTCTCCAGGATTATGCCCCAGGCGGAAAGTGGCACTAAACCTCTGGGCCACCAGGGCTCCCCTATTTATTTATTTTTTAAAAGATTTTATTTATTTATGAGAGACACACAGAGAGAGAGAGGCAGAGACACAGGCAGAAGGAGAAGCAGGCTCTATGCAGGAAGCCTGACGTGGGACTCAATCCTGGGACTCCAGGATCACACCCTGGGCTGATGGCAGCACTAAACCGCTGAGCCACCCGGGCTGCCCAAGTGTGTGCTTTAGAATAGAGAAAGGCTGCAAAGTCATGAGAAAAGTGTCCTGAGTAAAAGTTTAGAAAAGAAAACATGGAATGCAAAGAAAATAGAATGAGAACATGAAGACAAGAAATTAATAGAAACAAAGTTACAATAGGAATATCAAAGTAAAAAAAACTGAGGTTCCCTGGGCATTAAGTAAGGCTCTTTGTTCAATGCTGGCCAGAAACAGGAGGCCTCTGGCTGTAATGAATCAAGAAAGAAACAGTGTAGGGACAGAGGGCAGTGAGACTGCCCTAATATCCTGCCTAATCTTGACCAAAAGGACCAAAGGAAAATTCTGCCAGGTATTTTGGTGGAGGTGCTGGTCACTGAGTTTCCATTCCATAGTTGGCAAAGGTGGAGCAGCTGCCAAGCACCCAAAAAAGAGGAGTCTCTAAGGCACAAGGCTCTCTAGCCTCTAGTCTGTCCCCATTCATTTTTCCATTAAATCCTTACACATCTCAATGCAGGAGATACTGCTTATTATTCTTGTTTTATAGATGGGGAAACAGGTTGGAAAAGGTGAAAAACAGCTGATGGTTCTCCCTCCACCCCCCCACCCCCCTACCCCCCCACCGCAGTGCTGTGCAGGCCACAGGCTGCGCTGTAAGCAGGTCACAGGCGCCAAGGCTCCAGGGCGCACCAGCCAAGGGGGCTGGGGAAGCTGACTCAGCAGGGCGGGTTCGCCCACCCAGACAGCCCCTCCTGCTAAGCCAAGACGGCCCACCCGCCCCACCCCCTCAGGAGCCTCCGTGTGCACACGGACTACAGGGAGTGGCTGGAGCAAATGTCTGAAGGGCGAGTGAACCTGAAGTGGCCTCAGTTTCCCCAACTGTAAAACGGGGTCGGCTGCCCGCAGTTCTTCAATGCTGCGGTTTCCAGGGACCCACTCACGGGTGCTCGCCCTGAACCCCCGGGCCGGCGCCTGCAGCCGCAACCCACCCAGGGGCGAGGGGAGAGAGGCTTCTGCGGTGCCCTCCAAGCCCCCAGCCGGGCCCCGGCCCCCATTCCCAGGAGGGCAACCCTGAGAAAGCAAAGGTCGCTTCGGTAGTCCCCCAGGGTCACCTGCTTCCCCGACGCCGTCGTCCTCGCCTTCCGCGCCCGCCTCCACCCGCAAGCCCAGGTCCCCGACATTGCGGGCCCTCCGCGCCGAGGGAACGCGGCGACCGTCGAGCGGACAGCGGGCGCGGGGCGGAAGGTGGAGCAGCTGCGTGGCGCGCTGGGCGCGCAGGGGGGCAGCGCGGGGGAACGCGTCCCGACCCCCGGTCCGCCGGACAGTAGCTCCGCCCCCACCCCGTCAGGCTCCGCCCGCCACGCCCGGAGCTCTCGCACTTCCCCCCGCGCCCCGCGAGCCGAGCTCTGTCGCCGCCCCGCGGTGGCACCCCTCTACCCGCCCACAACCCGACCGGTCCTGGATCTCCGCCTTTTCCCGGAATCCCGCTCCTCTGCCGGCCTTCGGGCGGAGCCATCCGGGGCTGCCCGCCGAGAAGCCTAGGTGTGGGGGGCCTGGGCCCTCAACTACGGCGAGCGAGCCCCGCAGAGGGGCGGGGACAGCCTGGCACCTGCCCTCGGCCCGTCCTGCGGCGGGGACCTGCGGGTCGGCTAACCTGCGCCTCCGCGTGGGCGAAATCTGAGACACGTGGTCACTGAGGCCCCCTTGTGTGTATGGAAAATTTTATGGTTCGGGACACAGAAGAAGCAGTGCAGCGGCGCGGGAGGGCAGAAAGAGCCCTAGTCCTGGCACCAGGCCTGGGCCGGCCGTTCCGCGGCTCTCCCGGACCCATGCTGTGACCCTTTCGCAGACATTCTGAAGGGCTCAGTCTCTTTCCATTGGGTGCATGAGGTAGAAGTTAATAACACACATTCTGGACGACGCTGAGACCCAAAGTCCACAAGGCGGGTTCCTGCATTGGGCCCCGGGTCACCACCGAGAGCGGTTACATCGCGTGTTCAGAAGCCGGGCATTTAGCGACTCCCAGATATCCCAGAGTGTTTCTGTGGCTCTGACGAGTGCGGGGAAACTGGGCGCCCGGGACGCACGCCCAGTCCCTCCGGGGCTGTTCTTCCCCTCTCGGCGTCACTGTCACCCCTGGCAACCCTCCGGCGACGGAGTCCCGCCCCTTTAAGGGGAGCCTGATCCCCGGCGGTCTTCGTTTCGCGCGCCCGCCTGCGGCTCCGGCGGAGCGAACATGGCCCAGGTCGCGCGGGCGCTGTGGCCGGTCCGGTACGCTCTGGCCTGGAGGCTGGGCGGTCGCCTCCCGCCGGGACTCCCCGCGCACAGTCGGGCCGGCTTCGCGGGAGCGGCAGGAGGCCAGGGCCCCGCTGCCACCGCCCGCAAGGGGAGCCCGCGGCTGCTGGGAGCGGCGGCGCTGGCCCTGGGGGGTGCCCTGGGGCTGTACCACACCGCGCGGTGGCACCTGCGCGCCCAGGACCTCCGCGCCCAGCGCCCTGCCGCGCAGGTAAGGCCGGGCCGCGCCGAGCCGCGGGCTGGGATCAGCGCCGAACTTCGGGACTTCTGGTGGGGTCGGGTATCCCCTCTTCCGTCCGTTCGTGACCTTGGGCAAGTGACTTGGTTTTAGGTCTCTGAGCACTTAGCGTCCTCATCTGTGCAATGGGGTCGCCATTGATGCCAGCTAACTAGTATTGTTGTCTTTGTCTTAAGGTGGCTTTCTTTTCTTTTCTTTTCTTTTTAAGATTTTATTTATTTATTTATGAGAGAGAGAGGGGGAGAGAGAGAGAGAGAGAGAAGCAGGCTTCATGCAGGGAGCCTGACACGGGACTTGATCCCGGGACTCCAGGATCAAGCCCTGGGCCAAAGGCAGGCGCTAAACCGCGCTGAGCCACCCAGGGATCCCCTTAAGGTGGTTTTCTATCGTGTTTTCAGACCTTTTTAATAGAAAGATTTGGAGATTACAAGAAAGGGAAAGAAAGCCTCCTTCAGAGTTCATTACTTTCTAAACATTTTGTCTTTTGGAAAGTAATAAACTTTCCCTAAACCCTCCCACTGTCTTCACATCATAAGGTTATGTATTCGTTTATTAGTGTTAATATTTTTAGGGAACACACGACCCCTGGATTCTCTGGATTCTAGGCCCTGAGACAGAGAACCGATGACCCCTAGATTATAGGCCCTGAGACAGAGGGTGGCAGGGAGGTGTCCACTAGCTGGGTGGTGGTCTGGGTGCCCTTGCAGCCCTCCATACACAGCACCAAAATGACCACCATCCACCCACAGATGCCCCTTCACTGGGCCCAGGGAAATAGGGTGGTAGGAGGGGAGTGGGATTCTCTGTATCTCTCTGCCCACCACCATGGTCCAGCTTCAGTGTCCCATCTGAACAGTGAGGGAGGGGGACTGCTGCTGTGACATGCATGCATGCATTTATTATTTATTTGTTTGTTTATTTATTTATATTATTTATTTGAGAGAGAAAGAAAGCATCAGTAGGGAGAGGGGCAGAGGGAGAAGCAGGCTCCCCGCTGAGCAGGGAACCCAATGTGGGGCTTGATCCCAGGACCCTGGAATCATGACCAGAGCTGAAGACAGATGCTTAACCAACTGAGCCACCCAGGGACCCCTGTTGTGGCTTTTTTTTTTTTAATTTTTATTTATTTATGATAGTCACAGAGAGAGAGAGAGAGAGAGAGGCAGAGACACAGGCAGAGGGAGAAGCAGGCTCCATGCACAGGAGCCCAACGTGGGATTCGATCCTGGGTCTCCAGGATCGCACCCTGGGCCAAAGGCAGGCGCCAAACCGCTGCCCCACCCAGAGATCCCCTGTTGTGGCTTTTAAACATGAATATGTAGCAAGCTTACCTGGGGCTTACCTGCTGAACTCACAGATCCAGGCTCAAGGCCCAGATACAACCCTCCCCACCTTGGAGATTTGAGGTAGACCCTGCTCTAGCAAATGCTGGGCTCTGCCCCCTTACCCAGAAGTCCCTTGGGTGGAGGGAGTGGAGCCCCCTTACCCTCCATCCCTTGGAGGTGGGTCCTCCAAGTTGAAACAATTGCCCTGCTTCTTGAGTGGCACACTGGAGGTGTGTGATATGGTCTTGGGACAGTAGATAAGGAGAGGGATGCCTGGGTGGCTCAGTGGTTAAGTGTCTGCCTTTGCTTCTAGAATTATGGGATCGAGTCCCGCATTGGGCTCCTGCATTGAAGCCTGCTTCTCCTCCCTCTACCTGTGTCTCTACCTCTCTCTGTTGTCTCTCATGAATAAATAAATAAAATCTTTTAAAAGGAAAAAAAAAAAAAAAGGAGGAGAGGTGTCTGATGTTGAACAGAGACCGGAAGATTCATCCATCTTACCATATACTTCCTGCCTGAGGGGGGTGTGGTATGAGCTCTCTGCCACCTACCCCACCCCCCTCACCATTCCTTCTGAGGGTCTCAAGGTCATCCTCAGAGACTCCCTTGGGAGAAGTTTGCTTAAGGGTGGGGGCCTGGGCACCAGGCTTCAGATGCCCCCCTCCCTCTGCTCCCCACCCAGCTCTCCCTGTCCAGTCGCCTGCAGCTGACCCTGTACCAGTACAAAACATGCCCCTTCTGCAGCAAGGTCCGTGCCTTCCTCGACTTCCACGCCCTGCCCTACCAGGTGGTGGAAGTGAACCCCGTGCGCAGGGCCGAGATCAAGTTCTCCTCCTACAGAAAGGTGCCCATCCTGCTGGCCCAGGAAGGAGAGAGCTTGGTGAGCCTCAGGGAGCAACCCCCTGTGTCCTGGCTTGTCCTGGGGTACCCCCGAGTCAGGCCCTGCTCTGCAACTCTAGAAGAATGTGGACTCTTTGGGCCTCGCTGAGGGTTATGAACTAGCTGGGCCTAAGGGAGGCAGAGCATCACAGAGTTCAACAGTGTAAGCTCTGAAATCAGGGCATCCTGGGCTCAAGGTGGGGCTCTGCCTCTCCCTGGTTACATGACTTGGGGCCAGTCACTTAGCCTCTCTGAGCTTGCTTCTTCATTAATTAACAGAGGACCATAGTGCTTGGCTCCTAGGGTGTAGCTTCTAGAGTCCACCCTGCCCCTCAGTGCCTGGGAGGGCAGACAGGTGAGTGGGCAGGGCCCAGACGTTAGGTCCTCCCTAAACCCTCCTTCCTATTAGCCACACTTGGGTCTCCCTTACTCAGGATGGGTCTGAGGGTGTGGGCAGGGACTAGGCTCAGTGGGCATCGATTTTGGGGGGATGAACCGCCAGGGATGGACAAACAATGCCAGGGTTCCACCCAATCAATTGCCTTGAATGCCTGGTGTTTATTTTTAAAGAACCCTGATGATCCTGCTGGTGGCCAGGCAACCCCTGCCCACTCCCCCAATTTAAACCAACCTCTTGTCCTCCAGCAACAACTGAACGATTCCTCTGTCATCATCAGTGCTCTCAAGACCTACCTGGTGTCGGGGTAAGGAGCCCCTCAGAGGCCCAGGCTGGCACTACATTTTGTCCCTTTTATCCCCTGGGAGGCCTTGCCTGGGTCCCTCCGGAGGAGCAGGGTGGGGCTGCTGCAGGATCGATTCTACTCTGAGAGCCCCCTTCTCTCCTCTGTACATCTTGCTCTGTCAGGGAAGTGCTTCTGGTATTTGCCCCAAACCCCGCTTGCTGCAGGACCTCCTCTGGCACCATCAGAGGGCAGAAAGCTTCTGTTGGCTTGGTCCTGGTTCTGCCCCAGAGCTGGTCCGGCCAGGGTAGATATCTACCCTGAGCCGGTGACAGCTCAGCCTCCCAGAGGAGGACCTAGTTGGGGTGAGACTCTGGATGTCTCCCAAAGGCAGCCCCTGGAAGACATTATCACCTACTATCCACCCATGAAGGCTGTGAACGACCAGGGAAAGGAAGTGACTGAATTCTGCAACAAGTATTGGCTCATGCTAGATGAGAAAGAGGCCCAGCACCTGTATGGTGGGAAGGAGGCGAGGACGTAAGTGAGGCTGGGGCAGGTCCCAGGAGGTGGCTGGAGCAGGGTCTTCCCGGGTAGGGGTGGGAGTGGGGACAGACTGAGCGAGACACTGTGAGCAGGAAACAGTATGGGAAGGAAGACCAGGAGACCCCTGGGACCACAGCCCCTTAAGGAACTCCTGCTCAGGCCTCAGCTTCCCATCCATACCCTGCATGGTGTAGACAGTGCACCTGCTCCCACACCTCCCAAGCCCTGGCTTGACAGCCCACCTGGCCTGCCCTCTGTCCCCCTCTCTGTCCTCCCGCCTTGTCCACAGGGAGGAGATGAAGTGGCGGCAGTGGGCAGATGACTGGCTGGTGCACCTGATCTCTCCCAACGTGTACCGCACTCCTGCTGAGGCCCTGGCTTCCTTTGACTACATTGTCAGGGAGGGCAAGTTCGGGGCAGTGGAGGGTGCCGTGGCCAAGTACATGGGTGCAGCTGCCATGTACTTCATCAGCAAGCGGCTCAAGAGCAGGTGATGGTGCCTGTGTGTGTGTGCGTGTGTGTGTACGCGCCTGGGGGCCCACTGTCCCTGAGCCCCTTGTATAAGCTGAGCCAGGACTCAAAGTCAGAACTCCCAGTTGCCTCCACCACCCCAGGGGAAGCAGACTGGCCTAGATGCCTGCTTTATGCCTTTTTCTGCTCTTTTCTCTGTGTCAGGTCTCTTGTCCATTGGTCTTGGCCTTCCTGTCTGGGGCAGATGATAACTGATTTTTGCAGTGCCCCTCAGGGGAGCAGCCCTGGCTCCCTAGCCTTCCTGTTTTCCCAACCTGGGCTGAGGGTTGGAGTTCCCCTGATGGACTTTCCCCTCCACACCTAGGCATCACCTCCAGGATGACGTTCGTGAGGACCTCTATGAGGCTGCCGACAAGTGGGTGGCAGCTGTGGGCAAAGACCGACCCTTCATGGGGGGCCAGAAGCCAAACCTGGCTGATCTGGTGAGTGTGGTGGTGGCAGGGGGTGCCCAGACTTGAGGGACCTGTTTGGGCGGAGGAAGCCCACATGTAGGCAATACCTATATTTCACAGCATTCCCACTCTGGAGACACCTGGCTCCATACAAGGAACTGTCTTGCTTCACATAACTGACAGGTTCAGGGTGGGGGTGGAGGGTTGGCTTCAGGCCCAGCTGGATTTAGAGGCTCAAGTGATATTACCAGGGCTCAGCCTCACCTGTTGCATCTCAACCCCTTGGAGTTGGCTTTAGCCTGAGGCAGACCTGGGTCCCATGCTCCATGCTTACACCCCACAAAAGTCTGGGGACACTGTCTTATTGTCCTGGCTTCAATGCCAAGCCTTGAAGCAGTTCTTCAAGTCAGGGTGGAATATGTTGATTGCCAGGTCCAAATCTTAGAGCTGGGTGGTGGGGTCCCCGATCCTCAAATCTCAGGACCTAAGAGTGGGGTCAGACATTTTTCCAAAGGAAATTCTGGAGGTGGGGTTTGTTGCCCAGATAGGGAGTGTGGGTGCAGGGTAGGCAAAAACCTATAGAAATCCCACACTCTTCACCCAAAGCCCCAGTGAGCCCTCTCAGAGAGGAGGGTGATGGGCCCCAGGGCACACAGCTGGTGGAGGACAGGGCAGTGTGGACACCCACTCTGTACCCACCCGCAGGCAGTGTATGGTGTGCTGCGTGTGATGGAGGGCCTGGAGGCCTTCGATGACCTGATGCGTCATACCCGCATCCAGCCCTGGTACCTGCGTGTGGAGAAGGCCATTGCTGAGGCCCCCCAGTGACCCGAGTGTCCTCAGGGAGACAGCAGAAGAAACACCGGCTGCCGGAGACCAGGAGTGCTGGGTCAGCACTTGGTGCTGTGCTGTGGTGGAGGATGGGGGTGGGGGTGGGCGTGATCATTCTGCCTCTTGCCCACCCCCAGCCCTCCAGCCCCCTCGATTCTCACACCAGACATATCCCCTGAGGGCCACAGGAGGCTACTCCTCAGCCCCAGGTGGCTGACCCACCCCTGCCCCCTATCCGGGGCCTCCCTGCTCTTCAGCTCTTCTCTGGGACTCTCAGGGGCTGCTCTGTCCACAGAGGAAGTGGGAACAGTCTGGCTTTAGAAGATTTCGTCCCTGGCTCCTCCTGGTTCCTGCCCTTCCCAGGTTCCCCTGGGACTGCATGTCATGTTTGCAATAAATAAAGGTTTGCTGCTGCCTTGGTGGTGGTGGTGTTGTCCTGGGGGTTTGTGCCGGAGTGCTGTGTGTGACTGCTGGTTAACAGAGGCTTCAGAACGAGGCCATGCCCAGCCCTGGTCGTAGCTGCTGTTTGTCTGGTGCCTACTGGGTGTCAGGCCTGGGGTGAAGGACTTAGCAGGCTTTGTGTCACATAGACCTTGGGACATCAGGATAAGCAGCCAAGAGGCTTGAGATGTGCCAGGGTGCAGGTCCAGTTCTGCCCCTCACTTACTGTGGGACTCTGGGCAGTGACACCCTCTCTGAGCCTCCATGTCCTCATCTGTCAAATGGGCATAATGATAGTCTCCACCTCAAGGGGAAATTGCAAGGGTTTGAATAGGAGAAGGATGCCCCTCTCGGAGCAGGGGCTAGAGTGGCTTCAGTCCCAGCCCTGGGTAGGGGGCCCTGGGACAGGGGTCTGTAGGGAAAAGCCAGCTCTGGGAGCCAGGGGGGCAATAAGTAGAGTCCCATTCTAAGCAGAGCGCCCTGGGTCAGGGGGTGCCATTCCCCTGGTTCTGGTAAATGAAGAACACAGTGGTCTCCAGCGGCCTGACAGGTGGCCAGCAGGCCAAACTCTACTCACTGGACTTACCGACTCCCCCAGACCTCTCAGGAGAGTCTGATAATTTTTTCTTTCTTTCTTTCTTTTTAAGATTTTATTTATTTATTTGACAGAGAGAGAGCACAAATCACAGGAGGGGCAAAAGCAGGTTCCCTGTGGGGCTCGATCTTGGGACTCTGGGATCATGATCTGAGCTGAAGGCTGACACTTAACCAACTGAGCCACCCGGACACCCATATTTTCTTCATTTTTTTAAAACCTGAAAATAATTAATGCCCCTTGTGATGGCAAACACTCAGATAAGGTAGAGGGATGGTGAGTACTCTGGAGGCAAATAGACTAACGTTTGGAAGCAGCTGCCTCAGTTTCTCTTGCAGAAACAGTCTGCTATCTGTTTGTTCTCATACCCATCATGGGCTTCTGTCTGTGTCAGCACATGTCACGCCAGCTCTGTCACAGCTGCAGAGGGCTCCTCTGTATGGATGCACCGTAGCCCACCAGCCAGGCCAGGGGGAGCACCAGCCTGGTCCCCTTCCTGTCTCCCTGGGAGTGTCTCTCCTGTGGGAGGAAGCAGCCAGGGCCTGAGGCCACATCAGTCTGTGGCATGAGGAGCCACAGAGGCCACCTCCAGGAGCCACCCTTGTGTCCAGACACGGTCCTCCTGAGTCAGGCCTTAAGTCCTGAAAGGCCTTTGCTCCAGGGACCTGGCATGACCTGTGGATCCCAGAGCCTCCCTCCGCCAGATAGGAACTGGGCCAGCAGCGCTATGGGTCCCCCAGGGAGCGCCTTCCCTGCATCCCTGTGCCCCTTCCCTTCTCTTTGCAGATACCTGTCGTGACCCCGTGGCCAGGGGAGGGTCTCACCACCCTGTGTTCCCTGCCCCTCTTGCTCCAACCAGTGATCATGTCTCCCAGCCTGGCTTTCCTGCCAAGGCCTGGTCTGGCTAAGGAGGCTTGGGTGCAGGCCAGGCCCCAGTCACCTACCTTCTCCCTATTTTCACAGATTGAGAGATTTTTTCTGTCTCTGCATCTTGCAGAGGAGAATCCATTGGTGGCAGAGCCATGCTGGAGATAGGGACCTGACTCCTGACTGGGGCTTTTACCCTGTGCTGCTGCAGGCAGAAAGGCACATGCCTGCACCCTCCACACCCACCTCCACTGAATGGTCACCCTAATGAAAAGTCCAGGGACTATACTAGCTAGACCCGTTCCCAATGGCTGGGGCTGGAGAGACTTTTTTCACTGAGCATCCCCCTCCTCCATCCCTGGTGACAATCCTGCCTGAGTTTTCCCAAATGTTCCTTGGCCAGCCCCTGGGTGTATTTTCCCCCCTAACCACTAGAGGGCAGCGGAGGATGCGAAACAAGGCCTCATGCTGTCACCTTGTGACCAACTTCAGAATTGCATCTTGTCGACAATGTTATCCAGGGACTCTATTTGCTCATCTGTAAAATGGGTTTAGCAGATAAGGATCCGAAAATAGGCAGGCAGGAAAAGCCACACCTCTCAGGGGAAAGGGCCCCAAGCCAAGAGCCTCTGCGGCATTGTGGTCACGCTCAGATCAAGGCATGTGCTCTCTGGCCTTGATGGCAGCAGAAGGCCTGAGGTAGGAACCCTGCCACTACCTTACCCATCCCTGGGTAAGCCCTTGGAAGTCAGTTAACCTTCGTGGAGCATATTCCTACCTTAATATGGGGTGGTTCAACATAAAGTCTGACATTGATGTCTATTTGTATTTTATTTATCTTTTGTTAATAAAGATATGTAATTGAGAATTAAAAAAAAAAAGAGAGAGATGGAAAAAAAAGAGATGGAAAGCCTGCAGAGAGTCAATGGGCACAGTTGACATGTATGGGCATTTTATGCAGCCAGTGGGGTCTGCTAGCTTGGAACATGCTCCCTGCTCTGTTCCCACCCGGGGTCCTCAAGCTCATGGTCAAGAGCTCCAGGAAGTAAGAAGAGAGGAGTCGTGAGAACAGCAAGATCTTTCTGCCCTGGGAGTCAGGGAGGTCTCCCTGGGGAGGGTAAGCCACAGCTGGGGCTCCAAGATTCGGGAAGATTCTCATTTGCTTTTCTGTTAGATTGTTAAAATTTAAAATTTCACTTTGATTATGCAAATGATTAAGTATTGTACATGAACAAAACTCAGATAATCAAAAAGATGATACCAATAGTTTACAGTCCCACCAACCTAGAGGTATGACCACTTAAAAATTTGGGGGAGGGGACACCTGGGTGGCTCAGTGGTTGAGCTTCTTCCTTTGGCTCAGGGCATGATCCAGGATCGAGTCCCACATCCGGCTCCCTGAATGGAGCCTGCTTCTCCCTCTGCCTGTGTCTCTGCCTCTTTGTGTCTCTCATGAATAAATAAATAAAACCTTTTTTAAAAATTGGGGGAATAAAAAAAATTGGGGGAATATAGCCTTCTAGATTAATTTTTATGTAGTTTACATATAGGTGCATGTGTGTGTGTATGCAGACATGAATAGGTATAAATATAATTTATATTTTATAAAAGAAATATGTCCATTACAGGGGGCCCATTTTATGGCAAACATTGTTTTATTTTATTTCATTTTTTAAATTTCATTTATTTACTCATGAGAGATACAGAGAGAGAGAGAGGTAGAGACACAGGCAGAGGGAGAAGCCGGCTCCATGCAGGGAACCCCATGTGGGACTTGATCCCCGGTCTCCAGGACCACGCCTTGGGCCGAAGGTGGCGCTAAACTGCTGAGCCACCTGGGCTGCCCAGCAAGCATTATTTTAAGCACTTTACATATTTTACCTTATTTAATCTTTGCAACCCCATTTTACAAAAGAGAAAACAGTCTTCAGAGAGGTTAAGTGAATTGTCCAGTGTCACACAGCTAGTAAGTGGCAGAGGTGGGATCTGAACTCAGATCTCCTGGCTCCAGAATCTGTAATCTTAACACAGTGTCTTATTGTTCCTCTCTCTCTAGGTAAGTTTTTCCTTTTTTCTTTTCTTTTCTTTTTTTTTTTTTAAGATTGTATTCATTTATTCATGAGAGACAGAGAGAGAGAGAGGCAGAGACACAGGTAGAGGGAGAAGCAGGCTCCACGCAGGGAGCTCAACACAGGACTCGATCCCGGGACTCCAGGATCATGCCCTGGGCCGAAGGCAAGCGCTAAACTGCTGAGCCACCCAGGGATCCCCAAATTTTTCCTTTTTTCAAGGAAAAATTTGGATTGTGAACATATTCCAGATCAGCAACTGTTTTCTCTTACTGTTTTTTTTTTTGTTTTTTTTTTAAATTTGAGAGCGAAAGAAGGAACAGGGGGAGGGGAAGAGGGAGAAGGAGAAGCAGACTCCCTGCCAAGCAGGGAGCACGGCACAGGGCTCGATCCCAGGACTCCAGGATCATGACCTGAGCTGAAGGCAAATGCCCAACCGACTAAGCCACCTGGACGCCCCTCCCGTACCAGTCCTGATGACTGTGTGGTGTTCCACAGTAGCCAAGTTCCATCGGATGGCTGTTCCCTAATTTACTTCACCAGTCAAATGGGATTTTGCTGGGCAGAAGTGTCTAATGAGGAACAGGGTTTGCAGCGGGGAAGTGGTGTGGTGGATTGAATAATGACCCCAATATGTTCAGGTCTTATGCCCTGGAACCTGTGACTGTCAGCTCATGGGGTCAAGGGCATTTGTAGATGTGATTAAATTAATGATTTTGGGATGAAAGGATTTTCCTGGATTGCTGAGGTAGGCCCTAAATGTAATATAATCATAATCCCTTATCAGAAGAAGGTGTGACTCCAGAAGAGATGAGAAGCTGTGCCTGGGGAGATTTGAGAAGGGGCCACGAGCTGAGGAATGATGACACCCCCAGAACCCTTAGGGACAAGGAGACGGCCTCTCCTTAGGGGTCTCCAGAAAGAACCCGCCCCGCGCACACCTTGATCTCAGCCCAGTAAAATTGAGTTTGGACTTTCAGCCTCCATCACTGGCAGAGAATAGATTTGTTTTGTCTTAAGACGCCACACTTGCGGCACTTTGGAACAGCAGCCATAGGACATGAATACACATGATCCGGGATCCCTGGGTGGCGCAGCGGTTTAGCGCCTGCCTTTGGCCCAGGGCGTGATCCTGGAGACCTGGGATCGAATCCCACATCGGGCTCCTGGTGCATGGAGCCTGCTTCTCCCTCTGCCTGTGTCTCTGCTTCTCTCTCTCTCACTGTGTGCCTATCATAAATAAATAAAAAATTAAAAAAAAAAATTAAAAAAAAAAAAAAAGAATACACATGATCCAAGCCAGTGTGGTGGTGTGGGGGGGAGGTGGAGACTCAGCCACAGGGGGTCTAGAGGCCTCTGGTAAGTCCCTTGCCTGGGCTGCCAGTTTCCTCCTCTGGAAAATGAGGGGTGAGGCTAGACTGGAGCAGAGTGGGTGCTCGCCCTGGTGGGCAAGAGTGGATCCAGCCCCCTCTCTCAGCAGCACCCACAGCTGCTGTGGGGAGACAAGGGGTGGTGTTGATGGGCCACAGCATGTGGCCAAAAGAGGTGTCTGGTGGCAACCCCGGCCAGCTGGTGTTCCAGGAAACTGCAAGCAGGAGGCCCCCATCTGTCTGAGGACAGGCCTCTGGCCCTCTCTGGCCTCAGTTTACCCATCCTTGGTTTGGAAGGTAAAACCAAGGGGAGGGACCTTGGTCCCTGCCCCATTGCATCCCTCCTGCTGTCCCTTCCTAGCCAGCCCTGACCAGTCTTTCCAGCCACCGTGACCAGGCCTCGCTGGCCTGCTCCAGCTTCCTCATTAGCCCAAAGGGCAGGGACCAAGGTCCACACCTGGGCTGCTGAGCTGAGCACACAGGTGCTCCCCTCTCCCTTCCCGTACATTCCAACTTGCTCAGACCAGTACGATCGGGACTGTGGGTGGCCCAGCTGGGAGCCAAGGTTGAGAACATGGCTTCAGAGTCAACAAAGCTGGTTTGAATCTCAGTTCAACATTTACTTAGCCTTTGTATGAACCCGGACAAGTCCCTTCCCCTTCTGAGCTGTCAGGAAGGTACTGTGCCCATCTTGATCGTAAGGAAACTGAGGCCCAGAGAGGCAGATTTGCCTAAGATCACACAGCGAGGTGCCAGGATTCAAGCACAGGCCTGCCCAATGCTTCCCAGGCTGTCTGTGGCCTCCTGACCCAGGAGAGTAGCCAGGGACTGGATGCCACCTGCCTAAGATGAGGCAAAGAGCACTTGCTCCTGGGTGTAAGTCCCCACAGGTGGGTCGAACATGTTCCCTGCCTCCTGGGCCTCCTGACAGGCAGCCCCAGCAAACCCCAGGGGTCTGCTGACCTGCATGTGAGGCCCTGTCACCTACTCATGGTGAGGCCCTGGCCGAGTCACTTTTTCCCCAGACTTACTTTTTTTTTTTTTTTTTTTGAGATTTTATCTATTTATTCATGAAAGACACAGAGAGAGGCAGAGACACAGGCAGAGGGAGAAGCAGGCTCCATGCAGGGAGCCCGATGTGGGACTCTATCCCAGGACCTCACCCTGAGGGATCATGCCCTGAGCCAAAGGCAGACACCTAACAACTGAGCAACCCAGGCATCCCAGACTTAGTTTCCTCATCTGTAAAATGGGGTCATGGCCATTTTAATACCTCCTCGAACCTCTGAGGGCTAAGCTAAGTCCTGTGTGTGCCATGCCCCAGCTGGTGCCCTTAGGATTAGAGATGGGAGGGTTTAGCTTCAGGAAGGAGGCATGAAGAGGAGTTGCCAGATCTTGCAGCACAAATGGCTCCCCCCCTCCCCCAGGTTGGATATCTTCAGGTGCCAGAGATCCCAGACATGTGCAAAGCTCCTTGCATCAGAGGCAGGATTGACAAGCACTGAGGGTGAAATTGCTGTGTGTGTAGAATCCTGGATGGGGAAGGGGAGCTGTTTTTTTTGGGGGGGGGGGGAGCTGGTTTTTAAGGACCAGTTATTTCAATTTCCTGTCTCATTTCAATGTTCTTTTTTTTTTTTTTTTTTTTTTTTTAATTCATGAGAGAAAGAGAGAGAGGCAGAGACACAGGCAGAGAGAGAAGCAGGCTCAATGCAGGGAGCCCGATGTGAGACTCGATTCTGGGTCTCCAGGATCACATCCTGAGCCGAAGGCGGCGCTAAACCGCTGAGCCACCCAGGTGTCCCATCATTTCAATATTCTTTGTAAAAAAAAATATTTTTTAGATTATAGTTGACACACAATGTTACTTTTCATTCCAACTTGTTAAAAAATAATTTATGGGGGATCCCTGGGTGGCGCAGCGGTTTGGCGCCTGCCTTTGGCCCAGGGCGCGATCCTGGAGACCCGGGATCGAATCCCACGTCGGGCTCCCGGTGCATGGAGCCTGCTTCTCCCTCTGCCTGTGTCTCTGCCTCTCTCTCTATCTCTCTGTGACTATCATAAATAAATAAAAATTAAAAAAAAAATTTATGGCTAACATTTTTTTTTTTTAAAGATTCTCTTTATTTGAGAGCAAGAGAGAGCATGTGGGCCCAGGGAAGGGACAACCGGACGCGTGCTGAGCTCAGAGCCTGACATAGGGCTCCATCCCACAACACTAGGATCATGACCTAAGCTGAAATCATGAGTTGGACACTTAACTGAGCTACCTGGGTACCCCACATTTTTTTGAAGATTTTATTTTTAGGGGCACCTGGGTGGCTCAGTCAGTTAAGCATCTGCCTTTGGCTCAGGTCATGATCCGGAGTCCTGAGATCAAGCCCAACATGGAGCCCTGCTCAGCAGGGAGCCTGCTTCTCCCTCTCCTTCTGGCTTGTGCTCTCTCCCTCTCTCTCTCAAATAAGTAAATAAAGTCTTTAAAAGAAATTTATTTTTAAGGAATTTGTACACCCAACGTGGGGTTTGAATTCATTACACTGAGATCAAGAGTCACAGGCTCCATCCACCAGCCAGCCAGGTGCCCCTCACTCCAACTTTCTTTCTTTTTTTTTTTTTCAAATTAAAGATTTTATTTATTTATTCATGAGAGACAGAGAGAGAAAGAGGCAGAGACACAGGCAGAGGGAGAAGCAGGCTCCATGCAGGGAGCCTGACATGGGATTCAATCCCGGGACTCCAGGATCATGCCCTGGGCTGAAGGCAGGCGCCAAACCGCTGAGCCACCCAGGGATCCCCCTCACTCCAACTTTCTAACAACACTTCCAGGCAAGCCTTACTCTCTTGATCTAATGAACATGGGCTCAGAGAGGAGGTGTGACTTGCCCAAGGCCACCTCTCTGCCACCGTGGGGCAGGGATTTCCACTGTCCTGGTGTCTGTCCGTGGGAAGTCAGACAGGCTCTCTGCAGCTCCCACATCCCCCGTTCCCCAGACTGCTCCAGGCTCTCCAGCCATAATCTAACTGTAGGTGGGTGGCTGGATGCCATCTACACAGACCTGAGTACCTGGGGCGGGGTGGTGGTGGTGCCCACAGTGCTTGGGCTTCCTGGTGGAGCAGTAGGGGTCTGCTGGCCCCTGACAGGGTGCTCCTGGGGCTTCAGTGTCAGCCACCTACTCAGATGGGCCAGGAGCCAGGCTGGAGCCCGGCCCCTCCTAGGTCACCATTCCCTGCATTCCCCACCTGCAAAGTGCCAGCTGGAGGCAAACCCCAACCCAGGGGAGGCTCTTCTCAGCCCAGATGGAAGAAATTCAGAGCTAACCGTGTGTGTGTGCATAGAGCCTTAACCAGTACAAAATTATCTTACAGTCCTGGAGGTCTGAAGCCTGACATGTGTCTTACTAGGCTAAAATCAGTACATCAGCAGGGCCGTGTTCCTCTTGGAGACTCTCCATGAAGATTCCATTCCTCCTCTCTTCCAGCTCCTAGGGGCCACCGACATTCCTTGACTCGTGGCCCCTTCCTCCATCTTCAGAGCCCGTGACCGTGGGCTGAGTCCTTTCTGTGCCTTCTCCCTGGCCCTCCCATTGAAGGACCCATGTGATTCCGTGGGGCCTACAGGGATAATCCAGGATAATCTCCCTATTTTAAGGCCAGCTGATTAGCAAACTTGATTGCCCCACGCCTCATAACCTAGGTCACAGGTTCTGGGGATTAGGCCAGGGATGTCTTTGGGAGGGGGTGTGACTCTGCCTACCATACTATGGGACATTTGGTTGGGAGAGCAGGTTCAGAGTAAAGGGGATCCACTTACCAAGACCCAATCATTGGGAAATGGTTTCTGCCTGTTACCCTGGCAATGAACTGAAGCAGGTGGCATATTAGTTTCCCCAGGGCTGCTATTAACGAAGCATCACAAACTTAGATGACCCCAAACAACAAAAATTCATTCTCTCATAGTTCATTCAGGAGGCCCAGAGTCTGGAATTCAGGTTCTGGCAGCCGTTGGGTCCTTCTGGACAGGCTGAAGAAGAAACTACTTCCCACTCTCCTGGCTTCAGGTGGCCCCCTGCAATCCCCGGTGTTTCTTGGCTTGGAGGTGCCTGTCCTGTGATCACGTGGCCTCTTCCCTGTCCCTCTCCTCTGGGCTTGTCTGTCCAAAGTCCTCTGTTCTAGGACACCACTCATTGGTCTTGGGGCTCACTGTAATCCAGTGTGACCTCATTTTAACTTGATTCCATCCGCATGAGCCCTATTTCCAAGTGAAGCAACATTCTGAGGTTCCCAGGGGACAGGAGTTTTGGGGGGGATGTAATTTGACCCAGGACAAGTGGTATATACCTCTCAAACCTGGACACACTTCTGTGCCTCCCTACAGTCTCTGGATGCCACACCCCCTCCTGGGTTCCCCCAGCTGCTTCCTAGTCTGCTGCTGCCCTGACCCATGGTGCCTGGGGCCATGAGGAGACAAAGGGTGGATAGTTTTTTAATGAAAACGGCATCTGCACTGTCTTAAGTGCTGAAGAGAATGCCACAAACGCATTCCCTGCCTCAGAGGACTCATCCCCTCCTGGGAAGACAGAGAACAAACCGAGAATGCCAGGTGGAGCTCTTCAAGACTCTAAGTGTGCAAGTGTGTATGTAACAATGAGGCTGGGAGGGGGGCAGCCAGCGAATGGACAGCACAGCAGCGTCTGCAGGTGCTTCAGGGGTAGGGAGTGATCAGCTCCGCCCAGGACAGACTTCAGAGAAGGGCTGAGAAGGACCACCAGGCTCCGGTGACCTGGGCAGAGCACCCCAAATCCTACAAGCACCCACTTTAAAGAGGCAGTGCCTCCAAGAAGCCCGGAGAGGGAAGCTTTCTCATTTTCTGATGGCAAACATGGATTCATCTTCTAACACGCAAAGCCCCCCACCCCAACAAGCCCATATCAGAAAAACCATGGCTCTGTCATCAGCTTTGAAAACAACTTTATTAGAAGGCTGTTTTTTAAATGACAACTTCCAATCCTTTCTTAATTTGCTTTTTCACAAATTCCAGTTATCGCTAGATTTATATATAACAATTTTTGCATTGATCTTTGCATCCTATTTGAATTGTCCTCACCAGGCCATTCTGGTGGAATGGAAGTGCGACCCTGAGAGTCGCAATTTGACCAGCATTGCTGAGCAGGGGTCGTGGTGGCAGGAAAGGAGGGAGCCCGATTCACAGGCAGGAGGGCGGTGCTAGCCGCCCTCTCCTCTCCTCCCCACCCCAATCTCACAGTGATAGGACCCTTGGCGCTTGTTGTGCTAAAGGATGAAACAGATCCTCCGAGCCCAAGAAATGATGTGAACCTCCATCTTTGATGGAATTGAGATTTCTGCCACTCTTCCTGCTGCTGGTCAAACCCTCAGACCCTAAGGCTTCCTGGGTGTGAACCCTGTCCCAACCTGCCCACAGTCCTCTCCCCCTGGCCAGGGCCCCTCCCGATCTGACTTTTTATCTGTCGCCAGTTCTGAGGAATTTCTTTGGACAGACTTGACGTCAGTGTGGCCAGTGGCGGGAAGGGCCACTCCCACAGCCCCTCCTTCCTCTCCCCACCCGGCCTGGAGGGTGTAGGGAAGGTACAATCAACCACAAACATAAATATGAATACAAAATGAACTTGAAAATGACAGGCTATTAATTAAACAAATCTATAAAAATAGTTAGGACATAACTCTGTTCAAATAAATATGAAATAAATAGGCTCCAAGCAGTGACACCCTGCATCAGTGGAATGTGAGGCTGGTCCCACTCTGCCCCGATTGGGATCCAACAGGAATCCCCAGGGGCTCGGAAACAGACTTTAATGCCATCAGCCAGGCTCTCAACCCCCTTTGTCTCCCTCTGGAAGCACAGAATTTGCACATTTGTCCAGCTTGTCCTTCTGAACAAAACCCTTTGCCCAACGGTACATAATTAAGGCCTTGAATACCTTCTCCTCTCATTGGGGTGTGCAGACACTGGGCAGCAGCTCCCTTCCAGGAACTATGTGATGGCCCCCTGCTCTCATTCCAGGGCGGGCACGGGGAGCTGGTTCTGAGCTGGTGCCAGTACTGACAGTCTGGGGACAGCACCAGGACAACCCTGGCAGCAGGAGCAGCAAGGCCCTCCATATTGCAGAGGCCAGTACTTGCCTTCTGTGAAGCCATGCACTGGGTCGCCAGGCAGCCAATGGCGGGGCTTGGCCTTGCCACCTGCATGCACACACACATCCAGGTGCCCATCTGTTGGTGAGCTCAGAGGCCAACAGCAGGGCTCAGAGGAGGATGAGCAAGAAGCCAGACTCCTCCCTCTCCCCGGCACAACCTAGCCAAAGGTGACACCATAGGCCAGAAGTCAAGGTGTGAGGCCCCCATGGACCGAGGGGAGGGGAGCAAGCGGTAACATGAGGAGCGGGCTGGCAGCCTTCCTCCTACCATATCAACACAGCAGCAAGGAAGGAAGCAAGGTGGGCATGGGGTAGATGCCCAGCAGGCCAGAGAGCAGGGCTTGCGGCCGGTGGTCTGGCTGCCAGAGGGAAGAACTAAGCCGGCTCTGGGCTCTGCTATCTGGCAGGCACCTCAGGAAAGGTCTGGAGCTTGCGTGCCTGTGCCCATGTCCTGCTGGCCCCGGGAACGTACGTGGTGGTCGGCCAGAGTCAGCAGGACATACCCGGTGGGCCTGCCAGGCCCTGCCCCACTCCCTTGCGGGCACATCCCAGGCTTTTCACAGCTTGGCTTCTGTCAGCTTAGTGTTGGCACATTCACAGAATGGATGACTACATATCCCGGGGCTGCAGACCCAGGATCTGGGAGTCCGCCGAGCAAGCGCAGCTGCCCCCCGTCCCGTCACCGAGACTGCACACCCAGGGTGATCTTCAGGTTCTCATAGACCACGTAGCTGATGCTCACAGCTGGGATCACCTTCATGAAGTTAGGGGCCAGCCCCCGGTACAGGCCAAAGGCCCCCTCGGTTCGCAGGATCTGTCTGAAGAGGCTGCTCATGGTCACCTCTGGAGCGCCCTCAATGGAGGCTATAGTGAGAGAGGCACCATCAGAGGTCTGCCAGTTCTGCCCTGGAGCCCAACCTGCCCGGGGACACAGGCCTCTGGGGACTGGCCCAGAACCAGCATTACCTTGGGCCTGCATCCGGGTCCTGACCAGGGCCAGTGGGTAGCTGGCCAGCTGGCCACAGGTGCTGGACATAGTGCCACAGGCCAAGAGCACAAACACGCCAGGGTCTGCACTGTTTACCGCATACCGCTGTAGCCAGGCGTTCTTGAGCGTCTGGAGGGGGACAGGGGGACAGGGGTGAGCCAAAATGCCTGTGAGGCCCAGAAAGAGCCTATGAGGCAATAAGAGACAGGGGTCTGGGAGTGGGGACACACAGTTACTGAATCCACTCAGGACGCATTTCCTTATCACATGGCATCCTTGAGGCTACTGTAACCTGACTCGCTTGGCCTGACTGCCCTTTGTTTCTGCTGTCACTGGGGATTCCTGGATGGGACAGGGGGTGGGGATGAGGCAGGGGCAACACCCACTTCCCCACCCAGAGTCTGACTGCTGTGGTTTCAAGTCTGCTGGGGGCCCAGTGAGCAACCCTGGCCAGAAATCAGTCTGGTTATCTGTCCACTTGAGTCCCTGTCGGTGGAGAACTGGGCGGTCCCAGGGACAGGGAATGTGACAGGAGACCCCTGCAATCAACAGAGGAGTCTGGAAGGAGACACTGTTCCCTGCTGCAGCCATCCCCCATGTCTATCAGGAGGTGAGAGCAGGTGGGGGGGCCTGACTAGGAGGAGTTTCTGGGTCTCTGCTGCTGGGTCAAGGGGCCTGAGCCACCAGAGCCTCACCTCATAGACGGCTAGGTCTATCCCAGCGTAGGGGATGATCCCCAGCATGTTTGGAACGTAGCCTTTGTAGAAGGCGGCCATTCCCTCTCTGGCTAGGATCTTCTTGGCACAGTCCAGCATGCCCGAGTACTGGCCTGTCTTGCGCAGGGCCATTCGGGTCTTCAGAACCTGGAGGACCCGAAAGAGTGATGGTAGTGTGAGCATGGCCCACTCCCCACCCTCAGCCCCAAGGGCACTGACCACTCTAGGACCGAGGGGGCCCTCACCTCCATTGGGTAGATGCTACTCTGGGCGATGGCCCCAGCCAGGGACCCTGCCACAAGTCTCTCGTGAATCCTCAGAGTCTCCTGGTCACTCCCCACAAGACGCTTGATCTAAAACAGAGAGCACATGAACCGATATAGCCCAGAGACCAGCACAGCTGCTCCTGCTCCACCGTTCCTCCCAGAGCCAAAACCTGGTGCCTCTGGAACACCCGTCACTGCCCAAAAATAGAAGTAACTGGCCCACAGTGGAGCTGGCAGCAGACTGGGGGCTTGTCCCAGCTTCCTGCCTCACCCTGCTGACCCCTCAGTACAGTGACTGGCTCCACGTTCCAGGGCATCAGCAGGGCAGGGAGGCTCAGGAAGCAGCTAACGACTGATGACTCTCCCTGGGAAGCTGGGTCCTTACCTGCTCGTAGGCCATGAATTTGATGGCTGATTCAGGGGCAATTTTGAGGACATTGATGCCATTGCCCCGCCAGAGAGATTTGGCCCCGCCTTCTCGAATCATCTGGGTGAACCCGCCCACAATGCACATGTTGTTGCTGCGGGAGGCGTGGACCTAAGGAGGGAAGGACAAGCAGTCAGAAAATTCTGCAGCCAGAGGGATGCCATCAGGGCACAGAGAGCCTCTACTACAGGCCAACACAACAAGGTCAGCAGGCAGCTCTCTCCTCTTGGTGTCCTAAAGGGTAACTGGGCACTGGGAGAATTAACCATGGCTACCCTGGTTCTTCATGGCACCTGCCGCGTGCCAATCACCTCCACGACCACTACTTTAAAAAAAATTTGTTCAACTGAGCCTTTAACTATGGAGTTTCAGACACATACAAAAGTGCACAATATTCGGGATCCCTGGGTGGCTCAGCGGTTTAGCGCCTGCCTTCGGCCCAGGGTGTAATCCTGGAGTCCCGGGATCAAGTCCCACGTTGGGCTCCCTGCATGGAGCCTGCTTCTCCCTCTGCCTGTGTCTCTGCCTCTCTCTCCCTCTCTCTGTGTATCTCATGAATAAATAAATAAATAAAATCTTAAAAAAAAAAAGTGCACAGTATTATATATTGGGCTCTCGGGAACCCATAATCAGCTCTGATAATCATAAAACCATGGCCCATGGAAGACTGCACACTGCCCCCACCTCTGCTGGATCAATTTAAGGCACATCCCAGTTACTGTGAGTCCATCCATGGACAACTTTTCATCTCTCCAGCATTCCTGGGAATTCAGTTAGGAAAAACAAACTGATGAAGCAATTTGTTCAAGCCTCTTGGTTTCTGCAGAGGAATGGAAATCCTGGCATTGAAGTGACTTGCCCAAGGTCACACAGCTGTGGGGTGGGACCTGGTCAGGTTCTAAAGCTCTTCTCTCCAAACCATTACGCTGCCTCTCCACTTCTGCATGAGAAGGGAGCTCATTTAACAGGCTTCCCACCAATGCCAGCTCAGGAGGGCAAGGCGGGGAGGAAAGGATGTCACCTTTTTTTTTCTTTTCTTCTCAAAAAAAATTTTAGGTAGTTACCACATAATGCGAACTTGGTTTCTGGAGTAGAACTCAGCAATTCATCACTTACACATAACACCCAGTGCTCATCACAAGAGGATGAGCTCGAAACACAACGCTAGCACCTATGCCAAGAGGCGTGTGTGTGTGACCAGCCATGTTCAGGCAACACTGAAGTCCGACAGGGCATCCTTGTGTAGGCCAATTTCGCAAGCCTGTCCCTGACGTGCACCTAGCTTATCTCTGCCCTGTGGATGTGGAGTTGGGCGTCTGGCCAAAGTAAAGGTGTCTGGGCCAGGTGGGGGTCTGCTCGCACTTATCCCATGTGCCTGCACAAGATGTACCCAAGGCAACAGGTTCCTGCCATACCTGGTTCTCACTGGCTTTACCTGTCCACACTTCAGCCCTTTAATGTGACCCCTGGCTTTTGTGCCCCGGATAAAATGAAATAAGTTCTGTGCAAAGGTACCCCAGACCTGGATCTTATGTTGCCCTTGTCTGAACAATGATTCCAATCTAATTCACTGGGGTTAGAAAAGTATGAGCCCAGAGAGCACAAGACACAGGAGGAGGAGATCAACCTACTGAGGACCCCTGGGGTGGAAAGCCAGTGGTCTGAGGCCTGTTTCCCTACATACCTGCATGAGCACCTTGAGCCTGTCCAAGGGCGCCGTGCAAGTTCTGGATACAGCCCCCGCCCCGCCTCCAGCCACGAGGTGTCTCCACCACATCCCGGTCTGCCTCTCCTCCACTGTGAATTCATCAGGGACTGTCAGATTCTCACCCACATCAAAGATCTGCAAAGGAAGACCAGCAAAGATAAAACAAACAGGCTCCTGACGTTTGCAGCCAAGCTGCTGGCAGACAGCTCAGTTCATAACCTTCCACCATCTAGAATGGCCAGGCCCCAGGGGCCATACAGTGTAAGAAGGCCCAGGGGAAGGAGACTGGCATGCCCCTTCTCGTTTATCTGTGAAGGTGGCATAGCTCTGGTCCCTGTCTAAGCCCTGAAGAGGCCCAGGGAGAGAATCTGAAAGCCTAGGGAGAGAAGAAAGTGGTTATACAACCATTTGGATGGCCTTGCAGATACCTGCCCACGGCTCCTGCAAGAACGGCTTACAAAGGCATTTCAGTTGAGGATCACCAGACCGCCTGTACTGCAAGGGTCAAGTCAGGGGTAAAGATTCTGAAACCCAATGTGTAACCAGATCACGCTGGCAGAACATTGCACAAGGCCTCGGCAAATATCAGAGCGCTGTGATGCCTATGTAACAGCCGCTCTCCTGGGCAGCATTTCGCCTGGCCACAGCCAGCTCTGCTCCAAAGCGTGGGGCACCGTGCTGGATTTCAGCTAGCTGGAGAACCAGGCGTGCCCTGAGGGTAGGCCCTGCCCTGGGCACTGTGGGAGACAGACCAGAGGCACGCCCCTGGCCTCCCCTCCCAGAGTGGAGAGTCTGGGGTGGCTAAGATTGCAAATAGGGTGGGTGTACCCCGAATGAAGGGGCTCAGAGGTGGGGAGTCAACATGGCCATGACCAGGGAGGTGTGGATGTGTCTTTCTGTTTTTGTTTTGTTTTTTTTTTAAAGATTTATTTATTTATGATAGTCATATATATATATATATATATAGAGAGAGAGAGGGGTGCAGAGACACCGGAGGAGGGAGAAGCAAGCTCCATGCCGGGACCCCAGGATCGCGCCCTGGGCCAAAGGCAGGCGCCAAACCACTGAGCCACCCAGGGATCCCCGGATGTGTCTTTCTGAACAGCAGCACTGACAGGGGTGAAAAGGCAGCATGTACAGGACCACAGGGACATTTCCTTTTGACAGAAAGGACACACAAAATGGGGTGGTGGGGGAAGAAACTTAATGGCTCTACTATTTGCTGTCTGTGGAGTGACCCTGCTGCCCAGGGCGCACACGGGCTTTGGGAGAACAAGCAAGATTGGGGCAGGGGTGTTTGGAGTAGACCTGAAGAACAGGCAGCGGGAGGGCATCCTTGGCAGATGGAGGCCTGCATCTGGGAAATGGTTAGGCTGCTCAGGTTGGCTGGTGTGTGGGATTGCGGTGGTGGTGGGTACATGTGGAGGGCTCTGCGGGGCTGGTGGAGTTGTGGACAGCCTTTTGTTGAAGGAGGCAAGCTGAAAACCCTACGTGCATCTCCACGGATGCCGCAGGACCGGACCCGCCTTCGTGTCCCAGGGCACAGGACTCACCGTGGAATGCTTCCAGTACAGGATGATCTCAGGGATGTTTTCCACAGGATGGAGGAGGTGGTAGTCTCTCCATTCATTCCAGTCAATAGTCATTGTGCCATTCTTATCCATGCTGTAAGACAAACATATGGTTGGTTGCCCGGGGGGGAAGACAGGCCGGTGGGTCAGCTGCACACCCCCCCTCCCAGCAAGCTAAGGGCAGGTGCTGGGCCACCGAGGAGACCATGGGCGGTGTCTCTGTCCCAGTGAAGAGGTGAGGTGGCTCTACTTTGCACAAAAACGGGAATTTAATGGCCCACAAGAACCCCACTCAGATCAGGCACAGAAGGGAGGGAGTCACCGGGGTGACACGGATACTTACTAGGTGACAGGGCCCCAGAAGTGGCCCGTTCGTATTCTGACAGACAGACAAAGGAGGATGCAGAGGAGAGAGGAGAAACACAGATAAGTGCTCTGAGCAGATGTTAGTGAAGCAGGCACACAACCACAGCATGATGCCCGGGGATGCCCCGGGGATCTGGAAAGGTGCACGTGAGAGAAGAAGCCGCTCCTAAGGCCAATCTGCATGATTTCCTGGTGGGGACACTATGTTCTCCCCTGGGACCAGGGCTCCCCCATGAGCTGTCTCCAGGCAGCACATCTGATTACAGGGTGGAGGAAGGTCAGTATTCTCAGGAAGCCCACCCTAAATGGGGTGCTGCCCCTGGAGCCCCTTCCCCACTAGGCAGAGAGAGTGCTCCTTGCTGGCCTTTCACCCTCTTGAAATCTCCCCAACTAGTCTCTTCTCTTCACGGGTCACTGGTGAGTGGGCATGCTTCCAGGCGATTTGTGACCCTGGCCTGGAAGCTGGGGAGCGGCTGCTCTTGGGGATGGGCTACCTTTCCATCACGTCAAACCACCTGAAGCCAAAGTTCAGAGAAACTGGGTCAATACAGTGAAGGGCACCACAGAGTTTGGTCCAAGAAACTCTCTTTCATCACATGTTTGTTAAACCAAAAACAGAAGCTGACTAGGCTCTCACCTCTTGAGAATCTTTTCCGCCTGCTGTTCGGATATCTTTACTCCTAGGTCCCGCAGGGACTGCATGATCTCCTGAGCATCGATTCGTCCTGTAACAACAAAGGCTTCATCCAGGGGCCAGGCCCATGAGAGGTCTGAGACCCGGGTGGCCGTGGACTCTGGAGGGAACACTTACCATCATTCTTCTTGTCCAAACTCTTGAATACCAGCCTCAGCTTCTTCTCGTGATCTTGTAGATAATGGACAAACTCTTCAAAGTCGAGCTGCCCATCGAGGTCTTTGTCTCCAGCTTGCACGATTTTCTATAAAACAGAAATTGAGGTTTCTTCCTTTAGCATGTACCCCAGCTTTTCCTTGTCCCTCATGGTGCCTCGTTCCCCAGGACACAACTGTGCTAACCCAAGGACCGAGGTGGCTCTGAGGACCTGAGAGGCTTGCTCTGCTCTATTCCCAAAGCTACCACTTGGATCCCCGAAGGCCATCCAGAACCCAAGTGAGAGCCCACCTTGCTTCCCTCACAAGCAAAGAGGAGAAAGGCACCCCTAGGAGGAGCCCTTCAGATAGAAACCAGTGCTGGCCAGCTTGGCACTTTCTCATTCCAAGTATCCTGAAGACTAGCTTGCACAACCAAGGTCAGTTGTGTGGCTCCCCTGCAGCACTGTCCCTGGCACCAGGCCTCAGCCCGCATGCTCTCTGCCCAAATGTGGGGACGGCCTTGGACGCTCCAGATTCCATGAGGAATGCTGTATCTTGCTCTTTTTATCCCTAGAAGTGGCACCGGCCCAAGAACCAATGGGTGACCAGGGTAAAAAGGTATGGGGGCAGAGCTAGCTCCTGCCAATGCCTGCAAGGCAGAAACACTGCCAGAGAACCCTGGTAAGAGCCAAGGGGGACTATTCTTGGGCATGGACATGGGCTTGATGGCACTGCTGGCCTCTGACTCCTAGGGAACCAGATGACATCGCCAACCTCAGCCCACTCAACCAGGCACTGAAAAGCAGGACAGCTCTTCTTAGCAGTCCTGACCCAAGAAGGCTTGAAGAGACCCCTTGAAGAGAACTCTGTGCCTGTCCTCAAAAGTGAGCTTTGTTCAGCAGCCGCAGTTTTACACTCTCAGCCCTGGAAATTCTCCCTATAAGGAGGGAGCAGCCCTTGGCCTGTGCCACAGGGCCTGCTAAAAGCTTTACCTCTGGTAACCTGCTGAATCCTCTCAAGCAGCTCTAGGAGGCAGGTACTGTTATTTCCCCCATTTGTACAGAGAAGAAAACAAGCTCAGAGAAGTTAAGTAATTCATCCAAGGTTGCACAGCTAGGGAAGTTGTGGGTAGGATTCAAGCTGGGCCTGTCAGACTGTACCTCCCTGGATATCCTGCTGCCACCCTAAAAGTTAATCTCAAGAAGGTGCGTGACACACATGAGTCACTGCAACCCAACAACACCCCAAAATCTGGACGGAGACTCTCCTAAGGAAAATGGGGATAGTCTTCAATTCTCTCAGTGAGAACCACGTTCACTAGTCACAAACCAGGATGGCTTTAAAAGTCTCTGAGCCAGAGGGTTTGGAAATTGATGGACCACTGGCTCTGGCTGGCTGGTACTCTCCAATGACTACAATCATGGTTACTCTCTGAACCACCTGATGGCCCTTTGTGACTGCTCAGCCACTAAGGGTGCAAGGAGGAGGCCTGGACAGACACCATGTCACTTAATATGATCCAAAGAACAACGCCAGGGGTGTGGCTGGAATGTGAGATAAGCTGGCACATATTTTATCTGTTATCTGGAGTTAACTTCCTGCAGACATTTGTGCTCTCAGCCAAGAATGGTACAAATTACATATAGGGTTATTATTCTAGATTTATAGCAGGAGTGGAAATAGAATCTAGGAGGCGAATGCTAGGCATTGAGCTTTTTGGTATCCAAGCTGCTCTGCCACCAACACAATCCACGTGCCTTAGTGGGGTGGGTGTCTTGTAATATAGAAAACCCAAGGATGTGTTCATTGCAGCTGATTTCAAGATATTCTCAAAGACCTTGCTTCTACCTCAGAACCACTAGATCTACTTTCTGTCTTCTTCCTAGGATACGCTAATCACCATCCCTGGCACACCATCTAACCCCCACTGCCATCATGAGCACCGGAGGACAGCATGAAATCTGATTAACAGAAAAGTCAGAGGAGGCCCTTTTAGGAGGCAAGGAGTCCCTCACAGGCTCTGGAGCCATTTCCCCATCTTTAAAATGTGATTTCTGCTGCCTCTCTGCTCCCAAGGGAAGCTAGGAAGGTTCCCCTCCCCAAGGCACAGCCAGGCCAGCTCCAGCCTCTGCAGCTCCAGTTCCAACTCCTGGCCTCCAACAGGAGCTTCTCTGCCTCTCCCTCCCCCAGCTCTGAGAAATGGTCCCACAGCAGCCCTGTACTTCTCTGGAACTCCCACCACTCCACCCCATCCCCGGCTCCCAGCAAAAGAACTCCTTTCCATCTCCCACAGGTACCTTCCCCGTAATTCCAGCCTTCCTTCCTTGGAAGTCATAAGAAAGCCAGTCATTCCCGTGACATGACATAACCCTTTCCCGGCTACAGCCACATGACAACTGGGGAAAGAACTCGCACATTTCCGTCATTCTTGCCCTGTAGCGGGGGGACGACGACGACGACACAGTTCGCGCATGCGCACCCCTACCACCACTCAGGCATTTGCTCAGCCGGCCCGACCCGGCTCCCCGCCCGGGCTCCCCGCCGCGGCTCCGCCGCTCCAGACCTGCTTCCACTGGCGGTAGGTGGAGAACTCCTGGGAGGGGATGAAGACGCTGAGTTTGAAGATGGACTTCAGCTCGGCGGGAAGCCCCTTGGACTCGAAGTACTGGAACTCGCTCTGGGTCTCCCCGATGAGCGGCACGTAGAGGCAGAGGCAGAGCATGCTGACCGGGATTCGGGATTCGGGATTCGGGATTCGGGCGCGCAGCCGCCGCCGGGGAGCCAGGGAATGCTGCCCGGGCGCACACTCGCTTCAGATAAGCCGGGGCGCAGCTGTCATTGGCTGCTCCGGCCCTGCCCTTTTACTTAATTGCGAAAAGCCGGCCCAGGGGAAGTCCTGCCCACAGCCAATGAGCACGGCCCCCACCTCCAGCGCCAGCGGAGGGGTGTAAAGATCAGGGCTGACGTCACCCGCGCCCCGAGTTAACTCTTCGGTAGCAGGCCGAGAGATCGAACTTTCACCCTTCGTTGCCAACCCCTCCAGATGAACAAATACTCCTCAGCATATTTTTCCACAAGGTCCCCAAACGCGTCACGCCGTGGTTTTCTCCCCTTAGTAAATCATTCCCAGCAGAAAAATAATGGAGGTACAGACTGAGTCGATGCTCGCTGGAGAGGGGCCCAGTTTAGCTGTGAGGGCAGAAGCTGGGGAGCCAGGTGCCCAGCCTTCCTGGAAGTAGCCCCCAGGCGGGCTCATTCATCCGCAGGGGAGTTGCCCCTGAACTGACTGAGCCCTGGACTCTGACTGCCTGGGCCAGCCACCTTCCAGCTGGCTCCAGTGGCCTTCTTTGGGCCATTCCGTGATGTGAGCACTTCAGCAGAAACCCATTCCCCTGGGGTTTCCCGTGAGGGTCCTGCAAGGACCCTCGCTAAAGGTGGTTGTGCTGAGGGCCTCCAGAGGAGATGGGGTCAGCCAGGCCCTCACAGAAGACTCCAGACAGCCTTCAGAGCCCACTCTCAGAACACGTGAAAGTTCGGTATAGTCCTAGCTTTCTGGCCTAGGTCTGTGTTAATCAAGCAGTTTTAAATTTTGAATTAAAGCCTGCTTTTCTCTCTCTCTGCCTGTGTCTCTGCCTCTCATGAATAAATAAAATATTTAAAAAATAACTAAATAAAGGTGATCCTCTCCTGGCCAGCCTACCATCTCCACCTCACCTCTTGCCCACAAAAAGTGTCAAGAGATTCATGCTGCGGAGGCAGACTGCGTCACAAAGATGTTCCTTCTATATAGTGTACCACTTCCTAATATAGACTAAATCTCACTACTGGGATGGATAAAAATGGATGGTTATAATTTGGAAATAACCAAAGTAAAAGGAATTTTGTAATTCACTAAAGAGCTTTTTTGTTAAAAACTAGAAAAAATGATTTTAAAATAAGATGTTGGGGCGCCTGGCTGGCTCAGTCGGAAAAGTAGGTGACTTGATCTCGGGATTGTGAGTTCGAGCCCCATGTTGGGTGTAAAGATTAAATAAATAAAACTTTAAAAATATAAAATGAGATGTTGATGCTTACATACAGTATTATGAAACATTTTAATAACTTACATGACATTTCAGCCCTTCTAAAAGAGATGTGATAGGGGCAGCCCTGGTGGCACAGCAGTTTAGTGCCGCCTGCAGCCCAAGGCATGATCCTGGAGACCCTGGATCAAGTCCCATGTCAGGCACTCTGCATGGTGCCTGTTTCTCCCTCTGCCTGTGTCTCTGCCTCCCTCTCCTCTCTCTGTGTGTGTGTCTCTATGAATAAATAAGTAAAGTCTTTAAAAAAAAAAAATTAAAAGAGATGTGATGGGCAGCCCCGGTGGCTCAGTGGTTTAGCGCCACCTTCAGCCCAGGGCGTGATCCTGGAGACCTCGGATCAAGTCCCACGTCAGGCTCCCTACATGGAGCCTGCTTCTCCCTCTGCCTATGTCTCTGTGCCTCTCTCTCTCTCTCTCTCTCTCTCTCTCTCTCTCATGAATGGATAAATAAAATCTTAAAATAAAAAATAAAAAAATAAAATAAAATAAATAAAACAGATGTGATGATGAGTCTATAAAGACAGGTCTTGGACTACACTGGGGAGGATTCGATGAGGAATCTAGAGGCAGCTTGGATTATCCAGATTTCTGCTCAGCCTCCACCCAAGTCCATGACACTCATCTATCTCTTCAACTGCCCCATCCAGAATTTCTGGTTCAGGGGTATTTTCGTATATAACTTATCTCTGCTACTGGGGTTCTTGAAGGCAGAGGCTATTGGCTTTGAAACTTTGTATCTTGACTTGGGTCATGGAGGGTGCTGATACAAACAGCTTCTGAATGAGTGAAGCCAGTGGCAGCCCTTCAAGATCCAGAAAACAAACATGATCACTCTTGATGAAGACTTAAAGTGTGTTCTCCTGAGCGTCTGCAGTTGTCAGGGTATTTTATCCACCTCAAGAGGATCACGTACTATTTTTATTTTAAAGGAGGTTCACATTTATAAGGGCACCTGGCTGGCTCAGTGGGTAGAGCATGAGACTCTTGATCTTGGGGTCGTTAGTTCGAGCCACATGTTGGGTAGAGAGAGTACCTAGCTAAATTTTGAAATGGTGATCTTCCTTTGTTAAATTATTCATGTTTGCCTCTGAAACAAAAATAAGTTAGAGATGTTGAAATATCTCAGTTCAGTGATGACTGCATTCATTCCAATACAATAGGACAAATATTTTGACTGAAAAAAATAAGTTGTTCAACTTGGAGATGTTCATTTCCTAATAAACTATTTTTCAAATAATTATGATAACTGTACCACTGAATTTTTCTTTGTGTACTATTGAGTTTTCTGACCCATTTATAGAACAAATGTAAGAAGAGTAGATAATAACAAATAAAAGTAAAACCTATATTCTATACTTTGGGGAAAACTTTATAAAGTATTATCAGATAAGAGCAACTGTTTTCCAGAAAAAAAAAAAAAAAAAAAAAAACAAGGTGAAATCCTAATTATAACAAAGCTCATTACTCCACAGACCAATGGCATCATGGGGTCAGGAAATGTCCTCTGACAAGCTCTGCATGTGCTTAATCAAATGTTATTTTACAATGCTAACGTTAATTCCATTCCAACGTTAATTCTAAAGGTTCAAACTTATTTTTATTGTGCAACTGTGATGGAATCCAACAGAATGTCTTCATTGGGCAAATGTGAATTGCTATTTGCTTATTTATTTAAACCACTCCTCCTGAGTCTCATAGGTCATGCAGAATTCCACTTTGAAACAGAAACTGGAAATTCTGCCCAAGTGAACCAATCTCTAGGCACCTGGGATCCATGGTAAGTGCTGTATCCCTGGGGTTATAGACAGCGGGGCCTGCAGGGGCTCCTGGGGTTGCCCCTTAATCTCTGAGATGAGCAAAAGGACTTAGGAGAGGTGACCTGGTTTGCCCAAGCCCAGAGCCTGTTTGCAGCAGGGCTGAGCCTCACCCAGGACCCAGCTCTTGTTACATCCACGTAAGACGGCACCCAAACCTGACACTGCCAAAAATATTTTAGAATTCAGTTTCCAAAAAAGCCCATACGCCTGATACTGAGAATTACAGTAAGCCATACTTCATATTAAAAGGTGGCAGGTGTGTGGGAAAGGTGTGACCCGAGCAAGTTCAGGCTTAGGCTTAGCTAAGAAACGACACAAAAGCTGATATGGGTTACAGCTTCTGAACGCGCATAGGAGAAATAAAATAGGAAAGATTAAATCAAGGTTGTGTTCAGTTCCTCACGATTCACACCAGTGCATGGTGTCACTTGTTGTCCCTCTCCTTGTCCTGTTGTGTACCATTCTTTTCTGCTCTTTTTACTTATTCTGATTTTGTGACCCAGATCTACTTTCGCTGGTCTCTTCTGATGTCCATTCCTGTAACAACTAGCACACAAAACCAATGACAGCAACTCCAGATCCCTGAGGATCTAATGGTTATCAGGTTCCATTTCATCCGTAATGTAGAAGTTCCTCTCCTGAGCATCTCAGCATCCTGTCCCCCTCGAATCTGCCAATACCACAAGTTGTCCCTGGTTCTACCACTCTGGTTCATGCCCTAGGACAGGCACTTCCTGTTAAGTGCTGAATACCTTGAGTAAGAACAGGGCAGGTAGAGTACCTTCGGGACTGTAGCATTAAGTCATAAGGTATCACCCCCCTCCTCTGCAATGACTCAGACCAAGCCAAAAATATTAATATGAGAAGAAGCCCTGCCAGCATCCGGCTCTTCTAGCCGCACCCACCTATACGGCTCTTGAACCTCATTTGCTGCTGTGGCCAGAGTGTCATTTGATGATCAGGTTGCCATGACAGCCCAGTGTAGCAGGTTTCCAATGAAACCTGCCTACACTTGGTAATTAGACACACAATGAGCAAAATTCTCTGAGCTTCTGAGAAGACGGCCCCTTGGGATTTGCAAGCTTGAATGCTGCTGAGGGCACCTCCCACTCCACACTAATGGCTTTCTTCTCCAACTGCAGATTAACTGTAAGACAAAGATAAAGGGGAGAACTGGAACAGTTCCTAGAATAAAAAAGCCTGCAGGAACCTGACTCCCTGGCAGACATATTTCAACGGAGGAAGTGAGAACAAAACAAAGTAGTGCAGCTGGGGAACTGAGGAGCTAAGGACCAGGGGGCACGTGTCTATAAGGTTTCCGCAGTCTTTTCAGGGAGACAGTCAGCGAGGCCAGGTCCCCTCAGCCAGTGATCCCAGATCACAAATCCCAGACCCCACCTTTCAGAGTCACTGGAGCTGGTGGGTGAGGCCACGCTCTGTAGAAACATGCTCTTCCAACTGTCAGTTGAGACACAGAAATGCTCCTGCTATTCCCAGGTCCCAGTTTGTCGGCTTTTAAAGAGTCCACACTGCCCAGGTGTGCTTGTTCTCTTGCTTCAAACCAAAGAGGCTGATCTGTCTCTCTCCTGGGGCTGCCCCCGCCCCCACCCCCTGCCAGCTGATCCACCTCTCTCTTTCTTGGGGAGAGTGGGTTAGTGAAAGGTCTGGGTCTCCATCTCAGCCCCATGGCCCTGACTGGCAGGCCAGGAGTGAAGCTGTTCAGAACATGAAGTCCTGATGCCAGGACACCCTGGGGAGGAGTAGGGGGGGAGGAAGGCTGGCAAGAGGTGACGGGATGAGTTTGGAAAATGGTTCAGTTTATTTATTTATTTATTTTTAATTTTTATTTATTCATGAAAGACACAGAAAGAGGCATAGGCAGAGGGAGAAGCAGGCTCCACACAGGGAGCCCGATGTGGGACTCGATCCCGGGACACCAGGACCACGCCCTGGGCCGAAGGCAGGTGCTAAACCCCTGAGCCACCCAGGGATTCCCAAATGGTGCAGTTTAATGATTAAAATCCAAAGCAGGTGAATTTAAAAGGGAGCCAGCCAGCCAATCCCTTGATCCCTTGCCCGTAAGGCCAGCAGATCTGGAAATAAAAAAGCTCACAAAGGAGAGTGCCATTGCCATTTCTGAGCTCACCCCAAGATGACAGAAAGATAGAAAGTGACAGGGCTCGAAGCACACCTCAGGCGAACACAGACTCTGAGATCCTTGCTGACCAGGACAAGCCCAGGGGAACTGAGGCTTCTCTGCCAAGCTCACGCCTAAATGCCCACAGAAGCTGTTGGCATCAAAAGTACCTCCCACTCAGCCAAGGAAAATGGAACACTGAATTCTTTGATGTAGCAATTCAATTCAAGCAACATTTCTGGGGTAATCTACAATGTGCCAGACATGGGGCAGAACCTCTTTCCCTCTTCTAGTTGATTTTTATCATGACAAATGAGAACAGATTCAAAATAACCGAAACTCAAGAGGTCAGCAAGGTTGCCCCTAGTGCTGGCAGCAGAAATCCCAGGCGAACTGCACTTTCTGTTCTAATCCTGAGAACACGACCGTATATTAAAATTGCTTTCTTAAGGGTAGTGAGGCCAAGTACAGGGCCAAAGTTCCACACAGATTCAGGTGAAATCTCATCTCTACTCCCCGTAACTGTTTAATCCTGGGCAAATGACTCAACCTTTCTGCACCTGTTCCCTCATCCATGAAATGGGGGTGCTACCACTTACCTTGGCTTTTGTGAAGATGATCTGAGATAACCCACACTCAGAGCATGAGATGAATGGAAGGCTCTGGCACTCAGCAGACCCGCAGACCCTCGAGGGGCACCGGCCTCAGTACCTTGAGATTCCAGCCTTTCCTCCGACTCCTCCTCCCACTCCCTTCCTTGCAGACCCAAGGCAAGGGGTCTTGACCTTAGGGATGCAGGACAGGCTGGCCCTCCCCAGCTCCAGGCAGTTGGGTTCAACTTTGAAGATCCTCCCTGCATTGTTCAGACAGGCTAAGACATAAGACACACTGTAATAGTTTGTCTCTTCCTTTCAAATGGCTTTCTGGGGCCAAACCGAAAAATCCTAAGGTAAATCCTCTATTGCCTTCAACCTTCAACCTTCCTTCCCCAAATCGCCACACTGAAGCAGTCATGGCAGGCTGATAAAGCTCTTACTGTGGCCACAGGAAGATTCTAGACTGAAGACTTGAGCTTCTTCATTGTCTAATATTCTCCCCAGCCTCCAATACCAAACTGATTGATTTCTAAGTCCTTGCTTCCTCCCCACACTCCAGCTTTTTTCCAGGAAACCGATCCTAGACCAGCCCCTAGAGTAGGAGGTCTTCTTGAGGTTGCCATTACCTTAGGAAAATGCTCTGCAGGTCCGACCACCAGCAAAATGGTGGGTCTCTTTTCCGTGGCCTCAGCCTTTCCGTCCTGTTTCCCCAAAAAGCTTGACATCTGGTCTCCCCGAGCTGGAGCCAGGGTGCCTGTGACTTCATTATCCTTCCCCTCTCTGGAGCCTTGGCACCCAGCCCTAGGGAGAAAGCTAGACAGAAAATGCCACAGCATCTGCAACATCACGGCTTCCTCTCAATGTCGCGGACGGTGACTGTTCACTTTTGAGGAGGGATGTGACCACAATACCAAGGATCTCTGGCTACACGGTTGCTTGGAAGACTAGCCTGGGGAGTTGTAAGGCTGGACGCTCTGCATGCAGTGGCTGTTTCCTGCTTTTTCAAATTTGCTAGCACTGCTGTCCTGCCTGACCAGAGAAGTAGCTCCCTCTCAGCGCCGCCGCTGGGTTGCTGGCAATGAGAGCAGCTGGAGCTTCTTCAATAAAAACTCACTTTTGCAGGTGGACGGTGATCAATTGTGTGGCTTTTTTCAAAAAGGAAAAAGCAATACCCCGGCTGATCTCTCCTGGTGGCAGAAGCAACTTGGAGCTCCCAAATATTCAGCAGTCCTCGCTCCACTAATGATCATCACACTAGCGAGGACCAGAGTACCCCTACCGCATTCTCACTGCAGCAGGGCGCGGCCAATCACCTCTGCCGACACTACCCAGTTCATTATCCCAACCGGCAGCGCCTCTCCAATCACAGGCGGCCGATTCCCTGCATGCATGCGGCCGGCAGCTCTGCAGGGAGGTGCTGATGGCGAGCTCCAGGCTCCAAGCGAGCCTCCCACCTCGCAGAGTCCTCCCTGCGCTGGTGCCTGCCCGCAGGACCCCAACTTCCTTCTCCCCGCCTGCTCGTTTCCGGGACATTCACCATCAAGGTTAACATGATCGACGGCCCTGGCAACACTTCCTAACACATCTAGCAACATTTTTCTTTGCTCTGTTATCCCATTCTCTCCAACGGAGCGGAAAACAATACCCGCCATACCGGCACTTACTCTCCCCGAGTCTTCCTCTACACCATGAGCTGCTTGGGGACAGGAACCAAGTCACTCATGTTTCTACCGGTAATACCCACAACCAGCACAGATGAAGTCTGCAGACTGGGATTGAGTCTATGATCATGAATAAAAGGGAAATAATCTTTGGTTATCTGTTTCTTAATTTGCTAGCTGCAGTGACCAATATCCTTCCAAAAGTCACCGTTTGATATGGTGTTCACAATCATTATTTTAAAAACACAAATATGGGGGGCACCTGGGTGGCATAGTCGGTTGAGCGTCTGACTCTTGGTTTCCATATTCACGGTGATCTCAGAGTCATGAGATAGGGCCCAGCAACAGGCTCCTTGCTCAGCTAAATAAATAAATCGTAATAAAAAATGATAATAATAAAATAAAATAAAAACACAAGTATGAGGGACGCCTGGGTGGCTCAGTGATTGAGCGTCTGCCTTTGGCCCAGGGCGTGATCCTGGAGACCTGGGATCGAGTCCCACATCGGGCTCCCTGCATGGAGCCTGCTTCTCCCTCTGCCTGTGTCTCTGCCTCTCTCTCTCTCTGTGTGTCTCTCATGAATAAATAAATAAAATCTTAAAAAAAAACCAAAAAACCCAAATCACAAGTATGAGACAAGTTTCACAAACTGTGTTAGAGAGTGGAGGGAAACATGTACCCTCACACTCTCATAGCAAGAGTACAAATCTGTACAACCTCTCCAAAAGAGTATGTCAGTCTGATTTTTTTGTTACATTTTAAAAGCACAAACCCATTGACACAGCAATTCCACTTTTAGCAATATATCCTGCAGATATATTTGCTCTTGTGGGAAATCACATATACATTTTTACGATACATATGTGATAAAATACAAGGATATTGTATTTTATCAAGCAGCCCTGTTTATAATAGTGCAAGTCTGGAAGCAACGTCAAGTCCTTTACAAGAGGAGCAGGTAAGATTCTGGCACACCCATACATGGAACCCTACAGAACTGTTAAAAAAGAATAAGGTATGGGCAGCCCCAGTGGCGCAGCGGCTTAGCGCCTCCTACAGCCTGGGGTGTGATCCTAGAGACCCGGGATCGAGTCCCACATCTGGCTTCCTGCATGGAGCCTGCTTCTCCCTCTGCCTGTGTCTCTGCCTCTCTCTCTGAATAAATAAATAAATCTTTAAAAAAAAAAAAAAAAGGTGTCTCTACCTACTGTTAGGAATGACTTGAAGGTATCTTTTTATTTTTATTTTATTTTAAAATTTTATTTATTTATTCATGAGAGACACAGAGAGACGCAGAGACACAGGCAGAGAGAGAAGCAGGCTCCATGCAGGGAACCTAATGTCCCAGGTCCGTGGGATCATGCCCCGAGCCAAAGGCAGACGCTCAACTGCTGAGCCACCCAGGCGTCCCTGAAAGTATCTTTTGAAATGAGAAAAGCAAGATACAGAAGAAAAGAGATGATATACTGCCATTACATTTCAGTGTACATGTGACAAGTAACTCTGGAAAGACACACTAAAAATTGAAGAGATGGTTTAGGGCACTTGGGGGCTTGAGGGGAGAAAGGCAGGTAGATTTCTTTTCAATGCATAGCCTTAGATCTTGTGAAACTGAATCATACGCCATGTATGACCAGGTAAGCATACATATGTACATACATACAATTACTTAAAAGATCCCAGGTTTAAATCCTGGCCATCCCTTACTGGTAGTGTGAATGATCTTGGGCAGTTACTTTAGTTCTCTGTACTTTAGTATCTGTATGTGCAAAATGGGCATAGTAAAAGAACTGTATTGTTACTTCATAGCATTGGTTAAAAACTAAATTAGATAAGATACATAAAGCTCTTACAACAGTACATACTAGGGGCTCTGGGGTGGCTCAGTCAGTTGAGTGTCTGAATTGTGGTTTTGGCTCAGATCATGGTCTCATGGGTTGTGGGATCAAACATGGCTCCATGGTCAGTGGGGAGTCTGCTGGAAGACTCTCTCCCTCTGCCCCTCCCCTCCCTAAAATAAATAAATAAATAAATGAATAAATAAATAAATAAATAAATAAATCTTTTTAAAAAACCAGTACATGCCAGCTATTTTATTTTTTAAAACATTTTAAGTGGGCAGCCCAGATGGCTCAGTGGTTTAGCGCCACCTTCAGCCCAGGGCCTGATCCTGGAGACCCCAGATCGAGTCCCACATCAGGCTCTGGCATGGAGCCTGCTTCTCCCTCTGCCTGTATCTCTGCCTCTGTCTCTGTCTCTCCCTCTCTGTGTTTCAAATGAATAAATAAATAAATAAAAATCTTTAAAAAAAAATAAAAATAAAAATAAAAAAAATAAAACATTTTAAGTAATCTCTATACCCAAATGGGGCTCGAACTCACAACCCAGAGATCAAGAGTCACATGCTCTACCAACTGAGCCAACCAGGCACCCCCATACCAGCTATTTCATTATCATTATCTAGAAAATGACTGTGAGTTCATGCAATTCAGTAGTTTTAATAGCAAAGAAGAGTCAGCCCAGAGTCCAAAATCCTACACAAGTAATCCTTTGAAGATGGGTCTTGTTTTTAGGTACCGAAGGTCTGGTGAATTGCACATGGCAGTGTTTTGGACTCCCATCTGCAAACACAAGAGAAATCTCTAATGTAGTAGATTACTAGCATTTCATTTAATGGACTCTTCCATTCCACAGAACTAAGTAAAAACTCAGGGGTTTTGAGCCAAGATGGAATAACAGGGACTGATTCACCTTTTAGCCCATAAGCAACAAAATACAGTGACTCCTGAGAGATCCATGCAAATGAGACAAGCCCTGCAACCGCCCCAGATTCCTGGCTGGAGTTTCCAGGCTACAGTCTAGGAAGTGGGTACCCAGGCAGAGCCCAGCAGTCTCCCCATGCTGAAGGCAGGGATCTGGAGGATCAGGGAGGCCAGGGAGCCAGCGGAGGAACAAATATCAGGGAGGAAGGAACTGCATAGATAGCAAGCTCTGGGGAGCTGCTGAGGGCCCCCTAGAGTCATGATGCATGCATACAAGGAAACTGCCTGAGGGTGGGAAAAGAACCATCAAAGGCATCCTGTTCCCACCAGCCAGAGTGGAAAACCTCATAATATAGGGAGGTTCAGGGATGCCTGCCTGGGTGGCTCAGTGGTTGAGCATCTGCCTTTGGCTCAGGTCGTGATTATAGGATCCTGAGATTGAGTCCCAAATCAGGCTCCTTGTAGGGAGTCTGCTTCTCCCTCTGCCTGTGTCTCTGCCTCTCTCTGTGTGTCTCTCATGAATAAATAAAACCTTAAAAAAATAATAATAAAAAAATAGGGAGGTTCAGGAAGGGTATGCAGAGTACTTTGCCTAGTAGTGGGGCAAAAGTGGCCCTAGGCTAAATGTTATTCTGGCACCAAGAATAAAGCTTTAAGTTTATTTTTATTATTTTTTAAAGACTTTATTTATTTATTCATGAGAGACACATACAGAGAGAGGCAGAGACACAGGCAGAGGGAGAAGCAGGTTCCATGCAGGGAGCCCGATGTGGGACTCGATCCCGGGACTCCAGGATCACTCCCTGAGCCAAAGGCAGACGCTCAACAGGTGAGCCATCCAGGCAACCCAAGAATAAAGCTTTAAACATTAAACAGCAAGCCCTGTAGGGTCAAATAGTTTCCAAATAACTGCATCCTAGAATAAAAGCTCAAGAATAGGGATCCCTGGGTGGCGCAGCGGTTTGGCGCCTGCCTTTGGCCCAGGGCGTGATCCTGGAGTCCCGAGATCGAATCCCACGTCGGGCTCCCTGCATGGAGCCTGCTTCTCCCTCTGCCTGTGTCTCTGCCTCTCTCTCTCTCTGTGACTATCATAAATAAATAAAAATTAAAAAAAAATAAAGCTCAAGAATATTCATAGGAGGAGTGCCTGAGTGGCTCAGTCAGTTAAGCACCTGCCTTCGGCTCAGGTCATGATCCCAGGGTCCTGGGATGGAGCCCCATGTCCGTGTCTAGCTCCCAGATCAGTGGGGTATCTGCTTCTCCCTCTCCCTCTGCTGGTGTTTATACACATGTGCACTCTCTTTCTCTTCATGATTGCTCTCCCTCTCTTAAATAAAAAATAAAAAGAATATTTGTAGGAATATGAGAATATCTAGCACCCAGCAAGATAAAATCCAATTAAAAAAAAAAAAAACCAGGAATGCAAAGAAGCAGGAAATGACCCATAATGAGAAATCAGTTGAAACTGACCCAGAGGGAGGCTTGGGTGGCTCAGCAGGCCACCTGGGTGGGACAACCAGTAACATGTTAACGTGAACTGGAGTTCATGAGGGTAGGGACAGAAAAAACATTTAAAGAAATAATGGCTAGATTTCTACCCCCAACAAATTCATTGAATACTACAAATCTACAGATCCAAGAAACTTAACAAACCCTCAACATAAGAAATATAAAACAAACTACACTCAAACCTATCAAATTAAATTTCTGAAAACCAGTGATAAAGTGGAATATCTTAAAATCAGATAGAGAAAAAAGACCCAAACATACAGTGGAACAAAGATAAGAATGACGGGGGACTTACCATCAGAAACTGTTAACTTAGAAAAACACCTTCCACAAGGAAGGAAAAATAAAAACTTTCAGGCTTATGAAAGCTGAAAGAATTTATCACCAGTAGATTTGCATTACATGACATGTTAAAGGAGTTATTCAAGTAGAAGGAAAATCTAGATTTATACAAAGGAATGATGAGCACCAGAAATGGTAACTGTGTAGGAAAATATAAAGGACTCTTTCTTTGTTATTTAAATCTCTTTGATCCCAGGACCCCAGGACCATAATCTGGGCCAAAGGGAGACGCTTAACCCACTGAGTCACCCAGGCGTCCTTAAAAGATAGTATCAAAGTGAAAGTAAACCAATGTATTGTGGGTTTATGACAGATGTAGAAATAAAAATGTATGAGAACCACAGTACAAAAGCTGGGAGAAAAAAAAAAAAAGCTGGGAGAATAGAAACAAAAGTACAGTTGGTCCTTAAACAATGCAGAAGGTTGAGGCATCAACCCCTGAACAGTCAAAAATCCACTTTTGATTCTCTCAAAACTTAATAGCCTACTGTTGACCAGAGCCTTAATGATAACATCAATAGTCGATTAAAATATATTTTCTATGTTCATCTGCTTTTGGCTCAGGTTGTGATCCCAGGGTCCTGGGATCGAGACCTGCATCAGGCTCCCTGTGGGGAGCCTGCTTCTCCCTCTGCCTATATCTTTGACTCTCTCTGTGTGTCTCTCATAAATAAATAAATAAAATCTTAAATAAATAAATGATTTTATTTATTTGAGAGAGACAGAGAGAGAGAGCATGAGCAGAGAGAAGGAGAAGCAAACTCCTTGCAGAGCAGGGAGCCCGATGTGGGGCTTGATCCCAGGACCTAGATCGTGACCTGAACCAAAAAAAAGACGCTTAACCAACTGGGCCACCCAGGCACCCCTGTATTTTTTTCCCCCAAGAAATCCACATAGAGAAGTGGATCTGTACAATTCAAGCTCATGTTGTTCAGGGGTCAACTGTATACTAAGATTCTTAAACTATTTAATATAGTACCAGTTAAAGTAGGCTGTGATTAAAGTTGCATGTATATTATAATCTCTAAAGCTACCATAAAAAAAAAAAAAAAAAAAAAAAAAAGCTACCATAAGAGAGTTGGCTCATAAGCCAACAAAAGAGACAAAATGGAATCACAGATCATACTCAATTGACCCAAAAGAAGGCAGAAAGGGAAGAATAGACACACACACAGAAGACAAATAGTAAATTAAAAAAAAAAAAAAAAAGCAAGATGGTAGATTCAAACCAAACCATATCAGTAACAATAGGTACAGGTGGTCTAAACATCCCATTTAAAAGGTAGAGAATGTTAGATTGAATTAAACAGGCAAGATCTAGCCTATGTTACCTATAAGAAACACATGTTCTTGTACCACATTATAGAGCCTCAAAAATACATGAAGCAAAACCAACAAAACTGCATGGAAAAGGAGACAAAATTATAGTCAGAGATCTTAACATCCTTCTTTGAATAACTGGTAGAACAAGAAGACAGAAAACCAATAAGGACACAGGAAGACTTGGGCAACATTATCAACCACCTTGACCTAACTGGCACTTCTAAAGCACTCTCTACATTAAGACTAGAATACGTATTCTTTCCAAGTACAGACAGAACAGATTCTGGCTCACAAAACCAGTCTCACTAAATTTAAAAGGATTCAACTTGTACAGAGTACGTTCTTTGACCACAATGCAATTAAATTAGAAATCAATGATAGAAAGATACCTGGAAAATACCTATATGTTTGGAAACTAAATAACCCAACTCTAAGTGATCCACGTGTCAAAGAAGAAATCAAAAGAGAAATTAGAGAAGTATTTTGAATGGTGTGAAAGCAGAACACATGAGAAGTTGTGGGACACAGCCAAAGCAATACTTAGCAGGGAAAACCCATATTAGAAAAAAAAAGGCCTCGAAGCAATGCCCTCAACTTCCCCTTCCCCTTCAAGAAAATAAAAAAGAACAATGTAAACCCAGACTGAGCAGAAGAAAGGAAATAATCGAGGCAAGGGAGTGACCAAGCCTTATCTTAAAATCTGCACTGAAGACCCAGATCAGTGAAAACTTGTTCATTCTTTGCCAATATTGTTATTTTGAAGCACCTTCTTTTGTATCTTTGATTCCCTTGTGGGTTAATGCAGTACCTCTCTTTTTCTTATATCACATCATTACTGAAACCAGTGGTTTTCTGGAGAACCATTAAACTTCTTTTGGGTTACAAGCAATTCCTATAATATAACTCTACTTCCTTGGGTATAAGAGGCCGCTGGTAGCCAGACACCAGGCTGGCAAGTGCAACCCTCCAGTAGCTGTTGCTTGTATGCATCAACAGAACCTGGTTAACAAGGCTAACCACCAGAAGTTACCCACTCTCGCAAGAAGCCAGGAAACAGACTTGCTGGATAAAACAGGATCTCCTGTACTTCACAGAGAAAACAAGACTCTAATGGAATGGCTGCCCAGCAGGAGCCCATTCCAAATTCTCCTGAGGAATTGCCCGGGGTGCAAAAGCCCTGGAGCAGCCAACAAAAGGAAAACTGGAGATTCCTGAGGAGTCTCATAACACGGGAGAGAGATTTCCCATGACTGACTCCAAGGCAATGTTTCATGTCTCATGTCTACCAGTTTAACTACCTATGACCTATCTGAGAATTATTACCATTTAGAAGAGCTGTAGTCAGAGGGAAGACTATTAACACTTTTTTTAGATTTTATTTACTTATGAGATTGAGAGAGAGAAAGGGAACCTCAAGTGGATTCCAAGCTGAGCACAGAGCCCACTGCAGGACTCGATCCCACAGCCCTGAGATCATGACCTGAGCCAAAGCTGAAACCAAGGGCAGCCCCGGTGGTGCAGCGGTTTAGCGCCACCTGCAGCCCGGGGTGTGATCCTGGAGACCTGGGATCGAGTCCACGTCGGGCTCCCTGCATGGAGCCTGCTTCTCCCTCTGCCTGTGTCTCTGCCTCTCTCTCTCTCTCTCTGTCTCTCATGAATGAATGAATAAAATCTTAAAAAAAAAAAAAAAAAGATCAAAGCTGAAACCAAGAGTTGGATGCTTAGCCCACGAAGCCACCCAAGCGCCCCAACACTTTTTTTTTTTTAACTGAAAAATTAAGCCAGACTTTGACAGAAAGCCACACTGATTTGGTCTGAAATGAGGGCCAAGTAGGTTATATGGAGGCGAGGAGACAAAGCGAGGCACACCAGTTGGCACCAATGAAACCAAGGCATCGAAGATGACGATTCTGCAATGAAGAAGGTGAAATCCCCTAGTTTATTTCCATTTTAGGATATAGAACTAAAAAAATCTAGCTTTGGCAAAAAGTCCCTGAAGGAAACTCCTTTGACTGTGGGAAAGAGAAGTGCACTTTGGAGAAAACTCTTGGGAGGGCTTCTGTCTACTCCTGGTGAACAGCCAGTCCCCACCAAGGTTCAAGGTCAATGCCTACTAAGATGTCTTTTCCTTTTCTCTAAAAGAAAGTTAGGGGCCTACAAAATTAACCCAATTTAGAATTGGGATGTGTAAGATTTTGAGATGTGACACGTAAATTAAGCACTATGCCATGTAGAAACATGCATGATTTTATGTGTGTGCTCTTAGAAGAGCAGGATTCTCCTTCAAATCAGATGTTTGCCAAATGTTAAGGGGGAGGGGAGAATGAGGTATTGAGGCCAGCAGGTAAAAACTCCATCAGGGCAGCCCCAGTGGCCCAGCGGTTTAGCGCCGCCTGCAGCCCAGGGAGTGATCCTGTAGACCCTGGATCGAGTCCCAGGTCAAGCTCTGTGTGATGCCTGCTCCTCCCTCTGCCTGTGTCTCTGCCTCTCTCTCTGTCTCTATGAATAAATAAATAAAATCTTAAAAAAAAAAAAAACTACATCAGTTAAAATGATCAGAAATTTCTCAACCAATCCAAAACTGGCTCAGTGGGAGCCACACCCACTGTCATACATTGAGCCTAATTCTGCAGCCAACTTATCCTTATTCACACTTTCCCTTCTCCACCTCAAAAAGGGAAACCAGCAGATTTATTATTAAAGCAACACTAAGTGTTGATCTCAGGGGGCACCTGGGTGGCTCAGTGGTTGAGCCTTTAGCTCAGGGTATGATCCCGGGGTCTGGGATCGAGTCCCACATCGGGCTTCCACACAGAGCCTGCTTCTCCCTCAGCCCATGTCTCTGCCTCTCTCTCTCTCTGTGTTTGTCTCATGAGTAAATAAATAAAATCTTAAAAAAAAAAAAAGAATACTGATTTCAGGATTACAGTCTAAAACTGAAATCAAATGAACAGTGCAAAAAATCATTTTCCCCAGCTGCTTGCTCTGTACTGAGCGGACTGCAGGGAAGAGCCTGTGTGAAACCCACCCAACCACACTGCCTTCAGCAAACATGCACCAGAGCTCCCATTGGGGTGCAAAGGGCAGCCTTGAGAATTCCGTGTAAGCATCATGGTTTCTATCTTTTTAGCTATAGATTTATTAGATGCCATCTTTACTTCTTACACAGATTTTAATCTTTTAGAAAAGACTCTAGCAAAAGAACACACCTCTGATGTGATGAAAAAAAGGACAGCCGTGTCCACAAATGCATCGCTAAGGGGTGCTCCAGGGACCTTACCTTACTCCCCCTAGTGAGTCTGCAGGTCCCTGGACAAGTCGTTTTAGCCTCTCTGGGCTGCCAAGTGGGGAGACTGAACTGGACAAACCTTGGAAAACTTTTCCATTCTAACATCATATGGATTCAGACTCAGCCTGCAGTAATAACCAAAAGCGATAAGGGGGGGGGGGGGGGAGGCCAACAGATAAATGAGGTGGGTGCTGTGGCTGGCTGGTTTTAACCGACTATTTATTTGTGTCACGCCTAGGGCCAAGATTTCACAGCTTGTGCTCATTCTAAACCCTCTTCTGCCGGCCCCTCCTATTCACCACTGGCTTTCAATGGTTTTTGCGTTTTCCCACACAATATAGATGGTTTTGTGTTTTGGTAAGAAGAGTCACGGCCGACTCCAGCCAAGGGGGGGGGGGGGGGGGGGGTTGGAGGAGAGAAGGTGCAAAGCCAGGGGTTGACCAGAACAGCCCGAAAGACTTCACAGAGCAATACCAGGAACAGGGACAGCCACCATCTCGTTTCCCCTTTGGCCCTAGAAAATGAGTCATTCACCTCCCTTTCAAGCTTCCTGGCCCAGAGTGTAAAGCAGATAAGAAGCTCATTGGGCTCTACCTTTGTTATTCATTTATTTAAAGAAAGGTGCACCAAACTTCTGGTTTGGTTTTCTTTAGGTATTGTGTTGAGTCTTTTCTATTCCGTATTTAGGAAGACCATACCATACGCATCATTTTAGTCACTGCTTCCTGAGCACCATGGGGTCCTGCAATGCTGAGCTGGTCTTCTACATGGTTGGTCACTGTCATAAACTGTGAAAATAAAAGTTGCAAAGTCTTCAGGGCTGGTGAAGTATCTGCAGCTGTAGAAGCAAGGAGGCAGGGTTTGCTGAACTAAATTGGGCAGTCAGAATCCTGGGCTCTGCTACTACTGCCTTTGCCTCCAACCAGCCTGACTTCTATGCCCCAGTCCCACTTCTGCAAAATAACAAGGCTGGTGAGCTCATCTCTGAAGGTTTGAAGTCAGCTCCACTTGAAGCTTCCATTTTCACAACTTCCAAGTAAACTTCCAATCTGAGAAAAGGCCATCCATGGTTCATGAAAATAGGCAACAGGCTTGTGAGAGCCCATAAGCACCCAGTTCTGTCCAGGGAAACATTTGGGCCAAAGACATCTTTTTTTTTTTAATTAAGATTTTATTTATTTATTTTAGAGAGAAAGAAAGAGAATGAGGGGAGGTGCAGAGGGAGAGGGACAAGTGGACTCCTCGCTGGAGCACAGAGCCCACCTGGGGGCTGGATCTCAGGACCCTGAGGATCACGACTTGAGCTAAAATCAAGAGTCTGGACAATTAACCATCTGAGCCGCCCAGGTGCCCTGAGCCAAAGACATCCATCAGTGTAGATTGACTCTACCCCTTCAGTAACTTTTTAGATATTTCCTGTTAGCAGGGTTTGTTTCTATCTTCCTAATGTCTGTAGGGCCCAAACTTTCCACAGCCCACACCTGTCCTTCCAAACTGCTGGCCCTCCCAGACTGCACCACCCAGGTGCTACACAAACTTTATTACTGAGGTCCATCAGATGTTCTTTCTTCTTCACCTAAGCCACCTGGGAAAAAACAATTCTGGGCATCTCATTTTCAGAGACTCTGTGTGCGAAAAAGCCACTTTGTGCCAAATACCTAGATGTCAGACAGACACTGCCAGGCTCTTTACATACTTTGTCTCATTTAATCTCACAACCACCTTATGAAGCAGGTATTCATAATGCCATGTTTCTAATAAGGAGACTGAGGTGTGGAGAGGTTGAGTAACATGCTCAAGGTCACATGGCTGGCAAGCAGCAGAAATAGTATTTGTTTGTTTTTTTTTTTAATTTTTTTTTTATTATTTATTTATGATAGTCATACAGAGAGAGAGAGAGAGAGGCAGAGACATAGGCAGAGGGAGAAGCAGGCTCCATGCACCGGGAGCCTGATGTGGGATTCGATCCCGGGTCTCCAGGATCGCGCCCTGGGCCAAAGGCAGGCGCCAAACCGCTGCGCCACCCAGGGATCCCCAGAAATAGTATTTGAATTCAGATTTATACCACAGATCCTGTACTGGGTACAGGATCTTTTATTGTCATTGCTGTTGTTGTTTTTAAGTTTATTTAAGTAATCTCTATACCCAGTGTGGGGCTCAAACTTATGAGCCCAAGATCAAGAGTCACATGCTCTTCCAACTGAGCTAACCAGGTGCCCCTGTACTGGGTTTCTGAAAACAGTTTTACTGAGATAAAACCCCATGCACCCTACAAATCACCCCCTTATACAATTCGATGGTTTTTCACAGATCTGTGCGATCATCACCATAGTCAAGTGTAGAACATCTTCTCACCTCCAAAGAACCCCTAACCCTTTAGTTATCACCTTATCTCTACCACTCCCCTCCCAGGTTTAGGCAACCACTAGTCTACTTTGTCTCTTTAGCTTTTCCTATTCTGGACTTCCATATAAATGGATCATGTAATACATGCTCTTTGTGACTGGCTTCTTTGACTTAGCATATTTCCAAGGGAAGACTGTACTCCTAGGGTATCCAGCCTCAGATGAGGGACCCCAAAAGGTATGGACAGCATATCATGTGAGCAATGCATGATGAACCCTGTTTTGGGCAGCAGCAGCAATTATTTTATAGACAGCTGTTTTCAGATACTTAAAGAGCCTTTGGATCACTTGGGTAGCATCTACAGATATAAACAGACTGTCTGACATGAAAGCTCCCAACACTAGATATGAAGCTGGCCTATGGTGACCAGTGACCCTTTCAAGACTAAATTCTTTGATTCTGCCAAATTCATGTAAGAAGAAATAGCTATACATGAAAAGTCTGCCCGGCCTTAGTTTAATGAGACTGGTCCTATACAGTTTTGTTCATTAGATTCATCCTGGAGCTGTGCTCAGTAGGACTGGAAATGAATAGTAGCAAAAGTTTTTGTTTCTCTCAATCCCTGGTGGTCTCTGTGAGGCTTCAACAATTAATGACTCTTTGAGCATCAAAGGAATTCATTCAGCTGAAGCTCCAGATGAGGCCCACTCTGGTATATTCCCAACTATCATTTGGTTTTAGGATTGGGGTACCTGATTGTACCTTTCCAAATATCAATTAACTTATTTTATTTTTTAAGATTTTATTTATTTATTCATTTAAGAGAGACACAGAGAGAGACAGAGACATAGGCAGAGGGAAAAGCAGGCTCCTCGCAGGGAATCCAATGCAGGACTCGATCCCAGGACCCAGGGATCATGACCTGAACCAAAGGCAGATGCTCAACCATTGAGCCACCCAGGTGCTCCGCAAATATCAATTAATTTTAAAAAGCCTTCTGGTTGACTTGATAATTACTTCAAACTAGGAACCAATTTCACAACAACAAAACACAATTAGTTTAATATATGAATTAAATCTAAGCTGTGGAATAGCATTTTTCTTTTTCAAGTGGGCCATTATAGTTTACCAAGTGTTGTCTATCCTTTTTTTTAATAAAAAGGCTCTTTATTTTGCAGATGATCTTACCTGAGTCTGGCTATTTAGGTAAATACCTTCCCCACAAATGGCCAATCATTTAAAAAGGATAGAGTTCAACAGCACTGTCTGATTAAGCAATACCAACCTGATATCTTCTATTCATTCATTTTAAGTCAACAGAGATTGCCTCCCGTACACTGCTCAGGTCAAGGAGAGAATTAGGGCAGGGCGGATTCTCATTCTTTGATAATCTCCAGACAATCTTGAAATCTATTTTGGGAATAACAGATGTGGGTCTAACTGGATCTTTCTCAAAGTTCTTTCCAAAGACTGCGTTGTGAACTCTCTGTGTGTCCCTCAGAAACAACTGGTATAGTTATGGAGGAGTGGAGCAGGAATCAGAAGACAGTTCAGTTGCTTCTCTGGTGTAATTCCTAGGTGGCCAAATGAGTTTTGAGGTTGTTTCACGGTCTTTCCAGACCTCTGTAAAATGGGGTGAAAACACTGCCTTGCTGCCTTCTCATAGTTATGGTGGAGCTCCAACTCAATGGCACATGTGCAAGTCTCTGAACTGGACCATCTTCTAGAAGCTTCACCTGCATTAAACACCAGTCTGGTAAGAGGGCCCAAGAGCCACAGCTAAGGGGACAACTGTTTACATGTTACACAGCTTGCATTCTTTCTGTAATTGGCTCCCTGGGATCTACCCTAGGTTTTAAATTTTGTTTTAAAACAAAGATTGCGTTTGGTCACATGAAACTGCCTTAAATAGGCAATCTATAATTAGCTCCAGCTGAAGCTTCAACTCCCAGAGTCACTACCGGTGTCGTCATCTCTTTTCTTTCTTTAATAAGCTCTGCCCCTCTTCTGTCCTAGGACGGGCTTCTGGTTCACATGCCCTGGCCGGCTGCCATGGGTTTCTCTGCCCACATCCATTTTAAGTCATTTTTCCTCAACCGTCCCAATTTCTTCTGAAATAAAGGGAGGTGACCCAAACTGCTGGTTCATGTCTAAAGAAAACTTGACTTGACCTGTTGTAGGCTAGCCAGAGGCTTTATGTGCTCACATGGCCTGGGTTCACACCACACACTGATAAGCACCCACAAGGGATTCCTGCACAAACCCTAACATCTAGGACTGGTCCTCTGGGTCTCATGATGCAGCTACCAAAGCGTGATGTTGTGTTTTTCAATGCCTATTCCCACAACAGATGACCCATTTCAAACAGAAGGCCCCCCACATTCTCTTTTGGCTTTGCTAGTTCTGCAAAACTACAGCAGTTTTTTCTGTATGTAGCTAATACTGATAGAATTTCAACAGGAAGTGGGGGGGGGGTCGTGAGAGAGGGTGTCTTCCTGTGGCCCAGTTATTGACAAAAAGGCAGGTTCTCTAATACTTCAACCATTTGCCACAGGACTAACTTGTATATAAATGAATAAAATAGATCATTCCCAATTTCTCTCAAGCTGTACGCTAATTTTACTTATATAAAACCCAAAAAAGTTGTAGAAATAGAGTCCATACTAAATCCACACACCAAAAGAATGATAAAGAAGGAGCAGCCCCAGTGGCGCAGAAGTTTAGCTGCCGCCTGCAGCCCAGGGCGTGATCCTGGAGACCCTGAATCGAGTCCCACGTCAGGCTCTCTGCATGGAGCCTGTTTCTCCCTCTGCCTGTGTTTCTGCCTCTCTCTCTCTCTCTGCATCTCTATGAATAAATACATAAGAAATCTTAAAAAAAAAAAAAAAAAAGAATGATAAAGAATTGTTTCACATCACACAACTGAGATCAAAGATTTCAGCCAATGTGACCCCAAGGGGAAAAGCTCCTTTTAGTTAATTAAAGTTTTAACACTGGAAATCAAAATGATCACTTCCTCCATATTTCCCTTACAGATTTACTGGCCAAAAAAAGGGATTAGCATTAATATCAGATGTATCATGAATCACAGTTGAGGCACAAAGTATGTACAAATATTGAATAAAGCCAGATGCCCTCAATGTGCCTGGGTAGGTTCACAAAAGCAGAAAGGTTCACCTAGGCTCACACCTCACCAAACTCCTAAAGCACAGACCCTGAGTTTAGTCATCCCATCTTTCCAGGCAACTTATTCATCAGATATGCATGGAAAAATATCTAGGGGCGCCAGGGTGGCTCAGATAGCTAAGAGTCTGCCTTTAGGCTCAGGTTGTGATCTCCCAGTCCTGGGATCAAGCCCTGCATTGCTCCGGGCTCAGAAGGGAATCTGCTTCTCCAGAGGCTTCTTCCCCGTTTGTGCTCCTTCTCAAATGACTAAATAAAATCTTTAAAAAACCTAGCTCATTGTATAAAAATGCAGGGAAAATAAAAATCTTAAACTTGTCTCCAAGCCTCTTAGACTTGGCCAAAAATTCTATCTTGCATAGTTTTACTCTCGGTCTTCTAGGCTGATCCTAAGTAGGTTAAATTTTTTTTTTTTTAAGATTTTATTTATTTACTTAAGAGACAGAACACCGGAGAGAGAGCAAGCACAAGTGGGGGGCAGAGAGAGAAGGATAAGCAGGCTCCCGACTCAGCAGGCTCAATCTCAGATCCTTGAGGATCATGACCTCAGCCAAAGACAGACGCTTAACCAACTATGCCACCCAGGCACCCAGGTTAAATACTTTAGATGTTGACCCAATACCCTACTCTGTAGGCAGAAGTTAAAAACACCTTAGATGTACCCACTTGACCAACAAATGGGTTTAAAGTCACTGGTGTTTTATCAGATTTTTTTCATACTTGGCTATAAGAGATTCTCTAATTGTTGTATGTACAAATGGACCAAACAAACGAAAAGAGAAACAGGTTACCAGGTAAAGTACTCGGAAGTTCTATGCCACGTTGGAAATCAGATTAAGTCATAATAAATGAGGGATCCCTGGGTGGCGCAGCGGTTTGGCGCCTGCCTTTGGCCCAGGGCGCGATCCTGGAGACCCAGGATCGAATCCCACGTCAGGCTCCCGGTGCATGGAGCCTGCTTCTCCCTCTGCCTGTGTCTCTGCCTCTCTCTCTCTCTCTCTCTCTCTGTATGACTATCATAAATAAATAATAAAAAAAAATTTAAAAAAAAAAGTCATAATAAATGAAATACTTGGGAAGAGTATCTGCAGCTACCAAGCCAGGGTCGGAAATACCAGGGAGAGATAGAAGGGGCAAGTGACAAGCCTCTGCTTGAGGTTCTTCTGAAGAAAGAGCAGCACTTTCCTGGCAGGCCTAGATGGCCATTCTTGGTCCTCCCATTCCTCTTGGCCAAAGCCCGTTCCAGAATAGGAGTAAAAGTATCCCCTTCTAGGTGTGCAACGCTTTCACTTTTAGGAAGAATTTTCCTCCTTCCACTCGAGATCACCATTCCATCTTCTGGATAACCATGTCAAATGAGGATGAACCTAAACCATGAGAACTGTCAAGTCTTCAGTCTTCACCAACCTCCTCACAGATCTGCCTGAAACCCCAGTTCCCATTTTTTCTACTCCCACATGCTTCTAAGAGGAACCAGATCAGGGCCCGCGGCGGCAAAGAATCGAGAGGGGAAGGGAGGGGTGCCGCCGGAGGACGGACGAAATAGTCAATGCAGCGGAGGGGAGGGCATCAAGCTTAGCTTGGAGGTCAGGAGGTGACAAAAGCGACTGCCGAGACCTGGCCTCCTACTTCGAGAGAAGGCCGAGCAAAAAGGGCTATCCGCCCACCAGACAGCCCCCGAGTGCCCACCTGTGCCTACAGAGGGCCTTTCCCCCAGTCCAAGCGCCCACAGAGCTCAAAAAGGAGCTCCACTCCCACGAGCACACACACGGTGCGTCCCACCCAGCCCAAGAGGCCGTCCACCAGCCCCGCCGCCACGCTCCACGGTGCTGCTCAAGAAGCGGGGCCGCTCAGACCTGTCACCCCGACCGCCGGAGGAGCTGGGGCGCGAAGGGACCCCCTCCCAGCCCGCGCCGACGGAGCGCCGCCTACCCGGAGCTCGCCCTCCGTGCGGTGCAGTCCCAGGCGCCGCAGCCCCACGGCCAAGTCGTTGACACACAGGCCGCCGTCGCGGTTGACGTCGAGAGTCTGGAAGAGGCTCCACAAGCGCAGCTGGTGGTCCGGGCCCCCGCAGACGGCGCCGCCGCACGGGTCCCCGGACGCCGGAGACGAGGCGGACGACGAGGAGGCGGCGGCGGCGGCGTCCGGCGGCGGGGAAGCCACGCAGCGGCACAACACACTGCTCACCATCGGGCGCGAGGCAGGGGCGCCCGGCGCGGGGCGGGGGAGGCTGGCCGGCGGGGAGAACGCGGAAGACACGCGGGAGTCCCCAGACGCGAGCGCGGGTTGAGAGAAGCCGGCAAGCGGGCGGGAGGGGCCGCTTCCGGGAGCCCGGCCCCGCCCCGCCGCCCGCCGCCTCGCTGGCCACGCCCCCAAGCGCGCCACCGGCCAGTCACAGGCCCGGACCGCCCCCCGGGCGGGGCGGGGCCTTCCCGAGGACAGGCCACGCCGCCGACTGCCTGGATCAGGGAGGAGGAGGCGGGGCGATCCCTGCTCAGCCTGCGGTCGATTCAAACTGAAGGAGGCAGGGATTGGCTGAGCTGGGCTAGAGAGAGCAAATCACGCCGCGATAGGCAGAAGTTCTGTGATTAGCAGGCGGAAGGCCCCGTGTCCAGTTTCCATCGAGAACGCTGTTTAGGCTAAGGAATCCCGAGGAGACATCGTAGTCTCCGGTGGGAAATAGGATTTGTGTGAGGACCAACTGGGAGCTGCGGCTACGAAGCAGAATTTGCCCCCGTGAGTAGGATTAAAATTAATTGGCCAGTGGTTCAAGGCCGAAAGCACTAGGAGGCCGGGTTTTGGTACTTTAACTCCCTAAACCACCAATAAAATAGCTGAATTTAACGGCGTAATAGTCGTAATGCTGACGATTGAGGGACAGAACGATTTTCCAATGGAAGTGAGTAAAGGCAGGTGGGCGGAGCGCTCTGTAGCGACAGACACACGTTTAGGCCAATGACCAGGCCAATTTGGTAAGTAGGCGTGCTCTCCAGTTGAGCGACAGATCAAAGGAACCAGTGATCGGCGTGACGTTTGAGCCCCAACCAATCAGGAGGGCGGGTTCCCCTGAAGACGCTCTGGGAGGCGGGAAGAGGGGAAGTGGGCGGATCTCCGCACACCCCGGCGGAAGAGGCAGATTCAGGAAGCCATTACGCAGCTGGCTGGCAGCGGCCGGGCCGGTCTGGGCTGGGCCCTACGCACTTTGCGTAGCGAAGGGGGTTACCAAAGGCCTGGTGCTTGGCCTTGGGCAAGCCCGGCCTCTCCCCCCGTAGGGGGGTGGGTGAGGGGCGAGGCTGGGGAAGAAGGGAAGGGGAATTGGGCAGTTGAGGGGATTATAATTTCTTTAAAAAGGGGGAGTGGGGAGAGGCCATGGCTGTCCCAGCCAAGAAGAGGAAGATGAACTTCTCTGAGCGAGAGGTTGAGATCATCGTGGAGGAACTGGAACTAAAGAAACACCTGCTGGTGAACCACTTCAACGCCGGGGTCCCTCTGGCTGCCAAGAGTGCAGCCTGGCATGGCATCTTGAGAAGGGTCAACGCTGTGGCCACCTGCCGCAGGGAGTTGCCTGAGGTCAAGAAGAAGTGGTCTGACCTCAAGACCGAGGTCCGACGCAAGGTGGCCCAGGTCCGGGCAGCGGTGGAGGGTGGCGAGGCCCCAGGGCCCACTGAGGAGGATGGAGCCGGTGGGCCTGGGACAGGTGGTGGCAGTGGCAGCGGTGGCCCAGCTGTAGCCCCCGTCCTGCTCACCCCCATGCAACAGCGCATCTGCAACCTGCTGGGTGAGGCCACCATCATCAGCTTGCCCAGTACCACAGAGATCCACCCCGTGGCCCTCGGACCCACAGCCACTGCAGCTGCAGCCACGGTCACCCTGACACAGAGTGAGTGACCTCTCCCACCCAGTCTGTCGTGCATAAATGGGAAGGGCCAGCCAAGAGCTGGGGCAGCCTGGGGAAGGTTGGCTGCCAAGGGTCAAAGGTCAGATGGGAGACTCTGAAGACCATGAGGCCTTCCAAGAGCTCCCCAGACAGAAGTGATCCTGTACTCTTTGGGACTTCCTCAGCACGCAGTCTGGTCTTCTGAGGAGCTGGATTGCTCTCAACCGTTTTGCCACCATTCCTGTCCATGACTGACTGAACTCTGTGATCCTTGAAGACAGAGACCATGTCTGGATCCTCCCCGCCCCCCCCCCCCCCCCCCCCTTATCCCAGGGCCTGGCCCTTAGTGGCAGTCAGGACATATCTGTCAAATGAATAGCTAGACGGGAATGATAATACCCAAGTGAGACATCGATTCTGGACAAAGACATTCTGGGTTTTCAGTGCAGGGAGCATTCATCAGGCACTGCCCAGAAAACTCATGATTCCTAGTGTTAATCTATTCATTCCTTCAGTCCTCAAACACTAGATCTTATTCCTTCCACGTCAGACCCTGTGCTTGGCACCAGGATTACCCTGGTGTTTAAAATACAGGCCAAACTGTATTCTAGTAGGACAGATAAGACACACCCATGAACAACTGTACTGTCGGTCAGGAGAACCTAAGGACTCAGAAGAGGAAGGGGCTTCCTGTGGGGTGGGGACTCACAGCTGATGTTGGCATGGTAGGGTAGAGAAAGTTGTCCTTTCCCACAAGCCAGGAGGCCCAAACAGCCCACCCAGAATTCCTTTCAAAGGTCTCAGTTATGAATGACAGTGGTTTTGTTGGACTTCTTAGTTCAGATAAGGGTTTGTACCAGTAACTGTTAACTGCTAGTTTGTGCTGGGCTGTGACCTGTATCAGCCGGTGATTCTCAGTGGGGTTGGGGGGAATTGGGTGTATGTGTGAGTACCATCCCCATGCAGTCGTGTTTCCTAAGGATATCAAGGTGGGAAAGAGGATCAAACACTGGTCTAAGTCAGTTGCTATTCTAGAACTAGAAGGACAAGGTGATGGAGTAGGTGGGAGGCATTTATTGGGCACTTAAGCAACTGCTGTCCCGCTCCCACCTCCTTTTCTGCCTGGCTGTAAAAGAAGGAGGGAGGTAGGAGGACTAGTGTGGCTCTACCAACAGATCAGGTAGAGTCCCATCCAAGCAGGCTACTGTGTGCCAGCCCTGCAGGGAGTATGTGGCCCTGCCTTTGTTAGCTGGAGGCATCCCAGTGAAGTGGTTACCCGCAAGTTGGACTCTGGTGTTAGGGAGACCTGGGTTTACTTCCTGGACCTGCTGAATAAACTCTGTGAATTTAGGCAAGTCACTCCATGTTTTTGAGTCTGTTGCCTCATCTCCCAAGATGAACATGACAGTACCTGCCTCTTGGTGTCTTGTGAGGATTCATTGAGCCAACAAGTGCGAAGGGCTTAGTACAGTACCGAGCACATAGTGGGTGCCCTAAATTTTTTGCTAGTATTGTCATTAGCTTTGCTTTTGCCAGATCTGGTACTGGCCCTTTGGTTACCAAGTAGATTCTAAATGCTTTAGACTCCAGATTTATATGAGAAGAGCTCTAAAGCCAGAGGAGACCTGAATTCCCCTGAATAGGGATTAATGGCCTCCTGCCAACCCCATTTGGCCAGCTTCATTCCTTCCAGAAGGTGACCTGCCACTGCCTTTGGTGTTTCTTCCCCACAGTCCCCACGGAGACCACCTATCACACACTCGAGGAGGGAGTGGTGGAGTACTGCACAGCAGAGGCCCCTCCACCCTTGCCAGCCGAGGCCCCCGTAGAGATGATGGCCCAGCACGCCGACACCTCAGTCAAACCCCAAGCACTCAAGAGCCGCATAGCCCTCAACTCAGCCAAGCTGATCCAGGAGCAGCGGGTCACCAATCTGCACGTGAAGGAGATCGCCCAGCACCTGGAGCAGCAGAATGACCTGCTACAGATGATCCGCCGCTCCCAGGAGGTGCAGGCCTGTGCCCAGGAGCGCCAGGCCCAGGCCATGGAGGGCACCCAGGCAGCGCTGAGCGTCCTCATCCAGGTCCTCCGACCCATGATCAAAGATTTCCGGCGCTACCTGCAGAGCAACACACCCAACCCCACGCCTGCCTCTGAGCCTGGACAGGTGGCCCAGAACGGGCAGCCCGACAATATCATCCAATGAGGGCAGGGATTGCACCAGCTTTCTGCTATGATTGGATGACACCGCTGTGGTCTTGTAAGTGGGTTCCATGATTGGCCTTAGGCTAGGGCTGGTCACATGGCCAGCTCTCTCTTTGACAGACTGTTAGGAATCCACTGTTTCTCAGAAGTGAGGGAGACTGAGCAGAACTTGTGCTCCTGGGAGCTGAACTGCCTTACCCCTACCACTTGAGCTGCCTTGCTGAGAGCTTGCAGATTGGTTAGGTGGGGTTTGGGCACTGGTGATGCAACACGTGGTGTCGAGCCAGGGCTTGTAAAAGGACACAATGGGAGGGGAGGTTCTCACTGGTGGCCTTCTCATAGCTTAGGGTAGGGGTGGGGGTGCCCGGAGAGTCTGTGCTGAAATGCTGCCCCACCCCGCAGTGTCATACTTTTGAATGAGATAATGTCAGTGGTGCTGGCATGGGCACAATATCTTCTTCCTCCCTTGGGAGGCAGAGTGACTGGGCCTGAGGAGGAAGCTCCACCCTGTTCTCCTTCCCACTGTGCCTCCATTCTCAGGGGACTTTAGTCAATCTGTGCTCTCTCCACACCCCACCCCACTCCGGGCATAGCAGGGGCCCCTGTTATGCCCCCAGGCTGCCTCTGCATTACACCCAGGATGCAGCCCATGGGGCTCAGGAGTGCTAGGTGTGCTGGGGACAGCCTAGCCACCAGCCAGTCTTCCCTGCATCCCCAGGCAGCCCTTCCGTGGTTGGTCCTGACAGCTTTTTGACTCAGGGCAAGATTCCGGCTTTGGGTGCAGTAAATTTGAGAGAAAACGGACCAATGTGGAAATTCATTGCTCCCCTGCAGTGGTTCTGAGGTGACCAATTGGCTTCTTCCAGAAGCTTGCTTCAAGCCAGTTGTATTTATTCTATACACTTATCCCTCCTTGGAAGGGGCAGGCAGCTCTGGTCACAGCCTCCGTCCTGTCCTTACTGGCTGCATGATTCTGAAACTCAGTGTGGGGGGGAGAAAGAAAAAGAAAAGTATGTGTGTAGGGGGAAAGGGCATCATGCCCCAGATTCCCTCTCACATTATTCAGCACCTTGTGTTCTTGAGAGACCCCAACTGACTGCCAAGGTGAATCTAAAGGCCTGATCAGCCCTGAACATTTGAGGGGGAGAGCCAAAGCTGACCCAAGAAGTGGGATCTTTACTTTTGTGCTCGGGAAAGAGCAGACTGACCTCGGAGCGCCAAAGGAGGTAGTGTTCCTTGTCCCATCTTGATGCTCTTGCCCCTTTTGTGGGGAGTTTACCAAGATGGCACTTGCTTGGTTCATTTCCAGAATTGCCCTTGATCACTGAGACCCTTACATCTTCCCCAGTCATTCTCCAGGATTGCCATTTTGCTGCCGATGCCTTGGCTACATGTGATCAGTGGTAACACCTCAAGGCTCCAGATCTCAGCTAAACAATGAAGGTATGCTCTTCATTGGCAACGTATGCTTAGAGTGCTCACTTCACTGTTGCAATCACAGGAAGATGCCCCCAAAGACAGTTGGGAGATGACTGCGGAACACCAGCCTCTCTAGAGGGCAGGTGTGGCGCCAACTACTGAGCAATGGAGAGGAATCAGACTGGGGAGGGGGGTGGGTGACAGAAGGAAGCTCAGTGGAGCCAGAAAGCTACAGCCTCCATGGAGCCGGATGGCCCTGGCAGGGAAGCTATGGGGCCTTCCTGAGGCTTTGCCACTTGGTTTAGTTTTTCTTTGGGGTTGGCAATCTGAGCCAATATTGCATCTGTTCCAATTGGTATAAAGAGGAGGCCTGGATCACTTAAACTGACTGTTCCTTTCCAGGTCATAATTTTAAATTAAAAATATATCACTTTTTTTTTACACATATCTGTGTCTTTATTGATTATATATAGAAGAGATAGGGGCTGGCAGAGAAGAGACTGGCACACGATGGCCCCCAGGTCAAATCTGGCCCACCACCTGCCTTTGTAAATAAAGTCTTATTGGAACACAGTCACCCCCATTCATTTACTTAAAGTCTGTGGCTGTTTTTGTGCTACAGTAGCAGAGAGTTGAGTAATTGTGGCAGAGACCTCTGGCCCACAAAACCAAAGGTATTTACTCTGGCCCTTTACAGAAAAGCCTGCCTATCCCTTGCTGAGAGCAATGTTCCAGACTCTAGATGAGAATTACCTGGGCTGTCTGATAAACGTACCTCAAACCTGACCCCCCTAAAACCTAGAAGAGACTCCTGGAGGGAGAGCTCTAAGAATCTGCTTTGTAAGCAAGCTCTCTGGGTAATTCTGGTATTTCCTGAAAGTTACAAATTTTGGCTTAGAGGCTAGAAAGACTTAAACTCCGCTAGAATCATGGAATCACGGATTCATGCCCCATAGAGGGCTGATTCTCTGGAGTTGCTGCTGATAAGTCCTGCCAAGCAAAGATTCTCACTTAAGATTGGCCTTCATTCTGGATATTGGAGGGATCCCAACCTTCCTGAACATAGTTTGTTTGTTTTTTTTAAGATTTTATCTATTAATGAGAGACGCACAGAGAGAGAGGCAGAGACACACGTAGAGGGAGAAGAAGGCTCCATTCAGGGAACCCAATATGAGACTCGATCCCGGGACTCTGGGATCACACCCTGAGCCAAAAGCAGATGCTCAACTGCTGAGCCACCCAAGCATACCCTTCCTGGACATAGTTATCACTCTCTCCCATACTTAGTAACAATAAAAACAGAATTATCAAGCCTTTGCTCTGTCTAGGCCTTGAAAGCTTTACCTTATTTACTCCTTGCAACAGCCCCATGAATTAGGTAATAATACTGTTCTCACTTTGCAGATGAGGATATCAAGGATCAGAGGGGTTAAGCTATTTGCCAAAAATCACACAGCTACCTTATTCTCTGGGGTGGCCCATGCTTTTAACAATGCTGGCCTCCACAATAGCCAAACTGTGGAAGGAGCTTCGGTGTCCATTGAAAGATGAATGGATAAAGAATATGTGGTTTATGTATACAATGGAATATTACTCAGCCATTATAAATGACAAATACCCACCATTTGCTTTGATATGGATGGAACTGGAGGGTATTATGCTGAGTGAAATAAGTCAATTGGAGAAGGACAAACATTGTATGGTCTCATTCATTTGGGGAATATAAATAATAGTGAAAGGGAATAAAGGGGAAAGGAGAAAAAATAAGTGGGAAATATCAGGGAGACAGAACATGGAAGACTCCTAACCCTGGAAAACGAACTAGGGGTGGTAGAAGGGGAGGAGGGGGGGAGGTGACTGGGTGACGGGCACTGAGGGGGGCACTTGATGGGATGAGCACTGGGTGTTATTTTGTATGTTGGCAAATTGAACACCAATAAAAAAATATATTATTAAAAAAACAAAAAACAAAAAAACAAAACCATGCTGGCCTCGCTACCAGTCAGATGTGAAATCACCTAGAGACAATTTGAGCCTGGCCTTGGGGAGTTTCTAGGTCAAATGTGGAAGCCCAGGAGGCACCTGGTGTTACTACCCTTGACACTTGAAAGGGAAACACAGTGACCTCTCCAACTCTATAGGCTTTGGACATTCCTATTAAGAGGGAAAAGGGTGGCTTTACAGAACTGAATTCATGTCTCGGTGCTACTGGTGAAATGTCAGTTACACTGGAGAGACTTTTTGGAGTCCTTCCTGAAATGTGGAATTTTACATAAAATCCTCCAAGCCACTGAAGCTTACTGCTTCAGGCAATGAAGCTTTTTACATTTTAAACCATTTTGAAGGTGAGAATTCTGGGTGGCTCAGGGGTTGACCGTCAGCCTTTGGCTCAGGGCGTGATACTGGACCCTGGGATCAAGTCCCACATCAGGCTCCTTGTGGGCAGCCTGCTTCTCCCTCTGCCTATGTCTCTGTCTCTCTCTGTTTCTCATGAATAAATAAATAAAATCTTAAAAAAAAAAATGGGGCTGCTGAGTAATAGTCCCTACTTGCTAGGGGTGTCATAAGGTATTAATCAGTGGAAATAGCTGCCATTTATTGAGCATTAACCATGTGCAGCACTGTATGTATTAACTCATTTCATGAGATTAGTCGGGTCTGTAACACTTGGCCTGTACCTACGATATGACATGCTCAATAAACACTGGCCACTGTCATCATTATTACAGTGTCTTGATACTCCAAAGGGGTAACTAGTGAGTCTTCTCTTGAGATCACAATAGGAGCTTTGTCAAAAGGGGTTTGAGCTTAAATGACAATCATTTGTGATCTTGCAGTATGAAGAGGGCTCAGAGGGAACAGCTTGTCTCTGTTTCTGTGTCAGCTGGAGCACTCTCCTGGGCATGGGGGGTCCACTTCCAAGATGGCCTACTCACATACCTTGCAAACTGTTGCTGGATGTGGGCTGGGAACTGGACCAAGGCCAGGAGTTGGGGAGGGGGACACCCCAGTTTTCCTCTCCATGGGTAATTCTCCATGTGGCTGCTTGGACTCCCTCACAGCATGGTGGCTGGGGTTCCCAGCACAGGAAGCCAAAGCTGCCTGTCCCCTTAAAGATTAGACTTCAGGGACACCTGGGTGGCTCTGCGGTTAAGCGTCTGCCTTTGGCTCAGGGCATAATCCTGGAGTCCTGGGATCAAGTCCCACATTGGGCTCCCTGCATGGAGCTGTTTCTCCCTCTGCCTAGGTCTCTGCCTCTCTCTCTGTGTCTTTCATGAATAAATAAATAAAATCTTTAAAAAAAAATTAGGCTTCAATCTGGCCCAGCATCACTTTGTCACATTCTCTTGGTCAGGCAGTCACCAGCCAGCCCAGATTCAAGGGGATCCAGGAAGAGATTCCACCTCTTTTTGGAGGTGATGGCCCTGGCAAATGGGGGAGGAGAGGACCTAATGGTGGCCATGGCTGCAATCAAGCTAACTTGCTGCTTTTATTGTTATAAATTAGAGTCAGGACTCCTGACCCATGAAAGACAGAATCTCCTCCCCATTCCTGCATTCTGCCAATCAGGAGGGAAGGAAGCTCCCCTAGTTTTGAAACAGAACTTCTTGAACTTACTTTTCCATTTCTTGTAGCTTTGAGTCCAGATAATAGAAAGCAGAAAACCTCGGCCGAATGAAGACTGCTTTGGCTCCTACTCGGGAAATCTTTGCCCATTAAGAAAGGGCCCTGTGCCCTGGAAGGGCCCATCTGTGCAGACCCACTTGGAAATCTCCCTGGAAGAGGCTTCCTGACCCGTGGGAGGGGAATTCCAGACAACTGGTCAGGGTGGCAAGCTGGTGGCTGAGGGGAACAGGCAGGGACAAACCACTCTTGTCAGAAGAGGATGAGCTAAACTCAGCGTGGATATCTACAAAAGAGGAGATGGCTCTCAAAATGGCCTGTCTGGTGACAGAGGTATAGAGGCTATGCTGGAATGTACTGGTTCTCTGTCAAATTTGGGCCATCGTCTTCTGCACCCTACCTCTTCCCTGGCAAACTGGTGGGTGGCGCCTTGGGGTGCAGCCTGGATATCACTTCCTCAAGAGGCCCTTCCCTGCCCCCCATGTGCCAGGGGAGGCTCTCCACCACTGTGTACCCCGATAGCTCTCCACACTGGCTCCCTAACTCATGTCCATATGTACTTGCTTGTTTTCCAGCTGATACCCTCACTGGGAGCCACATGGTTTCTGTAGCCTCATCCACCTTGTTCTTGGCTCTGACAGTGGCACCCCTGCCACACACCCAGTTGCCCAAACTGGAAGGCCAGGTGACATACTTGTTTCTTTCCACTGCCTCATCCCTGTATGTATCCTCCAGTGTTTTTTTTTTTTTTTTTTTTTAAGATTTCATTTATTCATGAGAGACAGAGACAGACATAAGCAGAGGGAAAAGCAGGCTCCATGCAGGAAGCCCCATGTGGGACTCTATCCCAGGACTCTGGGATCATGCCCTGAGCCAAAAGCAGATGTTCAACTGCTGAGCCACCCAGGCATCCCATATCCTCCAGCTGTTAAGGCTCTCACTATCCCTCAGATCTATCTACCTTTCTCTCATCTGGATTGCCTACCACAGCCTCCTTGACAGCCTCCCTGCCTCCAGGCCCTGGGAGTTAAGGGAAGTCACTGAAAAGATAGGACAGGGAGTGGCCTGGTTAGATTTGCTTCTGAGGACCCTCTCAGGATAATGGAGAAGCTTCTGAATGTGACCCACAGGGCCTTTGATGGTCAGATGCTACCTCCCATCTTCATTCAGCCACAGTGAAAGTTTACTTCCTCATCGGTTGATTAGATCTCCATAAAACTGCAAGAAAAAAACGTTCATTTCCTTAAAAATGTCAGGCTCAGGGTGTCTGGGTGGCTCAGTCAGTTAAACATCTGGCTCTTGATTTTGGCTCAGGTCACAATCTCAGGGTCCTGGGATGGAGCCCCTTGCAGCAGGCTCCACACTCAGTGGGAATTCTGCTTGGCTTCCTCTTCCCGTGCCCCTTCCCCGCTCACATGGGTGCACTCTCTTTCATAAATATTATTTATTTATTTATTTATTCATTATTTATTTATTTTTAAAGATTTTATTTATTTTTCCATGAGACACACACACACACAGAGAGAGAGAGGGGCAGAGACACAGGCAGAGGGAGAAGCAGGCTCCATGCAGGGAGCCTGACGTGGGACTTGATCCTGGGTCCCCAGGATCACACCCTGGGCTGAAGGTGGCACTAAACCGCTGAGCCCCACTTTCCAAACTTCTATTCATCCTTCACATCCAGCTTGGACGTCACTTCCTCCAGGGAGTCTTCTTGGGTCACACCGTGTACTTCCTTTCTCACCAGTTTACCACACCCTACTGCAATAGCATGTTTAAATGTCTGGGTCCTGGGACGCCTCAGTAGCTCAGCGGTTGAGCGTCTGCCTTGGGCTTGGGGTGTGATTCTGGAGTCCCAGGATCGAGTCCCGCATTGGGCTCCCTGCATGGAACCTGCTTCTCCCTCTGCCTATGATTCTGCCTTTCTGTGTGTGTCTCTCATGAATAAATAAATAAAATCCTTTAAAAAAATAAATGTCTGGGTCCTGCGATAGGAGAGTTTCTCATCCTCAACATGGTGATTTTTTTGGACTGGATCATTCCTTGTGGAGGGCTGGCCTATGTGTTATAGGATGTTTAGCAGCATCCTGACCTCTACACAGTAGATGCCAGTAGCACATCTCATCCAGTGGTAACAATCAGAACTGTATCCAAACATTGCTAGATGCCCCCCACCCCATGCAAAATTGCCTTCCAGTTAAGAACTGTCCTATAGTCTTATTCATAGTTTTCAAGCATGTGACACAACACCCACCCACCCCCGCAACAAGTATTTGATACACTTTTTACTGTAGTGTAAGATGTTTTGAATTTCCGTCATTTGATAGATAAAGAGACTAAAGCAAGACTCACCCGATGTCATGTAATTTGTAAGTGGCAGAGCTGGGAGTCCACCCAAATGGGCCTGGCTACACAGCCTCCTCTTTGTGAGTCAACCTCCTGTGAGCATGTGAGTGTGAATCAGCTTTCCAGAGCTGCGGCCTGGGCTCTGGACCTGTGACAGGTGCATCAGGAGCTCCGCCCTGAGAGGCCAGCCTCACCTGAGTGCTCTGACCTTGGGCAGGTCGCATCACCCCACCAGGCTGGGCTGTGAGGCTTTCTCTCTGGTGCAGGCCCTGCCTTTTGAAGGGTAATGAGAGGATTCAGTGAGGAAAATGAAGGCGATCAACCACATGAGGGTAATTCATGGGCAATGGGGAGCCCCAGAGCTCTCCACAGGGCTTGGCTTGCATCGGATGAAGGATATAAAGAGATGAGAAGGCAAGAAGGGACCCACCTGAAGACCCTTCGCCACACCTTCTCCAAGATTCTGTTAATCCCGAGGTCAGAAACTCCTGCCTACAGCCACTCAGATAAGAGTCCTTTGGCTCAGATAAAAAGTGTCCTGTCTGCATCTGCGTAAGGTTGGCTGGATGGAAGCTGAACTCAGCTTCAGGCAAGCCTGACAGTCAGGAATGTGGTCCCATCCTGCCAGAGATTTCCTTTTTACAAAAACAGCCAGAAATCTGGGCTTTCATGTGAAACCTCCCAGTTTAAACATATTGACTACTAAATATTTGTAAACCCTGTATAAGCCAAACAAAACACACCTGTGGGCTAGAGTGAGCCCACAGAAATCAGCTTGTGAGCTCTGTACTTAACCCTTTGGAAGCCAGCTTGTACCCCTTGGGAGGAGCCAGAGGAAAGCAGTTGGAGGCGAGGTTGCTGAGCGGGAGGCCTGGGTGCCAGATCCCTGTTTCTCTTGCACCTCAGCCTCCCCATCCATATAATGGGGTTTCCAATCCTAGCTGGAATGGTCCCTAGTGAGAACACCTCTCCTGGACACCCCTCCTTTGCCCAGGCTGGGCCTGACTCACTGGGAAGATCTGGGTTGGGCTCTTTGCTTTGCTGGAAGCTGAGTAAGTCTTGATTTGTGGTGATGATATTCACATGCAACCTGCCTGTCAAGAACCAAGCACAAATGGGGACTGGCCATTGCAGGGGACCAGCACCAAGGCTGAGGCTGGCAGAAACAGTTTCCAAGCAGGCCTCCAACAGGGTCCTGTCCAGAGGGTAGGTTGGGCCAAAAGACATCCATGATCTCTTCTGGCTGTTTTTAAGTGCCTGCTCAGCGTCCAGGGCTCCTCCCAGCTGGGATACTCTGGTTTTGTTCTGATGAACCATCTCCCTTCAACTTTGAGTTGGAGCAATATGAGCAATGGATCCCAATTCTGGCTTTAGTGGTAAGGCCCAGGCCTTGTCTCTGAGAGCAATGTCTCCCTCTGTCCACAGTGATTGGTTATGGGTAAACACATGACCCAACTGGACCTATAAGAGTTTGCCCTGGGGAGGTCACCGCCCCCGCCCCCAGCCCACCTATCAGGAAACCACCCGGGGAAAGGTTAAGCAGAGGATGGAGAAAGATTTCAGTTGGCGTACTTTGATCCAGCAGTTCCTGAAACTATATCTACCCTCCTGGATCCAGGTGTAGCACCAGCAAATCTCCAGTTTTGCCTCTGTCCCTTTAAGCAGGCATTTGTCATTAGCAGCTGAGAGTCCTCAGGGTCCTAGTTTAAGGCTCTGAGATTCGGATTACAGGTCAGGATGCCTTCAGAGTATCTGCCTAGGCTAGCTGTTTCTCAAGGTGTAACCTGAGGGAGCTTTAGCTTTGATGCACATTGCTGAGCCCCCATCCTGACCAAGTGAAACAGATCCCCGGGGTGTTGGCTGAGAATGGTGTGGTTCACAAGCTCCCAGGTGGTTCTGGCTAAGTCTCCAGTTGGAGAACACTGGCCGACCTCTGCTCTTTATCTCCACTCTCCTCCCTCCGAATCTGAACCACATGATCCCGCCCAGATACCTCAACTGAGCCAATCAGTTGGCTTTCCCTCAAATTGGAATTGGGATTTAGGGACCTGCACAGTATTTGTGGCTGTTTGAACCTCCCTCCACCTCCCACACCAATAAATAAAAAAGGCTGCTCAGCAGAGGGAGAGGAAGGAGGGAACAGATAAGAAGGGACAGGGCTGAGAGCCTAACATAAGAAGTGACCAAGGTGGGCAGCCTCGGTGGTGGCGCACTGGTTTAGCGCCACCTTCAGCTCAGGGTGTGATCCTGGAGACCCGGAATCAAGTCCCACATCAGGCTCCCTGCATGGAGCCTGCTTCTCCCTCTGCCTGTGTCTCTGCCTCTCTCTCTCTCTCTCTCTCTCTGTGTGTGTCTCTCATGAATAAATAAAATCTTAAAGAAAAAAAAGTGAGCAAGTTTCCAGACTGTTCCTTATCCTGATGCCTGCCCCCCGAGCTCTCCTTGCTCACTGCCTGTGTTTTTATAGCCCCTTTTAGTCATCCACTTTTTGCAGTGGGTGACTAACTCCGGTGATGTGTGTTACTCGTAGCCAAGAGACCCTTACCTGAGGATTAGCTTACTTCTCAAGGTCTCGGTTTCTTTACCTGCAAAATAACCAACATTTTGTGATTCAGGACACCCTCTCCATATGCAGCAGGTCCTCACAGAAAAGGCCCCGCTTAAATGACTCCTTCCTTTAGGAGAGGTTTTGGTAACATGGGGTATAGGTGGCAGAAGGATTTTGTTACAAACAGTACCTTTCAAACTCTGGTGTGCATTGAAATGATCTAAAATGTAGATTCCTAAAATAAAATAAAATAAAATAAAATAAAATAAATAAAATAAAATAAAAACAATAAAATAAAATGTAGATTCCTGGACCCCCACATGTGCAATCTGTGATTGCTGGGTAGATCTGTAGGGCCCAGTTGTGTGTGTGTGTGTGTGTGTGTGTGTGTATTTTACAGATTTTTTAAAAAGATTTTATTTATTCATGAGAGACACACACAGAGAGAGAGAGAGGCAGAGGCACAGGCAGAGGGAGAAGCAGGCTCCATGCCGGGAGCACGACCTGGGACTCGATTTGGGACTCCAGGACTACGCCCTGGGCTGAAGGCGGCATTAAACTGCTGAGCCACCTGGGCTGCCCTACAGACTTTTTTGAGGTATAATTGACATAGAATGAACTCCCTATATTCAACAATTTTTTAAAGTTTATTTTAAAATTTTATTTAGGTATTTGTAATCTCTACATCCAATGTGGGGCTCAAAATCAGGACCCTGAGATCAAGTCACAATGCTCTTCCCACCAAGCCAGCCAGGCACCCCTAACAATTTGATGAGTTTGTATGTATATCTGTGAAACCATAACCATAGTTAAGACAATGAGAATTGCCTCCTTATAATCATCCCTTCTTCCCTGCTTCCTCCCACCACTTCCCCCAAGCAACCACTGGTCTGCTTTCTGCCTATAGATGCATTTTCCAGAATTTTATCTAAATGAAATCATGCAGCATGTCCTCTTCCTTTGGGTTTTTTCATTCAGCCTAATTATTTTGACACACATCCACATTGATGTGTTTATCAATAGCTCACTCTGTTGAGTAGGATATACCGTAATTGACTCAAATATCACATACTAATGGACGTTTTAGTTGTTTCCAATATTCAACTATCACAAATAAAGCTGCTGTGAACCCTTGTGTATAAGCCTTTGTAGATAAAAATGCTTTCTTTCCCTTGGATAAATACCTAGGAGTGGAATGGCTGGATCATATGGTGGGTGTATGTTTCATGTTTCAAGAAAACACTGTTTTTCAAAGTGAATGTATCATTTTACATTCCCACCAACAGTGTCTGACAGTTTCTAGGGGCTCCACATTGTTGCCAACATTTGGTAGCATTTTAATTTTAACCATTCTAGTAGGTGTGAAGTGGTATCTCATTGTGGTTTTAATTTGCATTTCTTTAAGACCAATGTGTGGTTACTTGCCATCTGTAGATCTTCTCTGAAGGGGTGTCTAGTCTATTTAAATAGTCTTCTTATTCATAAGTGTTTAGAATTCTTTATATATCCAGATACAAGTGCTTTGCTAACTCTATTTTTGCAAATATTTTCTCCTGTTACCTTTTGTAACAAATGCCATAGGTTCCTTTGATACACATGGAGTCTGAGAACCTATCTTCAATCACAAACAGAGCAAATTCAAACAGTAATGAGCTCGACTTTCCAACTGGCAAAAATAAAAAAGAGCTCTTAGGCATTCCTGAGGACAGCCAATGGAGAATGCTCTTGTTGTCTGTTACAAAGAGCAGAAATTGGTACAAAACCAGGAGGACTATTTGCTGACGGTTCCTCAAAATCTTTAAGTGCAGGTTTGTTTGAACTCGGCAAGGTCAGTTCTAGAATTTTTTCCTGAGAAAATAAACAAACAAAAGCAGTAAATTGTCCCAGAATCTTTGTTCTGGAGATTGTGCTGACAGTTGGGGCTACAGACACGCCTGGCTGGTCGGCCTAGTATCTTGGTACTGTGCCCCCATGTGCTTAGAGCTCTTTTGCTGTCAAGCCTGGGTAGAAGGCTGAGTACAACTGGAATTTGACCCATCCCTGGCAGGGTGGCCAGAAGAAAGGGCAGTGCAGGTCTCACTCGATTGCATCAGGAGTCTGGCTCCGCTGTGAGACTGGTGTGGCCTTGGAAGGCTCCAGGATTCAGGTTCTAACCAACTGCCACCAATGCAACCTGGGAAATGGGGACACCTGGTTGACATAGCTACCTGGGGCCTGAGAAGAGACAACTCTTTGCTCTCCAAACACCAATAATTTCCCCAGGATTAGAGGAAGTGGTGCCTTAGCTAAGGCTGGGTCAGTACAGCTGGATCTGGGTACGAGAAGGAAGCTTGGAGCCTGGAGATCTGGTTTCTAGATTAGCCCCTGTCCTGCTGTGTCACTTAGGTAGGGCCAGCCTGTTCTGCCACCTAGGTCCCAGTCTCCTCAGCTGGAGGGTGAGGAGATAGATCAGATAGTCCCTCCTGACCCCTCCAGCAAAGAGTGAAAGCATGGGTGCCAGAACCAGCCAGACCTGAGTTCCATTTCTCTTATTTTAAAAAAGATTTGATATATCCATTCGACAGAGAGAGACAGAGACAGAGGCAGAGAGAGAGAGAGAGAGAGCATAAGCAGGGGAAGCAGCAGAGGGAGAAGCAGGCTCCCCTCTGAGCAGGGAGCTTGACACCAGACTCAATCCCAGGACACTGGGATCATGACCGGAGCTAAAGGCAGATGCTTAACCAACTGAGCCACCCCGGTGCCCCCTGAGTTCCATTTCTGTCTCCAACACTTTCTATGACTTGGCATGTTGGTTAGCTTCTTTGAACCTGTTTCTATCTCAACTTAAAAGCCCTGCAACAGCTTCCCATTGTGCTTTGGAAAAAGGTCCTCATGATCTACCCCTTCCTACCTTTCAGTTCCAGTTCCCACCACTCTCCCCTTCATTTGTCACACTCCAACCACACTGGAGTCCCTAAGCTCTTCCTCCTGACCCCAGGACCTTTATACATGCTGCTGCCTCTGTCTTGCATGTCTTTGCCTCTCTCCCTAGCTAGGCCCTATTCTTTTATCAGAGCTCAGATGTCACTTCCTCAGGAAGGCCTCCCTGATCCCAGACACAGTCACTCCTGTGCGTCAGGAGTGACTGTGGTTCATAGCACCACTGTGGTCATTAAACAATTATGTCTGCATGATTATTTGATGTCTGTCTCCCAGTGGCATTGTAAGCTACCTGAGAGCAGAAACGAGACAGTCTTGTTTAGGCCCCTTGCACAGGTCTGGTATAAGGAGGTACCCCAGTAATTTTGTTGACCTAATTTGTCGTCCCACTAAGGGAGGGCTGATATCATGTAGGCTGATACCAGACTTCATCCATTCTAAGAGGTGTTTTCCCCCACATTTAAACATCTCTGAAGTCAGAACATATTTTACATGCTGTGACCAGGTAGCAATCGTAACATAGTTGTCAATATCTATGCCTATGAGTCAAAACTTGCAGCTTGGAAGGACATCCTGAGACAAGAGTAGCACACTCTGAGGAAAATCGGTGTCGTCCATGCTTCTAATGACACAGGACATTAATGTCTGAAACAACAGACATTATGTTTCCTTCAATGACTCTGAAGGAAAAAGTCATGCAGAAAAGTCAGACTCTGCATGTGCAAAAGTTTCAGGAATATCTTTACTAAATTATTTTGATCATATGTATGCACAATATTGATATATGATTTTAAAAAGTCTTAAGTTTAACAGAACGCCATCAATAAACATAAAATTGAATTTCTAGGTGATAAATGCTGTGTCATATTTTTTTAAAAGTATCAATAGCTTTTTCTTTTTTTAGTATGTATGTATGTATGTATGTATGTATGTATTTATTTATTTATTTATTTAAAAGACTATTTATTTATAGAGAGAGAGAGAGAGAGAGGCGTAGAGACACAGCCAGAGGGAGAAGCAGGCTCCATGCAGAGAGCCCCACGTGGGACTCGATCCAGGGTCTCCAGGATCACGCCCTAGGCTGCAGGCAGCGCTAAACCGCTGCGCCACCAGGGCTGCCCTGCTGTGTCATATTTTACTTGGTAGTGCTTTTTTCTTTTTCTAGTGGCACAGAAATGAACGCTGAAACTTTCTACAGAAGTAGGCTCAGATTTGATTCAATACTGCAAACTCTTCCTAAGTGGGATTGTGGGGCGGATTCCAGCGAGATCAGAGGAGGGCGCAGAGCTCTGCGCGGCCACTGGGGGCGCTCTGTTCTCAGCCCGAAGTTTGAGGCCTCTGGGCTCTGAAAGCCGGGCGGCGTGTCGTTATTCATATGTCCTATAGGTGGCGCTAGAGAACCACAATCGGCCGCGGCCCAGCGAGTTCTAGGCTGGAGGGAGGCCTCCGGAGAGCGTCAGGCAAGGAGTAGGCTCTCTTGCTATCCCAGGGAGAGGACATAGCCAGTTCTACCAGCCCATCTGGCCCAGAGGAATCTCTGGGTGTGGAGAGAGCTTAGGAACGAACAGAAATTGGGGACCCTGCCCTGCCTGGGCAAGCTGTGTGATTTTGGTTCCCCTCCCCTTTCTGGCCTCAGTCTCCCCTTTTGTGCAGTGAGGGTGTGAGAGCCTGCCAGACCTGAGCCCAGACGGTAGAGGTCTGTGGTGGCGGAAGGGCTGTGACTGGCTTACCTGACAAAGTCCTGGGCCAGCCCTCTCCTTGTCTGACCTTGCCATCTCCCTCAGAGGTCATGATGTTTCCCTTCTCTAAGGATTGGGGTGAAAGATTCAATGACTTTCCCAAGACTACAGAACTGTGAGTGGTTGGAGCCAGGAGTGAAAGCTAGATCTGCTTCTGCTTCAACCATGCGGGTCTGACCTCCTGTGATAGAAGGGGATGCAAACCAAGGTGGGAGTGAGTTTCCCACCAGAGAAAAGAGCTAAGAGAAGTTCTTTGGCAAGACAATGGATCCATCTACATGCCTAATTTGTCTCCCCACTAAAACCCATAGCAAGGAGATTTTTTTAAAAAGATTTTATGGGCAGCTCGGGTGGCTTAATGGTTTAGTGCCACCTTTGGCCCAGGATGTGATCCTGGAGACCGGGATCCAGTCCCACATCCGGCTCCCTGCATGGAGCCTGCTTCTCCCTCTGCCTGTGTCTCTGCCTCTCTGTCTCTCATGAATACATAAATAAATTAAAAAGAAATAAAAAGATTTTATTTTTGTTTTCATGAGAGACACAGAGAGGCAGAGATACAGGCAGAGGGAGAAGCAGGTTCCTTGCAGGGGTAGCCCGATGTGGTACTTGATTCCAGGACTCCGGGCTCACGACCCGAGCCAAAGGCAGACACTCAACCACTGAACCACCCAGGTGCCTCCAAAGAGACTTTAAAAAGTCATTGATTTCTTAGTACACAACGCACAAACTATAAAAGGAAAGCTTGATAAATTAGACTATCAAAATGTAAAACTTGCTCTTCAAAAGTCATCGTTAAGAGAATGAACAGGGGGCAGCCCAGGTGGCTCAGTGGTTGAGTGCCTGTCTTTGGCCCAGGGCGTGATCCTGGAGATCTGGGATGGAGTCCCACGTGGGGCTCCCTGCATGGAGCCTGCTTCTCCCTCTACCTGTGTCTCTGCTTCTCTCTCTCTCTCTCTCTCTGTGTCTGTCTCTCATGAATAAATAAATAAAATCTTAAAAAAAGAGAGAGAGAGAGAATGAACAGGCAAGTTACACACTGAGAAAAATATTTGCAAAACCTGACTCTGGCAAAGGACTTGTATCCAGGATATACTAACATTTACAGCTCAATAATAAGACAAGCAGCTCAATGTAAAAATGGGTAAAATATTTGAACAGCTACTTCATGAAAGAAGATATATAAATGGCCCATAAGCACATAAGAAGATGCTTAACATCATTAGTCATAAGGGAAGTACAAATTAAAACCACGAGATACCTCCACATGCTCACTTCATTGTCTATGCTTAAAAAGATGGATAATTCCAAGTGTTGTTAAGGGTGTAGAACAACTGGGACTCATATCCTGCTGGTAGAAATGTAAAATGGAACATCACTTTATTTATTTAAAAAAATTTGAGGGGGATACCTGGTGGCTCAGTGGCTGAGTGTCTGCCTTTGGCCCAGGGCATGATCCTGGGATCCTGGGATCCAGTCCTGCATTGGGTTCCCCACAGGGAGACTGCTTCTCTCTCTGCCTATGTCTCTGCCTCTCTGTGTGTCTCTCATGAATAAATGAATCAAATCTTTAAAAAATAAAATAAAAAATAAAAATTTTAAAAGATTTTATTTTTTTTTAATTTTTTTTTTTTTTAAGATTTTATTTATCTATTCGAGAAAGAGAGAAAGTGAGAGAGAGGCCACAAGAGGGGAGCAGACCCCTCCCTCCCCCCACTGAACAGGAAGCCTGGTGCGAGGCTCCATCCCAGGACCCTGGGATCATGACCTGAACCTAAGACAGACGCTTAACCGACTGAGCCACCCAGGTTCCCTGGAACACCACTTTAGAAAAACAATTTTGCTGTTCTTATAAAATTAAACCTATGCTTCCTACACACCCAGAAAATCCACTCTGAGGTATTTACCCAAAAGGAATGAAAACATATGTCTGCCCAAAGCCTTGTTCAGGAATGTTCATAGCAGTATTATTCACAACAGGTGAAAACTAAATATATTCAGTGAGTTGTGTAAAAAAGTGTACAAATCTGAGGTGCCTGGCTGGCTCAGTGGGAAGAGTGTGCAACTCTTGATCTCGGGGTTGAGAGTAGAGATGACTTAAAAGAATCTGTAAACTGGGACCCCTGGGTGGCGCAGCGGTTTGGCGCCTGCCTTTGGCCCAGGGCGCGATCCTGGAGACCCGGGATCGAATCCCGCGTCGGGCTCCTGGTGCATGGAGCCTGCTTCTCCCTCTGCCTGTGTCTCTGCCTCTCTCTCTCTCTGTGACTATCATAAATAAATAAAAATTAAAAAAAAAAAGAATCTGTAAACTTGAAAAAAAAAGTGCAAATCTGAAGCGTGATTAGTGATTTAACCTGGGACTGCAACATTACCTCTGCAGTAGATGACAGGGGAGAGGGGATAATAGGGGAGAGGAAACAAGGAGGGGGCCGTGATGCAGGAAGGACTAAGTGCTTCATCCTAATGGGGTAGTCAGGTAGTGCAGGGCAGACAGGGAGACAGAGTAGGTGGTATATAATGGTTAAAATTAATGTATCAAAAGAGAGCCATATGTGCTTGTTACTTAGAGATATGAGATGTGTGTTAGAAAAAAACCAGCTGAGAGAGTCAACAGTGGTTGCTTTTGGGGAGATGGGGTGGGGAAACAGGGAGGGGCAGACAGGAAACCACTGTGTCTTGCTATCTCCCTTCAGCACCGCTGATTTGTTTTCTGAGCACACACTGTATCTCATCCAGGCTGAGATGCCCATTTATTTATGTTTTAACATCTTTAAAATCAAGATACATCTTCTAACAGTCAATGGTGCACCTGACAACTATAATTGGCAGTGGTTTTTCTTCCCTTTTCTTTGAAGATTTTATTTATTTATTTATTTATTTATTTATTTATTTATTTATTTTTATTTATTTGAGGGAGAGAGAGGCAGAGAAAGCGATAGCACAAACAGGGAGGAGAGGGAGAAGCAGTCTCCCTGCTGAGCAGGGAGCTCAGAAGCAGGGCTTGATTCCAGCACCCTGGGATCATGATGTGAGCCGAAGGCAGACACTTGACCAACCTGAGCCACCCAGGCACCCCAGCAATGGTTTTTCTTGATGGTACATAAGAAATGGTGCATGTTACATATGGTGATGTCTGCCCAAAGGCTTGTTCAGAAATGTTTATAGCAGCATTATTCACAACAGGCAAAAACTAAATATAGTTAGGTTCACTGAAGTATGACGTTATTTTTATTTGTTTATTTATGTATGTATATATTTTTAGGTAATTTCTACATCCAACATGGGGCTCAAACTCACGACCCCAAGCTCAAGAGTCACAGGCTCTACCAACTAAGCAAGCCTGGCATTCTTTTTATAAAACAATTACTTCTAAGAAAAAAAAATTAAGCCAATTGGAACAGCTACTATTTATGGAGCTCCCACTGTGGATCAAGCACTGTGCTTCCTGCCCATATTCTTACTTAGTATTCCAAAGAACCCTGCTTTATAACTCAATTTTTTTTTATAACTCAATTTTTTTTTATAACTCAAATTTTTGAGAAGAGGAAATTGCGGCTCAGAGAGGTTAAGTGACTTCCTTAATGCTGCCCAGCGAGTGACAGACACAAGTCAAAAGCGATGGTCTGACTCCTGAGTATGCTGCCTCTGTTTTGATTAGTTTGCAAGAGCTCCATCTGTGGTCCCTCTGGTTGTAAGGCCCGGAGAGAGACAGGGGATTTGCTCAAAAATCACACAGCAAGACTAAGGCTGAGTTGGGCCAGGACCTGGACCTTTAATCCCTAATCTAGCATCCTTCTCTTGAACCTGTTCTCTCCCTCCCTTACTCTCTCTTCCCAGGATGCTCTGGATACCATAAAGAGCTTAAATTGCAGCTCCTAAACGCAGGCAACAGTTATGGGGCCCAGCAGAGGCCCTGGAGGTGGGCTCAGGGTGGGCAGGGCAGAGCCTGGTGCCCGGCGGCGCTCAGCAAACCAGCATCGTGTGAATACAGCTGTGAGCACGTGGCTCAGCAACTGGGCAAGACTGGCCTCGGGACAGGTCAACTGACCAGAAGGAGCCTGAGGGCACCAGTGTGGCAGGGAAACTGTGAGGTGAAACCAGGGACTTTCTGCAAGCTGCATTTGGCCAGTGAGCTGGCTCTTTTATGGAATAGTGTCTTTGTTTGGGGAGGCTGGGGCAGAAGGCTGCTGGCACTTATTATGACAGGGAGAGGATAAAGCCAGCCAAGTGGTCCATGGGCTTTGCCTCCCCATATATGGAATGTCTCACCAGCCTTCCTAACAGAGGCCCAGAGAGGTCAAGCCCTGCATCTGCAGTCACACAGCCAGGAGCCTGACTCCAGAGCCTGTGCTGTCACCCTTAGCAGAGCTGTTTCTCCCACAGTGCTTACATCTGATAGTATGTGTCTATCTTGGGGTACCAGCCCCTTAAAGGGAAACCCACATCCTGTCTCTGGTTCTGCCTCAAAGAGATGAATTTTCGATAATGGGGCATCAGGAGCTAAGTTCTCATGTAAAACCCTGCCTCCTCTTTCCTTCCTCTCTCCTCAGCCCCCGACTTGCACATGGCCATGGCCGGCCTGTGGCTTTTGCAGCATTTCCACATCTCGTGTCTTCGAGCCTCACTTTCCTTTCCTGTCAAATGAGAGGAAGTATAACGCTGATTTTATAGGGTTCTTTGGATATTGGACGAGTTGATGTGTGTTTCATGCCTGGCACTATGCCTAGTGGGAGTCTGGGAGTCAGGGGACATGGATGTGACCCCTATTCCTGCCATTGACCAGCTGTGTAGCTGGAAGCAAGTCCCTGCCACTCTGCACTTCAGTATTCTCATCTGTATTATGGGGGCCGTGGCCTGACCCACCTTTCATTTACCTAACACAGGTTCCAGGTGAGACTGAATTTATTGTGGTTCACAGTTATCTTCACTGCTCGGCTTCATTGACCCTCTTCTTCCATCAGAAAAAAACCATCTAGAAAGCTTTTACCCTGACTTCATCCCTGAGGGTGCCAAGAATCTTCAGGGGACCCAGTTAAGGGACCCCTGTGATCCTCAGCTTCTTCATCTGCTAAGTGGGCACCACAACTGCATATGCCTCACTGCAGTGCAGTGAGAACTCAGTGAGTGATGCCTGTAGATTGTCCAGGGGAGCTCATCTGGCAGGAGACCTCCCTTTCACAAGTGTGCAAGGGGAGGTGAGCAAGGATGTTCACTGCAGCAGAATTTGCAGTGGAGAAAAAGGGGAAATTGCCTCGTTCCCCTGTAGGCACCTATGGTGGCAGGCCCCCAAAGAGCCCAATGCTCCTTGAGGCCTGGTATCCAGGCCTTGGGAAGCCCCTCTCGTGTGTACCGGAGTTGGTTTGAGTGCTGAGTGGCAGAGTGGCCTGCCATTATGGAATGTCACATCTGAGATTAGGTTATGAAAGACTGCCACTTCCATCTTGGGCTCTCTCATTACTCACTCTGGGGGAGCAGCTGTCGCATCCAGGGGACACTCAGATAGCCTGTGGAGAGGCCCATGGAACTAGAGTCTCCAACTACAGGCAGCAAGTGATTGAGGCCTGTGAAGGTCACAGGAGTGAGCCTGAAAGCTGATTCGCCCACCCCTTCAGAAGATAGCAGCCTCAGCCAACAGTTTTCTGCAACCCCAAAGGCATGGAGCCAGAACAAGCCAGCTGAGCCCTCCTGGAATCCTGACCCTCAGAATCTCTCCCGTAATAAATGGTTGTTGACCTAAGCTGCTAATTTTCGGGGTAGTTTGTTATACAGCAATAAATAACTAACACAGGGCCCCATTAAATACATTTATCCATGTGTTACAGAATGCTGGACTGATGTTAAAAAGAATTAGATCCCTCTATCCAAACATAGAAAGATATCCAAGGTATGCTGCTAAGTGAAAGGAAATCTTGCAGAAAATATATATCAAATGATGCTTTTTGTATAAAAATATGCTGTTACGGCACAGCAAAAAAATCTAGAAGAATATATTTAAACTGTTAATAGTAGTTATTTCTCAGAATGCCTGGGTGGCTCAGTGGGTTAAGTGTCTGCCTACAGCTCAGATCATGATCCCAGGGGACCGGGATCAAGCCCCACATTGGGCTTCCAGCTCAGTGGGGAGTTCGCTTCTCCCTTTCCTTCTGCCCCTCCCCCCGCCCATTCTCTCTCTCTTGCTCACTCTCTCTCAAATGAATAAATAAAATCTTTAAAAAAATATAGGGGATCCCTGGGTGGCTTAGCGGTTTCGCGCCTGCCTTTGGCCCGGGGTGCGATCCTGGAGTCCCGGGATCGAGTCCCACGTCGGGCTCCCTGTGTGGAGCCTGCTTCTCCCTCTGCCTGTGTCTCTGCCTCTCTCTCTCTCTATCATAAATAAATAAAAATAAAATCTTAAAATATATATGTATATATATATAGTAGTTATTTCTCCTTGAAGAGCAAGGAGGGGGCACAGGAGACCTTCATTCATTTCTGTAGTGTTTGAACTTTTTATGATGTCTTACTCTGGTAAACCAGTGGAAAAATACAACAATTTTTTTTTTAATTTGCCTAAGAGGAGTCTGATGATAGAAAAACATAATAAATCAGCTTACATAACCCATAACCCTTGAAATCTCAGTGTTTAATAGAATTGAAGTTAATGTCTTAAGTCTTGTGAAATTCAACCAACAGCCAAGAGGGAAGAATGGGAAGGACTGTGGTCCATGGAGCCATCCAGGGATGTGGCTGATTGCTCTCGCCATTGCTCTGGCTTCCTAGATGGCCCTGGGCATAGATAGGCATCTGGCTGGCAGGTGGGGAAGCGAGAGGGTAGAGGATGAAGTGAAAGACTTTTTTGTGGGACAGGTCTGAAATGATGCTCAGTCACCTCTGCCCACATTCCATTTGGTTAAAATTCAGTCACCCTCTGGTCACAGCTCCTACTTGATGAGCTCAGGACCATCTCCCCTTTGTCCCCACCCCCATTGGCTGTCCACTTTCATTGTGGTCTCCTATCCAAGAGTCTTTTTTTTTTTAAACCCAAGATTTTGTTTTTAAATCATCTCTGCACCTAGTGCAGGGCTTGAACACACGACCCCATGATCAAGAGTCCCACACTTCACCCACTGAGCCAGCCGGGCGCCCCCTATCTGAGCCTTAGCCACAGGAACACTAAGGCAAGGCCCCCCTGCTCCTCCAGATGCTGCTGGCCACCCAGAGGAAGGAAGTGCTGATGCCGCATATTCTGGGAGTGTTAACCCTGCTGAGGGTGGTTCAGCCTGTCCTGTGTGGTCTGTTCAATCAGGAACCCAGCCTTCGACCGACCTGGTGCCCCTCCCGCCGCCCCTCCCAAGGGCAGGGCCCTGTCACCTAGGGTGGAGCTGTTTGAGGATGAACCCAGGGTCACAGAGCCCTAGGAATTGTTTGCAAACTGCCGTGTGCATCCGAGTGGATCTGCAAGCCAGTAGTGCCAAGGTCAAGAAGTGTGATGACTGGTGTTCCCTGTGCTGAGCCCTACACCAAGCACTGTGCTGAGGGCCTGCCTGCCGGAGCGTGTGGGACCCTCCAAGCTACTCTCTAAGGAGCCTCCAGATGCGGAAACTGAGGCTCAGAGAGGCGACATCATTTACCCAAGGTTACGTAGCCCCTAAGGCATAAGGTTGGGAAGAGAGTATAAACAGGTCTGCCTGTGTTTCTTTTTTTGTTGTTTTAAGCAAGTTCTATGCCCAATGTGGGGCTCGAACTCATGACTTTGAAATCAAGAGTCCTGTGTTCTACCAGTCAGGCATCCCCAAAGCCAGTGTTTTTAATCTTACTCATGTGGGTAATCAGGGTCAGTGTCTCCCAGCTGATGGCACCTTGAACTGAGGCCTGAATGACTAGGAGCCAGCAGCAATGGGAAAATTCGGGGAAAGACATTCCAGGCAGAGAACATGGCATGTGCAAATGCCCTGGAGCAGGTACAGGCAGGGAGAGGGAGGCTGGTATGAACAGGGGTCTAGAAAACAAGGGGAAGGAGAACATGTAAAGTGAGCTCAGAGTGGGTGGGGGATACCCTGAGGGCCTTGCAAGCCACAGTAAGGATTTGGGGTTTTACTTGAAGCACAGTGAGACACTCTTGGAGGACTGAAGCCAGGGAGTGATATTTTCCAAATGTGGTCCTGAGCATTTTCAAGTTTTGAACTATTTCAATATTTTAGTAAAACCACCAGCCTCCGTACTGGGCCACGTGGAGCCTGGCCTGTGTTAGCATTTCTGTTTGCCTCTGAACCACGGAGGGCTATGTCAAGGACCTCTGCCAGTGAAACAGTAACAAAGAAGAAAGGGCAACTATATTATTATTTATGATAATATAGTCTAACATACTAACCTCCCAAAACTCGGCATCATCAAACAACCAACATTGGGCATCCCATATTTTCTGTGGGTCAGGAATCCTCAGGGTCTCTCCCCAAACTGCAGTTGAGGTATCAGCAGGGGCTGAGGACCTATCACAAGGCTCAAACGGAGAAGGATTTGCTTCCAAGCTCACTCAACCTGATTGTTGGCAGCATTTGGTTCCTCCATGGCCTCCCTTAGACCTTTGCCACATGGGGATTGCCATAGGGCAGCTCACAACACAGCAGGGGACTTCAGAGCCAGGGAGGAAGAAAGCCAGAAAGAAAGAAGAAAGCCAGAGGGGACAAACATCCAGAGGTGGAAGACAGCGTCTTTTTCTACCTAATGTCAGAAGGGACATCTCATCAGTTTTTTCTTAATAAGTTTTTAAGGGGCACCTGGGTGGCTCAGCGGTGGAGCACCTGCCTTTGGCTCAGGTTGTGATGATCCCGGGGTCCTGGGATCAAGTTCTTCATCAGGCTCCCCGTAGGGAGTCTGCTTCTCCCTCCGCTTGTATCTCTGCCTTTCTCTCTGTCTCTCATGAATAAATAAAATCTTAAAAAAAAGTTTTTAAAAAGCTCTTGGAATAATGTTATAATTTACAGAAAAATTGCAAAGAGAATACAGAGTTTCTGTACACCCCACCCCAACCTGTTTCCCGAATGTTAGCATCTTCATTTACTACGGAGCATTTGACAAGAGAAACGAACTCTGATAGGTAATTATTGACTAAATTCCAACGTTTGTTTGTATTTCACTCATTTCTATCTTTGTTCCTGATCTGCCTGAAGATCCCACATGGTATATGTTCTCTTGATTTCTTCCTGAGAAGAAATCTCAGGTCTCTGAGCAGTTCCTTAGGCTTTGCTTGCTCCTGAGTCAAAACTCCTGATTTTGAGTTTTGAGGAGCACTGGCCAAGTATCTTGTAGAATGTCCCTCAATTTGGGTTTGTGTCTGCTTTTCTTATGATTATGTTAGGGTTATGGATTTGGGCATAGGATATCACAGAATTGGATGAAGTATTCGCCTCATTCCATTATATTGGGGACATATGATACGCCTATGATGTCACCTATGAGATTAATCCTCAACTTTTTTTTTTTTTTTACTTTCATCTGTTGATTAAGATAGTGTGTTTCTACACTGTAAGGTTTCTACACTGTAAGCTTATAATGTTTTCCTTTTTTCCCTACTTTATTCTTTGGAAACAAGTCACTGAGTCCACCCATATTCAAAGGGGTGCAGAATGAAAGTCCACCTCCTGGAAGGAGTATCCTAAATTATTTGGAATTCCTCTGCAAGGACAATTTGTCCATTCTCTCCCATGTACCTATCTGTGCAATCATTTACTGAAGTCGGTATGGACTTACGCATGTTTATTATATAATTTGAGTTATAATGCAATACTACGTTGTGTATTTATTTTGTTGCTCAAATCATTCTGGCTTTGGCATTGTGAAACCTTTTAGGGTGGCTCCTGTGTCCCTTTAATCTGCCCCTGTTCTTTTTTTTTTTTTTAATTTTATTTATTTATGATAGTCACAGAGAGAGAGAGAGGCAGAGACACAGACAGAGGGAGAAGCAGGCTCCATGCACTGGAAGCCCGACGTGGGATTCGATCCTGGATCCCCAGGATCACGCCCTGGGCCAAAGGCAGGCGCTAAACCGCTGTGCCACCCAGGGATCCCAATCTGCCCCTGTTCTTTTGGTTTCAAGCATTTCCTTGTTATCTGGCACTATGCTCATACATTCCCTCTTTCCACCTTAGAATTAGTCATTTTTTGAAGGAGCCCTGATTGCTTTCATTGAGGAATAGTTTTTAGGAACCAAGATCTGGGTGCAGGGATTTAGGGGCTTGTTGCTGCTAGAGTGTCAATGCTTCTGGGCCCTCTCGGCCATCCTGTGACCTTTGCTGGGTCTCTTCATCAAAAGCTAATCCCTGGACCCCGCCTTCTCTTTGGGGGAGGCGATGATACTGATGCATGAATATCAGGAGGTGGGCATCACTGGGCACCATTGTCAAGGCTGCTTCCTGCAGTGACTAAGGCCAACACGGGCGATTGTGAAGGACAGGAGCAACCATCACAGGTTTCAGCAGAGGACAGGCAGGGACACAGCACATGTTCACACAACGTGAACAGGAAGTGACCCCCAAGACCCTCTGTGAAGTGGTAATAGCAGGGAGCAGAGCCACGGATGTGGCATGAGACTTTCCTCTTTCTAAGGACAGAAAAGAGAATATATATGCTCTTTGCAAAGACACACAAGAAGCTTGTAACACTGACTTCTAGGGAAGAAGGGTAGGAAGTGTATCTATGTTTCTATTATCTATTTATCTAATATCTCTGTGCAATTTTGAAAAATTTGGGAACAATGTGAAAGTAGTATGTGTTCCAAAAATTAAAGTAAAAAGGAGAAAAAGGTGCTGTTACGCCAAGTGGAGGACAAAAGCCGAGGATTTCCTCATGGTTTGGAAGGAGAATAGTAGTAGGCAGGCCAAGGCCCCCTGGGGAACACAAGGGCTGAACTCAGCACTGTTGGGGGCAACCTCATTCCCGCAAAACATCATCGCCTGTCAACAATATCACATGAAGTCTGTGTGGCAGTTTGAATGTTGTTCTTGTAGATTGGTTTGTGCTTAATTTATAGCTGTGTGGTGTAGTGGCCAAGAACACAGGACTCAGGAGACTGACCGTGTGTCTAAATCCCAGCCTTGCCACTCCCCAGCTGGGTGGCCGTGGCCAAACAGCTCACCTCTCTGAGCCTCAATTTCCTCTTCTGTAAAATGGGAACAATAATAATCCCTACCTCGTAGGTGGTAGTAAGGATTCAGTGAGTTAATACATGCCGGGTGCACAAAGCAGCAGCTTAATAAATGTGAGCTGCTATGGTTATTAAGTTCAAATTCATACATATTTAGGAAACAGAATAACTGAAATAATCTGTCACCTCTGGAGCTCTGAGAGATTTTCTCCCTTTTATTTATTTATTTTTATCTTTATTAATTTTTTAAAAAGATTTTTATTTATTTATGAGAGATACAGAGAGTGAGGCAGAGACACAGGCAGACGGAGAAGCAGGCTCCATGCAGGGAGCCTGACGTGGGACTTGATCCCAGGTCTCCAGGATCAGGCCCTGGGCTGAAGGTGGCACCAAACCGCCGAGCCACCCGGGCTGCCCTTATTTATTTATTTTTAAAGATTTTTATTTATTCATTTAAGAGAGAGAGAGAGAGAAAGCACAAGCAGGGGGTGTGAGAGGCAGAGGGAGAGGGAGAAGCAGGCTCCCCACCAAGCTAGGAGCCCAACGCAGTGCTCGGTCCTAGGAGCCCTGGTTCACAACCCAAGCTGATGCTTAACTGACTGAGGGCACCCTAGATTTTCCCCTTTTAGGTGGTTGTTTTTGTTATTCTAGCTGGAGGAGCATTGGGTTCCCAGCTGGTTATGGCCCATGCCCAGCACAGCACTGTTCACACGCAGACTGGCACTGTCTGCTCCTCTGTTCCCTCTCTTCCTCGAACCCAGACCTCGATGTGAGCTGGACAGGGCAGGGAGGGTCTGTTCACTCTGGTAACCCTGCTGTCCAGTTTGGTGCCTGGCATAGACAAATATTTCTATAACCATTTGGTGAATAAATGAACGCAAAACGATAAAATGAATGGTAACTCTGACAGTGTCCATGTGACCATGTTGCTGAACTTCCCCTCAGGTGATCAGGGAAGGCTTCCAGGAGGAAGTGGGGGAGGTGCGGTGTCAGCAAGGGGGTGTTCCAGGCAGACTGGGGACAGTATGTACAGAGGTTCAGAGACTAGGCAGTGTCCTACTCCTTTGGGGAACTGAAAATAGGTTAATCCAGGTGGAAGTCAGGCAGGAAGCAGCAAGGGAGGGGTGGGTGGGCAGGGAAGCAGGGCCCAGATCACTCACTGTCCTGAGGAGGTTGGTCTTTCCCCTCAGGGAAATACAGGGGAGACAGGGCCCAGCCTTGAGCTTAGAGGCGAAATGGGAAGCAAAAGAGCCCTGGCTGAGCTGGTGCTCCTGGGCTACATATTATTGTATTGACCTTGGACAGATTCCTTCCTCTTTTGGGGTCTCAGTTCTCCCATCTGTGAAATGGGCATTGGGTTTTAGGAGGGTGGACACCAGACAGGCCCACACTGTGCCTCTCAAGCCTGCTGGCAGAATGGGAGAATCCATCTGCTGGTCAGCAGGACAACCTCACAGAAGGTATTGTATCATTATATACATATATCTTTAAGATTTTATTTATTTATTTGAGAGAGAGTGAGGAAGAGAGAGAGAGAGAGAGAGAGGGAGATAGAGAAAGGGAGCACCAGTGGTGGGGAAGGGCAGAGGGAGAGGGAGAAGTAGACTTGCTGCTGAGCAGGGAGCTGGATGCTGGGCTCCATCCTAGGACCCTGAGATTGTGACCTGAGCCAAAGGCAGACGCTTAACCAACTGGGCACCCAGGTGCCCAGTATTACATCCTTAGAACATTCCTAACCTTCAACTCAGCAGTTCCTTTTCTCAGAACTTATCCTGAGATGATAATTGAGGACTTGTGAGAAAGTTGGCTCAGAAGATGTTCATCAGAACACTGCGGACAAAGGAGAACAATAGGAAGTAGCCTAAGTGCCCAGCATCAGGCGAATGAGTCGCTGCTCTAGCAAGAGTCGTGCTGGATATTTCTAATGACATGCAAAGATTTTCACAGCACATTCGTACACATTTTTATTGCGAAAACAATACATCTCACTTTTAAAATATTCCAACCCTAAAGAAAAGTATAAAGTAAAAACCGAAAGGTTCCCCCTTATCTACTCATTTCTACTGAAAGTTAAACACTGCTAGCAGTTTATTGAACTGTCTTGCAGATTTACATCAATGCACCTATAAACATATACACGTGTATTATCCAACATATACGTAAGATGATATTTTAATAAGGACAGATGTACGGGATCCCTGGGTGGCGCAGCGGTTTGGCCCCTGCCTTTGGCCCAGGGCGCGATCCTGGAGATCCGGGATCGAATCCCACGTCGGGCTCCCGGTGCATGGAGCCTGCTTCTCCCTCTGCCTGTGTCTCTGCCTCTCTCTCTCACTGTGTTCCTATCATAAATAAATAAAAATTAAAAAAAAAAATAAAGATTTAAAAAAAAAAGGACAGATGTAGTTTCTTAATAAAATATTATCTAATTACATATATAATGCTAGATTGTTACTGCAATGACCCCCAGTGCATCTTGCCTCCTAGTACTGGTGCCCTGGCGTAGGCCCTTTCTGCACTGACTTTGGACCTGGCCATGTGACTTGCCTTGGGCAAGGGGACACGAGAACCATGATGCAAGCTGGGGCTTGGTAAGTAGTTGCACTTGGAAGTCTGGTCTCTTGAAAACCCTTGGGATCCAGCCACCAGGCTGTATGGCAGCTCAGGCTAGACTGCACAACGATTAGAGGCCACATGCAAGGCCCTGGTGGATGAGAGGCCATCTTGGAAGCTCCAGCCCAGCCAAGCTTCAAGGTGAAAGCAACCATATGACCAAGCTGATGCTTTGGGGAACTGAAGAATGGCCAGTTTCTGGATGGTGTGTTACTCAGCAATAGAAAATAGAAACATAGATTGTTTTGCAACTTAAAAAAATCTTAATACATACATATATCATGTGTATGTCAGTTCATGTGGATGAACTCATCCTTTTTAACGACTGCATAATTTTCCATGGGGGGTCAATGAAGCATATATTTTTTTAAAGATTTTATTTATTCATGAGAGACACAGAGAGAGAGGCAGAGACACAGGCAGAGGGAGAAGCAGGCCCTCGCAAGGAGCCCGATGTGAGACTCAATCCCGAGACCCTGGGATCACGACCTGAGCTAAAGGCAGATGCTCAACTGCTGAGCCACTCAGGCATCCCTGAAGCATAATTTTCTCACCAATCTCCTACTGATGGATGTTCTTGGCTATGACAAACAGTTCTACCTCCTTGTGTAAATATCACTGCCAACCGACATTAGTGTCTTTAGGATAAATTCCCAGAAGTGGACTCACTGGGTCAAAGGGTACACATTTTAAAAGTTTGCACAGATACTTCTAAAGTCATCCTCCCAAATGGTTGTACCAATTTGCAATGGGTAAGTGGGTCAGGCTTCCAACCTTGTCTACAACTGGTATGATCCAGCTTGAAAAGTGAGCATGTGAAAATATCACTGAAGTGGCAGGGCTGGGGTGCGGTGGAGGTGCAGGCCATGGGGAAGATCTGCTGTGGCTGCTGGGAACAGAGTCTGGGGCGTCAGCCCACATGCCCTCCCCCTCAAGTCCTCCAGTCAGTTCCTTCCTCTTCTGCTGAGGCAGCTGTGCTCAGCACATCCTCTTTCAGCGCTGCCCTTGAAGACGCTTCCCCAGCAGACCTGCCTCATTGGTAGGCTCAGTTCCTCCAGCCTTAACCCCTATTCACAGTGACCCTTTGGCTCAGATGGGTCCTGGCCCCAGCCCCTGTCTTCTGCACAGAGGAGCCTTCCAAATTCACCTTTTGACTTTGGGTAAACCCTGATCTTCTCTTGATGAGGGTGATAACCATACCAACCTTTGGGCTCTGTTGTTTATTCCTTCAGCAAATGGTAATTTATTTATTTATTCCCTTAGGAAACAGATATTTCTTTTTTTTTTTTTTGAAAGAGGGTTTTCTTTTTTTTTTTTTTTTAAGATTTTATTTATTTATTCATAGAGACAGAGAGAGAGAGAGGCAGAGACACAGGCAGAGGGAGAAGCAGGCATCATACAGAGAGCCTGACATGGGACTCGATCCAGGGTCTCCAGGATCACGCCCTGGGCTGCAGGCGGCGCTAAACCGCTGCGCCACCGGGGCTGCCCGGAAACAGATATTTCTTCATTCATTCATTCATTCATTCATTCATCCCTAAAAGCAACATTTATTCATTCTTTCTTCCCTTCCTTCCTCCCTTCTAAACATTTACCATTCTGGCCTCTTAGCCCTCATGGTCCAGTGGGAGGAACAGGTAACTCCATAGGTATATATTTTTATGTACTTGTATATGGGGCTGCATCACCTGAAATCAAGTGCAAGAACACAGAAACCTGATTTAGCTGGAGGGGGGGGCAACTAGACGGCCATCTCGAGATGGAAGGAGGAGCCAAAAGGGTGGGAAGAAGGATAGCTGTTCTCCTGGTGGGTGGCATGGCTTATACCAAGACCTGAAGTACAAGGTGCATGTCCCATTCCTTTCTGGGACAGAAAGAAACTGAGTGCATGGTGAAGGGGAGAGAGAGGTCTGAGATAAGGCCCCAGGGGTCAGCAGGGCCACACAGGCAGTGACCTTTAACCTAAGAGCACTGGGGAGTCATTGCCAGGATGGTAGGAAGATTAAATAAGATTAATGATGTAAAAGTCTTAACCTATGGTTAGTGCTCAATACATGTTGCTCTTTGTTGTTGTTGTTGTTGTTATTATTATTATTATTATTTTGAACTTTCTCTACCTACTGGGTATCAGGCCACAGAATTCCCTTTGATCCCAAGACACCCTGACTAGTCTGGGCCAGCTGTGTTCCTTGACTGGGAAGGACTCCAGAAATAGCCCCAGTGTTTTTAGGAAATGGGATCCAAATCTAGAGATCATTATTAGTAGCTTGCCCCAAGGTCACCAGGGGAGGCAATGCTGGGATTTGGACTCAGTTCTCTGTCTTCCAGCCCAGTGCCCTCTCACCCCATCCCTACTGCTAAATGCAAGTTCTCATTATCTCCTTGCCTAGCCTGAAACCCTCAATGGTTCCGCACTGCCTCCCAATACCCACAGCCTAGCCCTCAAGACCCCCTGCTTGGGGTTACCTCTCTCTGTCACCTGCCATTAATCCACACCAAGACAAAAAACATTGTTTGATGTTCTCCAGAGGACACAAGGACGTGTACTGCTACCTATTTGATGGTGCCATTCCCGCCGCCCCCCCCCCCCCCCCCCCCCCGCAACCTCCCACCAGGAAATTAGGAAGTAGGGGTACTCCAACCTTTTCTCTAGTCATTCTGCTCCCTATGGAGCCCACCTGTCCTCCTGGATTAGTTTCCTATGGCTGCCATAACAACTTGTCACAAACTTCGTAGCTTAAAACAACATAAATCTTTTTGTCTTAGAGTTCTAGAGGTTAGAAGTCTGAACTGGGTCTCACTGGGCTAAAATCAAGGTGTCCCCCAGGTCTGTGTTCCTCTGGAGGCTCTAGGAGAGAAGTCTTTTCCAGCTTCTAGAAGCTTCCTGCATTCCTTGCTTCATGGCCTTTTCCTCCATCCTCAACGCCAACGACATAACATGGCTCTTCCATGCTACCATCTGTTTTTGATTCAGTCTCTTTCACATTGAGAGACCCTTGTGATTACATTGAGGCCACCTAGATAATCCTGGATAATCTCCCTATCTTAAGGTCAGCTGATTAGCAATCTTAATTCCGCTTCTTGCCTTAATCCCCTTTGCCATGTAACCTAACATATTCACACTAATCCCTGGATGTGAATGTGGACACCTCTGCCAGGGAGTCATTCTTCTGCCCACTACACTCCTCCCCCTCACCTCCCCTCTCCCTTGCAGGTCCTGCCCTTTCTCACCAGGCAGCTGTCATTCAAGTAGGAACCTGAGAGGAAGTGTATGCCACCCACATTTCTGTAGAAGAAACAAAGACTTCTCACAATACACCTTTGTGGAATGTTTTTGAATTTGTAAAGGGCTTTCTCATTCTTGGGGGTTAGTATCACTTCTTTTACTCCACATCTGAGAGAACCATGGTTAGAAAGGTCAAGTGGCTGTCCCAAGGTCATAGGTCAGGAGTGAATGTTGCTGGGCTCACACCCAGGCCTGACCCCAGCTTTTCCCCTCCTTCCCCACCCTGCATGAACAGCCGCTCCTCCCCAGACCATCTTAATGACTTTCCAAGGGCGAGCCAAGGGAGTCCTGTGGCCGGCCAATCTTCCCTTATTCTGGCTTCTGGCCAGAAGTCATGGGGTCATACTTGAAAGACTTCCTCAAACCTTGCAAGTCTCTCTGGAGGCATCTGCCTGAATTAGAAGCAGGAACTGTTCCCTCCATGCTGCCAATGGAGCGGGGTGTCATGGGTGCAGGTTTCCAGGGGAGCTATTAATCAATGTGTTTCAAAAGCCTTAAAAGCCTGAATTCTGGAGGGTTGGGGGGGAATAGGGTAACTGGGTGATGAACATTAAGGAGAGCAGGTGATGTAATGAACACTGGCTGTTATATAAGACTAATGAATCAATGACTTCTACCTCTGAAACCAATAATACATTATATGATAATTAATTGAATTTAGGGACACCTGGGTGGCTCAGAGGTTGAGCACCTGCCTTCAGCCCAGGGCATGATCCTGGAGTCCCAGGATTGAGTCCCACATCAGGCTCTCCCTGCATGGAGCCTGCTTCTCTCTCTGCCTATGTCTCTGCCTCTCTCTCTCTCTCTCTCTCCCTCCCTCTGTGTCTCTCATGAATAAATAAATAAATAAATAAATAAATAAATAATTTTAAAAAGTAATTGAATTTAAATATAATTTTAAAATAATTTTTCAAAAAAGCATGCATTCCTTTACCCATAAATGTCATCTGATGGAAATAGACAAATATGCAGAAATGCACATACAAGGTTGTATGCCGTGGCATTACGTGGAACAGCCAAACATCAAAGCCAAGCAAAATGTCTACCAGTAGAGTCTTGATAAAATAAAAAGATGGATCCACTGTGGTAGTACTACACAGTCATTAAGAATAATGTAGATCGCCATTTAGCGATATACAAAGACAGCTTCAAATAAGCACATGAAAGAAGGTCCATACCATAGTCACCAGAGATACACAAAATAAAGCCATCTGCCACTATACACCTATTAGAGTGGCTGAAATTAAAAAGAGTGACCATATCAAATATTGCCAAAGATGTAGTCACTGGAAATCACATATAGCGCTTACTGGGCCATAACATGGTATGATGATTTAAAAAAAAAAACTTATTCATGAGAGACACACACACACAGAGAGAAAGAGAGAGAAAGAGAAAGGCAGAGACACAGGCAGAGGGAGAAGTAGGCTCCGTGCCGGGGACTCGATCCCGGCTCTCTGGAACCGCTGAGCCACCTGGGCTGCCCTGGTATAATGATTTTAGACAACAGTTTGGCAGTGTCTTAAAAAGTTAAACACTTACCATGTGTTTCAGTCATTCTACGCCAAAGAATTTACCCAAGATAAATAATAGCACAGGTCCATAAAAAAACTGATATATAAATGTTTACAGCAGTTTTAGGTCTAACAGCCCCAAACTGGAAACAACCCAAAGGTCCACCACCAGGTGAATGGATAAACAAACCCGTATATCCACACAATGGAATAATGCTTATTAAAAGAAAGGGAACTATCCAATCCACACAACACGGATGAATCTCAAAATAATTATGCTAAATAAGTCAGACAAAAAAGAAAGCATAGTGTATGATTCTATTTATATAAAATTCTAGAAAATACAAACTAATCAGTGGGACAATAAAGCAGGATCAGTGGTTGCTGGTGCGCATGTGTTTGGGGTAAGGGGTGGCAGGAGGGATTCCAAAACGGCATAAGGAAACTGCTGGGGGGTGATAAGCTTGTCGATGCGAATACGGTGATGGGCTCGTGGGTGTACACATATGTTGAAACTCATACTCTTTAAATATGTACCATTTACTGCATGTCAATCATACTTCAATAAAGCTATATTTTAGGAAAGATTGTCTCTTAAAAAAAAAAGTAGGTTCCAACTGTATAGACAGTCTGATTTCCTTTCCAGGGGAGAAAGAAAAAAAAAGCCTTTGTGTGTGCACATTTTCTGGGTGACAGATCGGACGTGAAGTAGACTTTTTTCTCTAAACTCTTCTGTGTTTGCGCACAACCACACGTCTGCATTTATATTATATTTATAATAAAACAATTTCCATTTTGCAAAAGGAAAACCAAACAAGGGCCCGAAGCAGGGCCCAGCTCCTCCCCCTGCCTGGTCCTCTCCAGCCGGAGCGGAGGCACGAGGTGACCCCGACTCCAGGACTTCCTGCGAAGTCCCCACGCACAGCGGCCCCCAGGGCAGTGACGAGCACAGCCCTGCAGATGCTTCCCGGAAGGCCGGGGAGGTCAGCCTGGGCTAGACCAGTAAATCACCCGCGGAAGGGGCCGCAGGGTTTCCTCCGCTGAGGCTGGGGAAAATGCAGGCTGGGGTGGGTGAAGGAAGGGGCGGCCACCCGCACTTGGCTGTTCGGGGGGTGGGTAAAGACCAGCATACGGGGAGAGGAAGCAGCGCTGCCCAGCGTCGGCAGGACCCGGCGGAGGCCCGGGGAAACCAGCAAGCCACTCCGGAGCTCTACGTGCCAAGGCCCGCCTGTTTCACTCGCTGTTTCTCTGCGCATGCGGCTCGCCTTCCGCTGGTAGTTGACGTGCCGGTGAGGACTAGTTCTGAGTCCGTATAGAACCAGGATAGAATCTGATTGGCTCATTTTGGGTCACGTGAGTGAACCAGTCAGCCAATCGGGTGGGGTCCCGTATAATAAGATGCCTTCTAAGGGGTTCTGCAGGGCTTCGCACCGGAGGGGTGGGCCGGGGGCGGGGGCTTCCTAGCAGCCCTGGGCTTTGCTTTGCAAGGAGTGAAAACCTGACTGGTTCAGTTCTCAGACAGCACCGTGCCTTCCTAGGGCGCAGCTGTCCTGAGGGGCCCAGGCACTAGGAAACCAGCCTGGTTCAAGCCTCCTTCCGTGCAGTGGTTCCCCACCCAAGTCTCTACCATCACAGCCCCTGGCGGCGGCTGCTCAGACCCCTGCCCCAGGGCAGCAAAGCTCTGCCCCAACAAGGTGCTGGCAAAGTTCTCTGAGGAATCTGAACTAGGTAATGCCGAGGAAAGTCAGGCCTTGTCAGGAGAAGCGGGGGTGGAGAGGTACAGAGTGAGCAGAGGAGGCAGAAAAACGGGTGACTCCAGGGGCCTTTTCATCACTGTCACCAGAGCTACAGTCATATGGCTGCAACACTGACACAACCGTTATCACAAAAGGCATAATTTAAAAGACATGCTTGCAACATGCTAAGCAAATTCCATGCAGGAAGATGCTGGGTAGCAGACACCAGTGCCTGCTGCAGATAGAACCTTGGAGAACCTTGTCTAACCACTAGTGTTTAATGCTAACAGTAACACTGATCTAGCATCTTCTACAGACCAGGCGCCCATTCCAAGCACCTCACTTATAGCTGCTCATGTAATGAGATAGGTATTATTATTCCCACTTTACAGATGGGAAAACTAAGGCACAAAGAGATTCGGTAACTTGCCCTTAGGTCACAGAGACAGGATTCAAATGCCAGAGGCCTGGCTCAGAGGTCATGCCTGTAACCACTGCCCCCTAGGCACTGGTATGTACCTGACACTGTTCCAGTTACTGGGGTACAGATCAAGACGCTTACCCTATTTGCTGGGCCTTACTGCCTGGGTGGGAAGAGACGTAAATAGCCGTGACCCATATAATGAGCCGTCACTGTTTTTTTCTTTTTTTTTTTTTTTTAAGAATTTTATTTTATTTTATTTATGATAGTCACAGAGAGAGAGAGAGAGGCAGAGACACAGGCAGAGGGAGAAGCAGGCTCCATGCACCGGGAGCCCGATGTGGGACTCGATCCCGGGTCTCCAGGATCGCGCCCTGGGCCAAAGGCAGGCGCCAAACCGCTGCGCCACCCAGGGATCCCCGTCACTGTTGTTTTAAGTGCTACAAAGCTTCGAGCTCTAAGAGAATCTAGAAAGGGGCCATCCTTGCCTGGAGAGGTCAGAGAGGGCTTCCCTGCAGAAGTGACACTGAGGGCAGAGTGCGTGGCAGGAAGAGGTCCAGGTGAGAGGGAACAGCATGTACAGTGTGCTGAACCACATTAGCTAAGCTTTTTGCTTACCCCAGGCAAAGGTTACAGGGCATGATAAGGTCCTGCCCTGGCCACCAGGTGACTGGCCATTCTCTCCGTGACTCTGCCCCACCTCTCCACTGGCAATCACAGTTGAATGAATGACCGTAGCTCTCTGAGGTGGCAGTAGGACAAACCCATGAATGTTTTTGGGAAAATATTTGCTCCCAAGTGGCCCTGGAAGGACACTAATCACTTTAGTGCTCGGGTTGTGGGAGTCATGATGATTCAGGGAAAAAAGGCCACTAGCTGGATTCTGGAGGGAATTCAGCCACCCCAGCTGCCCATGTGTGGAGATGCTTATCAGAGGCCAGCCTGGGCATCGCTAGCTTCGAAAGTGGGGCTCTGGCAGTTTGCGCAAAGCAGCCCTGGCCTCTCTCCAAGGGCTTATTTTGGACACTGCTGGCTTTCCTAAATGAGTTAAAAAGCAAACTCTGGGAGTTTTGAGAAGTGCTCTAGTCTCAGCCAGATATTCTTGACAAGTATGGTCAGTTTCTGCATCCTAATGGCTGCAACAGGGCTGTCACGACGAGAAGCTGGGTCACTCTCAAGGGTTAGACTTGGTAGGATGAGACAACAATTGGATCTCATACCGGCCAGCTGGGCAACGGTGACAGCAGGGACGGGGAGGGTAGGGGAAACGACTCTCTCCTACTCTCTCTAGGCAAAGCTGGTTTCGCCTTCTAGGAGGGAACATTAAAAATGTGCTTGACTTTTGGCCCAGAGATTCTGCTTCTGGGAATTATTCCCCAAGACGCCTCCTACCATCACACAGGGGCATTTACAAGAGTGCTCACTGCAGAATGGCTTGAAATAGTTAAAAACTGCGAACACCCCAAACATATCCTGATGGAACTGGCTAAATCTAGTGCGGATGTCCTCATCCCAGACAACTGCCGCCCCTGAAGAGAATGTTCCAGAAAGGCACAGCCTCTAAGTGTTGCTGCTAGTTAGGTACAACAAAACAAGACAAAAAAATACATAAAAGTGATGAAACAATGTGTATTGTATTATTTCATTTTTGCTTTTTTTTTTTTTTTCAGATAGTATTCTTGCAAGCTTGGAAAAAAAGATGATCTAAAGCATCCCTACTGCACTGGTAAACAGAGGTTATCTGTAGGGAGGAGCACCATGGGAGGACTTTCATTTCTTAAACTTTTGCTTTCTATAGCATAAAGTTATGCAATGCTTGAATTTTTACTTTTGCTTTCAGATCTTTCTTTTTTAACGCAAGCATTTTACTGCTATAAACTTCCCTCTTAGTCTGGCTTGTGCTGCATCCCTGAGATTTTGGGACGTCGTGTTTTCGCTTTCATTTGTTTCCAAGATATTTGCTAACTTCCCTTGTGATTTCTTCCTTGACTCGCTGGTTGCTTAAGAGTGTGTTGTATAGGGATCCTGGGTGGCTCAGCGGTTTAGCGCCTGCCTTCAGCCCAGGGCCTTATTCTGGAGACTTGGAATCGAGTCCCACATCAGGTTCCCTGCATGGAGCCTGCTTCTCCCTCTGCCTGTGTCTCTGCCTCTCTCTCTCTCTCTGGGTCTCTTATGAATAAATAAAATCTTTAAAAAAAAGAAAAAGAAAAGAGTGTGTTGTATAATTTCCACATACTTGTGAGTTTTCCATTTTTTCTTTCGCTCTTGATTTCTAATCTCTTTCCATTGCAGGGTATAATATCCATTCTGTTTGAAGTCAGAGGAGCAGCGATGACAAAAGGAGAATGTCTCCGCAGCAAGGTAAGTAGGAGCGCAGGAATGGGATCCACACTGCCTGGATTTGGAGTCAGCTCCCTCATAGACTACCCACATGATCCTGGCTGTGCTGTCACTGCTCTGTGCCTCAGCTTCCTTATCTGTGAAATGGGACATACAGCATAGGGTCTTGTGAGGATGAAAAGAATTCCCATGAAGAAAACCTGAAATTAATGCCAGGGGCCCATACAGCAAGTGTTCAGGGAAGCGGCGTCAGCTGTGGTGGTGGAAGAGGAGGTCAGGACACTGGCAACTGCCCAGTCTGAGGATGTCTCCACTGAGCCCAGTTATAAGCACATATGTTTGCACTCCCTGCCCTCCAGGACCAAATGGGTCCCTGACCCCTGACCTGTAGAAGGGTTGCTGTCAGCCTGTCCTCTTGTTCATTTGTTCCTTCCTTCCTGCATTCAGCACTCCCTCACTGTCCCCACTCCCTGATGTGCTAGGCCTTGGAGCCAGTGGGGGCGGGGAGGAGGACAGACATAAACTCTTCTGTGAAATGGGGATGATGATTATCTAAGCTGCTTTAACAAAATACCACAGACTGGGTGGTTTATAAGCAACAGAAATTTATTTCTAACAATTCTGCAGGCTGGAAGTCCAAGGTCAAGGCGCCAGTAGATTTGGTGTCTGGCAAGAGCCTGCTCCCTGGTTCACAGCCAGCTTTTTTTGGGCCATGTCCTCACATGGCACAATGGGGGAGGGAACTCCTGGGAACCCTTCGTAAGGGCACTATTCCCGTTCATGAAGGCTATGCCCTCATGACTTAATCATCTCTGAGAGGCCCCCCCCACACCCTAATACCATCAGGTTGGAGGTTAGGATTTCAACATATGATTTTGGGGGGAACACATTCTGTCTATAGCAATGATACAACCACTTGCTGCAGGCTGTTGGTGCTTGAGGGGATCTTAGAAATACAGTCCTTAGCCCAGGGCATGGGCCCCCAGGGTGAGGTCAATACACGGAAGCTGTTGTTTAGAGAGAGCAGTGACAATACCAAGGACCTCTTATCTATCTATCTATCTATCTATCTATCTATCTATCTATCATCTATCTACCTTTTAAAATTTTTATTTATTTATTTGGGGCGGGGAGCAGAGGGAGAGGGACAAACTGACTCCCAGCTGAGCTCAGAGCTCCATGTAGGGGCTCGATCCCACAACCCTGAGATCACGACCTGAGCTAAAATCAAGAGTGCAGTGCTTAACCGACTGAGCCACACAGGCACTCCTATATTTTTTTTTATTTTAATTTTTAAATTTTTTTCCCTCTATCTATTTTTATTTTTTTACAATTTTTTAATTTTTTTATTTATGATAGTCACACAGAGAGAGAGAGAGAGAGGCAGAGACACAGGCAGAGGGAGAAGCAGGCTCCATGCACCGGGAGCCCGATGTGGGATTCGATCCCGGGTCTCCAGGATCATGCCCTGGGCCAAAGGGAGGCGCTAAACCGCTGCGCCACCCAGGGATCCCCCCTCTATCTATTTTTAAAGTGAGCTCTGTGCCCTCCATGGGGCTCAAACTCATGACCTCAAGATCAAGAATTGTATGCTCTAAGGACTGGAATCAGCCAGGCACCCCCATTGAGGCCCATTTTTAAGGCCAACCCCCTTATGGTCAACAATATGCTGCCTTGGGGTTCATCATTGGTGTTGATTTATAGCCATCTCTCCTCACGCCTGCACCTGTTCCAAAATCTTCATGGAGGTCAGAACTCTTGTCTAGTTGTCCATTCTTCTGTCCCAGTGCTAACATCAGTGCCTGGCACAGTATGGACAATCAGTTTTGTTCTAGTCAAATAAGCACCATTCTAACTGCTTTACAAATATCAACTCATTCTCTACTCATAACACTTCTGGGAAATAACAGAGAGTTTCATAACTTATCCAAACTCACAGAGCCAAAAAAGCAGCCCCCTCAGAATTTGAACCCTGGGCGATGATGTTTGCTGAAGGAAGGAAGGAGAGTGAGGTGCAGGCTCTGGCATATATAGTTTTGAAATGCAGCCTCAGGGCAGCCCCGGTGGCTCAGTGGTTTAGCGCAGCCTTCAGCCCAGGGCGCAATCCTGGAGACCCGGGATCGAGTTCTGCATTGGGCTCCCTGCATGGAGCCTGCTTCTCCCTCTGCCTGTGTCTCTGCCTCTCTCTCTCTCTGTGTCTCTCATGAATAAATAAAATCTTTAAAAAAAAAAAAAAAAAGAAAAGAAAAAAAGAAATGCAGCCTCAGAGAGCAGGGCCTTTAGCAAGCACTGATTTCCAACCTCATTGCTGTTCCATAAGAAGGAAGTGGAGACTAAAGTCTGGGAAGGTGGGACCCCAAGGCCAAACAGGAGATTAAAATTTGGAATTCCCAGGCTACAGCCCTGTGATCCTAGACTGTTGGGAATTCGGGGTGTGTCAGGTATTTCCCGCTGTTACTGGAGAGAACTTCACCATGAGTTGAGTAGAGAGGGCAGTTTACAAAATACGGTGTGATGTTGGTAGCTAATGCTTGATGAGCACTACCCAGGTGCCAGGTCATTTGCAAAGTCCTTTTGTGTGTGTGTGTGTGTGTGTGTGTGTGTTTTGTTTTTTTGTTTTGCAAAGTCTTTTGTATATATTATGCCCTCGTTGAATCCTCAAAAGAAGTTCATGAGGCAGGTATGGCCACTAAACCCATTTTACAGCTGTTAAAACTGAGGTTGACGGGATCCCTGGGTGGCGCTGCGGTTTGGCGCCTGCCTTTGGCCCGGGGCGCGATCCTGGAGACCCGGGATCGAATCCCACGTCGGGCTCCCGGTGCATGGAGCCTGCTTCTCCCTCTGCCTGTGTCTCTGCCTCTCTCTCTCTCTCTCTGTGACTATCATAAATAAATAAAAAATTAAAAAAAAAAAACTGAGGTTGAGAGACTCCAAGTGACTGGCCCCCAGGTCATTGAGCTAAGATAAGGAGGAGCCTAAGACACATACACACCCCACGCCTGTCTGCTCTCTGGTCCCTGCTGGAGCCCTTGTCCCCCTCTGCTCCTTCAATGCCTCACTGTTAAATGATACCACATTTCAAAATCTTAGCTGTTGCTGACAGCAACATGGGGGACTGTGCCTAAGGATTCAGAAAATAAGCAGAGCTCAGCAAGGGCTGAGGGGCTGTGTATGTGCCTAAGAGGACAGGGAGGTGACCTGGAAACACCTCTTCTTGGTAAACAGGGCCCTGATCACTGGGTGAAAGGTGTCGGACTCCTGACCGGTTATGTAAACCTGTGTTCACCTGCTGACTTCTGGCCCACTGGGTGGGGGTCTAAGAAGGTCCAGAAGTCTACCTCTCTCTTTGCGGTGTGTGTGTGTGTGTGTGTGTCTCATTTTAGTGCACCTCACATACCATCAGGCTGCTCAGACAAGGCTTCAGCCAATCCATCTGTCCACTGTGCTTAGGCCCAGCAGGGCCACAGGGCCACCTGCCAGATATGGAACTGCTGCTTGCTCTTGATGCCCCCTCAAGCCCTCTCCAAGACTTTAGTTTGACTTTGCACAGGAGGAGTTCAACTGGACTCCTTTTCCTTTTCCTTTTTTTTAAATTTTTATTTATTTATGATAGTCACACAGCGAGAGAGAGAGAGAGGCAGAGACATAGGCAGAGGGAGAAGCAGGCTCCATGCACCGGGAGCCCGACGTGGGACTCGATCCCAGGTCTCCAGGATCACACCCTGGGCCAAAGGCAGGCGCCAAACCGCTGCGCCACCCAGTTCAATTGGACTCCTTTTCCTAAGTGGTACTATGCCATGCACTTTCCCCTCATACTTTATGTAACTGTGCAAAGGGGTCATTATCTCCATTTTATGGGTGAGGACACTGAAGGTGAAAGAGGTTAATAACTTGCTTGAAGCGATAGGGCCAGGGAGTGGCAGGGCTGGCATTTGAACCCAGGTCCCTTCAGGCAGAAGGAAGGCTCTGGGAACTGTGTTCTCATGAAAGATCTGGAGATCCAGGTGACAGGCAGAGAAAGGAAAGTTAAGGAAGTTAAGTTCCTGACTTTTATAGGGAGGCAAAGGCCATGTAGGAGCTGGCCTGGGATAATCACATCACCCTCTCTCTAACCCTTTCCATGGTTCCCCATGAGCTTTAGGATAAAGCACAGCATCATTATCATAGCCTGCCAGGCCCTCCTGTGGGATGGGGCCTGCCTACTTTTCAAGCCTTGCCCTCGCCTCTCACAGATTCTGGGCTCTTACATCTTCTCAGCTTAGACCTCCCACCAATTCCCCTCTTTCCTGGCTGACTTCTGCCCACTCATTAGGCTTGGCCTTACATGCCTTTCCCACTTGGAAAAGCCTACCCAGGTCATGGACACCAGTTCAGGCCCAGTCTGCATCCCCACCACTCCCTGAACGCTCCTTGACCCCCAGGCATACCACAGCCCTCATCGCTTGAGCCACACCTGCCTGCCCATCCCCAGCCCTCCCCCTTGCGGCCCAAGTCCCAGAGCCGATGGTGTGATAAGCACCTGGGAATGAAACATGGAGGGAAGATGTGCTTGGCCGACCTTGGAAGGCTGGGGACTTCGAAGGCAGATAGAGAGCGAGGTGGCAAGGCTGCTGGGCTGCCCTGCAGGTTGTACTAAGACAGTACTATAAGAGCAGGGCCAGTGCTCAAGAGCCCAGAACACAGGCTGGAGTTTGGACTTTGTCCAGTTAGTGATTTGGAGTTCTGGACTTAAGGCACGCTGGAGCCAAAGCCAGGTTTAAGAAGGTAAGGCTGTCCTCAAAGTCATAGGGAAAGACAGGTGGGTCTGGGGAAAGCCACCTCCGGGTCTCTGGACAGAATGAAAATGGGGTAAATACACTGTCATGTTTCAGCCTGGGAATCGGCCTGATTTTGAACAGTGTCGAGTCAGATGTTGGGCCTCGGCCTTTGCATACTCACTGATTGAATCTCCTCAACAACCCCAGGAGGCAAGGACTGCTGTGGGCCCAATGGGACAGATGGGGAAACTGAGGTTCAGAGAGGTGGAGTGACCTCCCCCAGGTCACACGGGGACTCTCTCTATCCCTGCTTTAGTTGTAACTCTGTCTTGCAGCTCACTCAGAGGTCAGGGGGATCTAGATGGTTTAGACCTGTGCTGTCCAATATGGTTGTTGTGAGCCACCTGTGCCTAGTTAAATTTTAAATTTAGATTAAATGGAGTTTAAAATTCAGTTCCAGGGCAGCCCGGGTGGCTCAGCAGTTTAGCGCCACCTTCAGCCCAGGGCCTGATCCTGAAGACCCGGGATTGAGTCCACTGTCCGGCTCCCTGCATGGAGCCTGCTTCTCCGTCTTCTCCCTCTGCCTCTCTCTCTCTCTCTCTCTCTCTCTCTCTCTCTGTGTGTGTGTCTCATGAATGAATAAATAAAATCTTTAAAAAAGTAAAATTCAAAAAAAAAAAAAGTAAAATTCAGTTCCATAAATAAATAAAATAATAAAATAAAAATAAGATTCAATTCCTCAGTCACACTAGCCACATTTTAAGTGCTCAATAGCCACATGTGGCTAGTGGTTATCACACTGGATAGTGCAGGTATAGGACATTTCTACCGCCATGGAAAGTACTATTAATAATGCTGGTCAAGGGATCCCTGGGTGGCGCAGCGGTTTAGCGCCTGCTTTTGGCCCAGGGCGCGATCCTGGAGACCCGGGATCGAATCCCACGTCGGGCTCCTGGTGCATGGAGTCTGCTTCTCCCTCTACCTGTGTCTCTGCCTCTCTCTCTCTCTCTGTGTGACTATCATAAATAAATAAAAAAATAGGGATCCCTGGGTGGCGTAGCGGTTTAGCGCCTGCCTTTGGCCCAGGGCGTGATCCTGGAGACCCAGGATCGAATCCCACGTCAGGCTCCCGGTGCGTGGAGCCAGCTTCTCCCTCTGCCTGTGTCTCTGCCTCTTTCTCTCTGTGTGTGCCTATCATAAATAAATAAAAATTAAAAAAAATAAAAAATAAAAAAATAAAAAAAAATAATGCTGGTCAAGACTGTGAAGGTGGACAGGTCTTCAGAGACCATTTAATTCAATTCAATGCTCCTATTTAACAAAGAGAGGGTAGGGACTGGTTCAAAGTCATACAGTGAAAAAACAAAAACAAAAAAACCAAAGTGAGTTACTGATAGGGGTGCAACTCAAAACCTGAGTTCCTCACTTCCAGCCTGACCTCTCTCCACTGAAGGAGATTGACTCCTGTCTCTTAGCTGGGGCTTCATGAGAGGCTTCTGTGAGGCAAAGAGTGACCATAAACTAAGTCTAAAGACAATCGATTAAGTGGAAGTAATACTTTCATGTTGAAATTTAACAAAGGTTGATATCCACAATATGTAGTAAGCTACTACAAATAAATAAAAAGATGACTACTCCAATTGGAGAAAAGGACCAAGGATAGGCCAGGCAATTTACAGAGGAAATGAGAATTGCCAAAAAGATTCTAGTGAAAGAAACGTACAGTAGTGTAGCTTTCTGTTGTTGTTGTTGTTGAACAGATTGGTAAAGATAGAGAAAATGTGGGAATGGATGCTATCTTATACTCTTGGTAGGAGTAGAAATGGGTCCAACCTGTTTGGAAGGCAGTTTGGCCACACTTTTCAACAGTAAATACGTAAATTTTCTTTGAATCAGTAATCCCTGGGCTGGAACCCAAGGATGCCTGATTCTGGGTCTCGTGTTCTGAACCATGACTACTCTCCATGAGTGATGGTCAGGCTTAGGTTGGAAAGGGCGGAATCACTGGTCAATGGGGAGGCTTGTGGACTTGGCTGTGGGAGGCTTCAGCAGGATGGACCCATGTGGGCAAGTTCTTTGGAGCCTTTATTTTCTTATGTTACTGGCTCAGATATTAGCCAGGGGCCCAGCACCAATCAATACGTGCTTGGTCAGCTGCCGTGATGGCTCAGCTGCCATTCCAGTTCTGCAAATAATTGGAGTCCAGTCACCGGTGAATCAGCACTGGCCACCCTTGACAAGCAAGGCTGGGAAGGCAGCTTGGCGTGGCAGTTTGTGCTGGGTGTCAGGTGACAGAGAGCAAGCCAGCTGGGTAGCTGCCCCCAGAGTGATTTGGGCAAGTAACACCCCACTTCAGTTTCCCCTTTCTTTCCCTGTTTCTTTTCTTTTCTCCTCTCTTCTCTCCTCTCTCCCTCTTACCCTTCCTTCCAAAGACTGCCAAGTGTGCATCACTTATTGTGACAGCAAACAGAAGGCAGAACCCTTGTTTTCTCTGCACACAGATGGTTGGTAACTTGGGGGCACAGAGAGTGAGTGTTGTGCCTGACATGGGGGAATGGGGTGGGAGAAAATGCCTGAGCTGAAGCTTGGCACCTGGTAGGTGACACCAGGTGAGCAGGGGACAAGACTGAAACCTTTGGACAGGGCTGAGGGAGGCAGACAATGAAAGGCTGAGCAGTTGCTTCCAGAGGATCCTGGATACCAGGCTAAGGACCTTTGATTTTATTCAGAGGGTGATAGAGAAACGTGGTAAGGCTTTGTTTGTAATATCCTTATAACAATATATTACTGAATTACAAAATGAATTCATCATATTACAAAAAACAATATCCAGGGCAGCCCAGGTGGCTCAGTGGTTTAATGCTGCCTTTGGCCCAGGGCGTGATCCTGGAGATCCAGGATCGAGTTCCACGTCAGGCTCCCTGCAAGGAGCCTGCTTCTCCCTCTGCCTGTGTCTCTGCCTCTCTCCCTCTCTCTCTCTCTCTATGTGTGTGTGTGTGTGTCTCTCATGAATAAATAAATAAAATCTTAAAAAACAACAACAATATCCAAAATATCCATTAAAATAAAGTAAAAATTTCCCTCTAAACTCTCTCCCCAGATGGAAGCCTCTGGTAACATTTAGGGTGTATTCTTCAAGATTCTTTCCTATGCATACAGAAATATATCCATTTTTCTAGACAAAAATAAGCTCACCCTTTATATACTGTTCTGTGACTCACTTTGCCATAGCAGGGTGGACATTTCCCACCTTGGCACACACACATCTCCTATGTCCTTCTCAGCAGCCATGTGGCATCTCATCAATGACACTTGCCTTCATTTGACAAATACTGATTTAATTCCATTGTGTACCAGACACTGTTCTGGGTGCCGAGGATGGAGCAGAGTAACAAAAAACAGTTTTGCCCTTAAGGCTTCCAGCTTCCTACTGGCAGACATCAGGCTGCTTCGATATTTTTGTATAATATACAAGGATGCAGGGACCATCTTGCATGTGTATTTACTTGCATGAGTGAGTACTGCCATTGGGTAACCTACTTGAAAAGGAATTGTGCCCCAGGGTGCTTGGGTGGCTCAGTTGGTTAAACGGCGATTCTTGATTTTGGCTCAGGTTATAATTTCAGGGTCCTGAGGTCGAGCCCTACGTTGGGATCCACGCTCAGTGAGGAGTCTGCTTGAGGATCGTCTCTCCCTCTCTCTCTGTCCCTCTCTCCCACTCTTGCAAGCACATGCGCTCTAATAAATAAATCTTTAAGAAAAAGAAATTGTGCACATTGGATTTTGGTAGTTACTGGCAACATTGAAGAGTTTTAGAGTAGGAGGTGATGTGGTTATATCTACAATTATCTGCCCACCCGTCCATCACCCTGTCCATCCACCCATCCATCCTTTACCCATCCATCCATGCATATATATGCACATACATCGTGCGTGTACCTGTGCATCTGTCTCTTTGACACAGTTATTTATAATTTATAAAGTGTCAATCTTGTGGCAGGCCATGAAATGTACATCCAGACACCATGAATGAGGCATCTGACCCTGTGAAGCTCCTGCTGTAATGGCACAGAAAGAGAGAGAATGAGAGAAAGAGAGAGAGAGAGAGAGAGAGGTAAGCAGTATCACAAGAGTTTGTCAGGCCAGAAGAGGGCAAGGATTCTCTCAGGCCTCCTGTTTTCTGCAGGTATGATTCTGTTCTCTGTTCCCCCTCCTCCTTCCTGACAGGGGTTATGCTCACTCACAGCTACTTGGAGAACCAGGTGGCATTCAAATTCAAAACCCTGGGGATATTCAAAAAGCTCCACTTGAGAAACTATAGCTGTTTCTCAGGAAGTGCTGAGCTCTTTCTCTGCCATGTGTCCCCTTCATACTGCTCTAGTGCACTAGTCCATCTCCTATTGGCATGGCTGCATTAGCTTCCTCACCTGTCTGTCCTGTCCTTGTTCTTTTTTTTTTTAATTTATTATTTGAGCATGCACACAAGTAAACACAAGCAGGGAGAAGAGGCAGAGGAAAAGGGAGAAGCAGACTCTGCCTAGCAGGGAGCCTGATGTGGGGCTCAATCCCAGGACTCCAGGATCATGACCTGAGCCTAAGGCAGAAGCTTAACCAAATGAGCCACCTAGGTGCCCTCCTGCCCTTGTTCTTGCCTGCTGGTAACCAATCCATTCTCCACATAAAAAGAACTTTGAAGGAGGCATTTTGGATCTTGTCACTAACCTGCTTGTATCCACCCTCAAAGATAGTGTCCCTTTGGGCTTCAAAAACTCCTCCCAGGCTCACAGAGTCCATTTGAGCAGGCTCCTTCCTGACCCCATGCCTCTCACTCCCCAAACATGCCAATCCCTGCCTCTGCCCCCAGAGCTTCCTGTGCTTGGGTCCTCCTTATTATGTAGGTCTGTGCTGGGATAATCCCTCACACAGGCCAGGAAGGACAGGCTATGGTTGGGATTTGAGGGTGCTGGGGAAGTGTGGAAGTGCTGGCCTGGAGCTCTGTTATGACCACTCGCTCAGATCTCTTTGTCCCTTCAGGCCTATGCCATTTGCAGGTGTGGCCTCTTGAAGTCCTCACAACATAGGCTGGTTTCCTTCCTTCCTTTTTTAATTTTTCAGTAAGCTCTATGTCCAATGTGGGGCTTGAACTCACAGCTCTGAGATCAAGAGTTGCATGCTCTACCCATTGAGCCAGTCAGGCACTCAGGTTGGTATTCTTATTCCCCTTTTACAGGTGAAAAACTATGGCTTGGAGATTAAAAAAAAGGGGGGGTATATTTTCAAGATTTCTTTCTATGCATGCAAAAGTACACTCAAAGTTTGTGTGACACTGATTGATGGTCAGTGTTAAGTCAGCCGGATTTTTTTTTTTAAGATTTTATTTCTTTGACAGAGAGCACAAGCAGAGGGAGTGGCAGGGAGAGGGAGAAGCAGGCTCCCCATGGAGCAGGGAGACTGATGTGGGACTTGATTCCAGGACCCTAGGACCACAACCCAAGCCAAAGGCAGATGCTTAACCAACTGAAGCACCCAGGTGCCCAAGTCAGCCGGATTTTTCAATCCTGCTCTCATGGCTTCAGAGCAAGTGGTCATGGCCATATCATCCTGAATCTCCTCGTTATGTAGAGTCCTCAGGCCTCAGTGTCCCAAACCGAGGCCACACTGCCAATGTGCAGCAGAGCCAGGATTCTAACATAGGTTTGTCTCACCCCAAATGAAGCATCCTGAACTGGCACCAGGTTTTCTCCCTTTCCCTAGGCACAGTCTGGGAAATGAGGAAAGTTGAAACTTCCGGGGCTCCCAGCCCTGAGGCTACAGAGAGATAAATACCCAAACCGGGCTGAGTCTGGCAGCCAGGCCCACCCTGCTTCCTGTTAGAGCAGTTTGGGGTTACTCGTGGTCATAACTGAGGAGCCAGCCAGGCCTTGAGACTTCTTTGGCTGGTCTTTTCCTCTAAAATCCCTTCCTGGGGTCAGGTGGGCATGAGTTCTTCCCCTGTGGAGCAGGCCCAGCCAAGATCAGGAAGGACAACACATCCCACAGAGTGGGAGGCACATATTAGCCCTTTACTACTTGTGCTCCAGGGTGAAAACCTTATTCGAATTATCTAAACTCTCCAGGCCTCAAGTACCCTGGCTGTACATGGATGCACATAATGGCAGCGAGAGCTGCTATTACCACTTTTCACCTATCTGGCTTCATTGTGTTTCCTAAATTATGAGATAAACTGGAGAGAAGTACAGGTGGCTACCCCATTTTATGGCTGGGAGGCAGAAAGAAATCAGAAATTTGAGCCCTCGGTTACATGTCTGGACCTAACTCAGCCTCAAGTCCAATCAATTTCTGTCTCTCAAGTGCTTCTCAAACCCATCCTCTCATTTTCTTTCAGCTCTGAGGTTCTGCCTTCAGCATTTCTTGCCTGGATCAACACAAGGCCCCTCACCCCTGTTTCCCATATTCTCTCCTCCACACTACTTGCTGCCAGAGCCAGCTTCTTACAACAAAAAACAAGTCTGAGTCACACTCCTGTTCAAAATGTGTGAGTAGCTCCCCTCCTTACTCTGGTCTATGAGGCTCTGTAAGATCCAGTCACTGCAGCTCAGGTCTTCCAGCTGTGTCTCTTGCGCCCTGCCTCTTTTGAATCTCAATGCAGCCAGGTGCAAGTACTCAAAGCTTCTGTGGGTACCACATTCTCTGTCCTCCAGGCCTCTAGAGGCTCCCTCTGCATGGCCCCTCCACCCCTCCCACCTAACTCAGGGTGTGCATCCTTCTAAGGCTTGGATAACTTTGTGTGAGAAGCCTTATCCCTTGGACCATGCATCCCTGCCTCCACTGAGCTCATCCAGTCCCCTGTGCGACCACAATCACAGTTCTCATCTACCAGAATTGTTGCTGCCTGGGTCCCAGGCTGCTTCTCCACCTGATCTTGGACTTGAAGAGGCTGGAAAGGGGAGAGCCATCGGGGGCTCACTGCTGGGTCCAAGCTTGGTTCCGAGCAGTTGCTCTTTAACATTTGGGGACCAAATGAATGAACTACAATGTGTCCCAGGTCTGAGAAGTACGGGGCTCTGGAAGTGGTCTCTGTACCCAGGGCAGTTAATGTAGTCAGACCAGCAATAGCTAGCTAAGAAGCTAACCGACAACAAAAGGCTTGGGAAGCAGCTTGAGGAAGAAGCTGGGTCTACACAGGTTGCGTGATGAACTGCGCCAAGTCACTTCCTCAGCGAAGCCTTTGCAGACATTTCTCAGTGCTCACTAGAGATTCCCAGGTGAAGGACCTGCTTGGTCTAGCCCTGGCCAGCTCTCTGGGTGTTTTTTCTGAAAATGGGACTCACTACCTCCCGGCCTGACTTAGTGGCTAACGAGCTCAAATCTGGGGGGGTGGGCATTGGAGGGCCATTGCAGCTACAGTGTTCATGTTGTTTCTTCTCATTGTTTCTTCTTTTCTTCTGCTCGCGCCCTCCTCCTGGCCGGACCGGCCCGAGCTTCCCGCCCCGCGACCTCCCACTGCCTTCTCGGGGCCCCCTCTCCCTTGGCCTCCGCTCCTCCCCGGCCGAGGAGGCGGGCCCAGCCGCGCGGCGCACCAATCCAACCGTCCTGAGCCGCCTCTGCCTCCCGCGAGTCCCGCCCCATGCCGCCGCCCTCCAATCGCGCTCCGCGCCCGCCCAGCGAGGTCGCCCAATCGCGAGCGGCTGGGCCGCCGGCGCCCCGCCCCTCCCGCGCTCCGCCGCGGCTCCGCGGGCGGCCGCGCTGGGCCTCAGCATTCTCCCGGCGGCGCCACACAGCGTCGGTCTCTGGCGGCGGCGCTGCTGCTCGCGGGCTGTTGGGCAGAGGCGGCGAGCGAGGCGGGTGCCACCGGCCGGCCGGAAAGGCGCCTCAGCTCCGCCGGGGCCCGCGGCGCGGGACCCAGGACCGAAGAGGAGGCGGCGCCCCGGCTGCCCGGGCCCGGTGCCTGCCCCGAGGGGGGCCGCTGCCGGCCGTTCCTGGCCCGGAGTGTCCCCGCCGCGTCTCCCGGAGAGGCCCCCAGAGCTCCCGGTTGCCCCCTGGGGGTGCCTTCAGCCGCCCCGGACTCACCTGCGCGGGCCGCCGGCGCCCAGGTGCGGGGGCGTGCGCGCGGCAGGGCGCCTCCCCCGACCGCCAGCGGGGCGGGGGCGGGGCCGTCCTCCGCCTCACGGGTCCGCCAGCCGCGCCCGGTAGCGCAGCGAGAGCTCCCCGGGGACCGCGGTGCGGGATGCTGCCCGCCAGCGCGGCCGCTCGCGCGCCGCCCACCACCCCAGCCCCTGCCTCCTGGGCCATGCCCCGCCGTTTACATGCCGGTGAAGCCCCCGGCCACTCCGAGCCCCTCCGAATCCCGGCGTCCCGACGGTGAAGCCAGCCGGCCCACGAACTGGACTGGTCGCTCAGACCTGGGCCCTCCGGACTCAGATCCCCGCCCGCTCAGCCGCCTTCGCCACCATCTGGGCGGGATCGGGCTCTGATGTTTTGAGGAGGGGGTGTGGTGTAGGGAAAGGAATCCTGGGGATTTCTGGTCCCCCCCCCCTTTTTTTTTTGGCCTTCGGGGCTTCAGACTCAGGGAATTCGCTCATGGCTTTCTTGATGAAGAAGAAGAAATTCAAATTCCAAACCACTTTCACCCTGGAGGAGCTGACTGCGGTCCCCTTCGTGAACGGAGTCCTCTTCTGCAAGGTCCGGCTGCTGGATGGCGGGGATTTTGTCAGCTTGTCGTCAAGGTAGGAGCTGGGGCAGTGGCGTCTGCAGAGGAGGGGGGCGGGGGATGATGGACCAGATCTAGCCACTTGGCACATGGAAGCACCCCTCTGGGCCCAGAGAGTCCTGGGGATTATGTGTGTCTGGGGCAGGTTTGCACAAGGCAGGGCTGAGTGATGTGGGAGGTCTGGGCCTGAGCAAACTGGCAGGATGCCGGTACCGTCTGCAGGTGACCAGCTGGATAGGTGTGGGTTCCTTCTTTCAACTCCCTCTTGGGGCCCTGCCCACAGGCTCATTCCTCAGACCTGTGCAAAGAGCCCACTGGGGTTTGTGCCCGGAAGGTCTGAGACCGAGAGGAGTATTCCACACCACCTTGCACCCAGCTGGCCGCTTGGGCTGTCATATGATTTAGAGCCTGGGCCAGCCACAGGTTCCCAGGCACTCCCGGTCTGGCTGGAGGGAGGTGGCTGGATTTTGGCCTGCCCAGCCCTCTCTGAGTGTCTGTCCTCTTCTGGCTGTGGCTTGGACTGCTTTGCATTGTAAAAGCCCTTGTCAATGAGCCTGCCCCCCTCTCTGAAAGAGGCTCCGTCCAGCTCAGTTTATGTGTTCTTCCCCATCCTGCAGGTCCAGCTGTCCAGCTCATTGCTGAGGGTGACTGAGTTTCTGAATGACTGGGCCTACCTGGGGTCACACAGTTTCGGCTTGCGGGGGGGGGGTGTGTGTGTGTGGGGGGGGGGGGAGTGTCTCGGAGTCTGACAGATGGGGTTTTAAGTCCCAGCTCTGTCACTTCCTGGGCTCAATAACAGGTCTCTGTCAGAGTTGTGGAGAAGTTTCAGTAGGTAGAGTGCAGTACAGAGCCTGGCCCAGTGCCTAGGACATGCTGGTTCCCTTCCCTGGTCTGTCCCTTTGCTCCTCTGGCCTCGTTGTGGGCCCAGTTAGCTGGAGCTGCCTTACTTGAGCTGAGATGGAGAAACTGAGACCCAGAAAGAGAAAGTGAGTGGCTTTCCAGGGACCTCGCAGGAGGCAGTTGTCAACTGAACTTGGCCTATTTGGAGACCTGTTTGATGAATCTGGTGGTCTGAGAGGATGCAGGTGAAGGGGTTGGCATATAGCCTAACCCAGATTTAGGAGTCTCTGGTGCAGACAGGGTGGGGTGCCTTTTCTCTGCACTTGGGCCCACTCAGGCCTGGAGGCTCCCCAGTCTGCCAGGAACTGCTTATCTGAGGAATTCACAGAAGGGCTGCCCTTTGCTGTGGGGGCTGGTGGCAGTCTTCTGCTGCCTGGGAAGGCTGGGATCCTGTGGCCACCCACAGAGCAGCCCGAGGTTTGGAGGGATGGGAAGGATTGTGCTCAGGGCTAGGGTCTGGGGTCTGACACTCACTGGGTGATCTTGGGCAAGTTACCTAACCTCTCAGATTCTAAGAACCAGCATTTGTTGGTGCTGTGCTCCCCATTTTACTAGCACTTCTTCCCTAATTCCTGGACTATCCCATGGAGGGGGGTAGAGATGGGGGGGGCACTGTAGGATTATTATCCCCATTTTACAGAGGTGAAAACTGAGGCTCAGGGAGGGAGTGATTTGCTTGAGCTAATAGAGAAGAGCCCAGATTCAGTCAGGGTGTGTTTTTAACCACTATCTTGTTCTACCTTTGAGCCTTGGTTTCCTTGTCTGTGAAATGAGAGAAGTCATATCTGCCCCCAGAGTTGTGAGGATAATGGATAACGGCTGTGCCACGTCTGTCTCGGGCAAATTGTTGCAACAGTTGTGGTTATTATGGCAGAGGGGTTCAGCCTCCGGGCCCTAGGCCTCCCACTTCCCAGGGACCAGCTGGAGTCAGCAGAGGGCCCACATGTGAGCTAGGGGTGGAGCAGGGTTTTAGATCCCACCAAGCAATCAATATTCAGCCTCAGACTGAGGTCACCTCCCAGGCACTGGGGCCATTGTCACCCTACCCTACCTTTCAGTCTTTCCATTGCCCTAAACCTGCCCCCTCATCTGGGAAACTCTGGAAAGTTCCAGGTTTTGGCCCACAGTGTCTGGATTTCACCTCTGCCTCCCCTTCTTCCCTCCTGGCAAGGGGCCAGGGATTCCCT